>NC_051333.1:576250-935000 GCF_015220235.1 Choloepus didactylus
CTTAAGAGTTTTGTTTAATTTCCACATATTTGTGAATTTTGCAGTTTTCCTTCTGTTACTGATTTCTAGCTTCATTCCATTGTGGTCAGAGAAGATACTAGATGTGATTTTTAGTTTGTTGAGGCTTATTTTATAACCTAACATATGCTCTGCTGGACAATGATCCAGGTCACTTGAGAAGGATGTGTATTCTGCTATTGTTGGGTGGAGTATACTATACATGACTGCCAAAACTAGTTGGTTTATAGTGTTGTAGAAATCCCCTATTTCCTTATTTGTCTTCTGCTAGATGTTCTATCCAATATTAAAAGTGGTGTATTGGAGTCTCTACTAATATTGTAGAGCTGTCCGTTTCTCCCTTTAATTAATTGCTTCATGTATTTTAGGCCTCTGTTATTAGAAGCATATATGTTTATAATTGTTAAATATTCTTGATTAATTGGCACTTTTATCAATATATAATGCCCTTCCTTGTCTCATAGCATTTTTTTGACTTAAAGTCTATTTTGGCTGATATTCGTATAACCACCACAGTTTTCTTTTGGCTACTATTTGAATGAAATAATATTTTCCATCCTTTCACTTTCAGCCCATTTGTGTCTTTGGATCTAAGCTGAGTGTCCTGTGAACGGTACATAGTTGGGTAGTGCTTCTTTATCCATTCTGCCAATCTTTGCCTCTTGGAGAGTTTAATCCATTTACATTTAAAGTAATTACTAGCAAGGCAAGACTACTTCTGCCACTTTGCTAATGTTTTATGTATGTCTTATTCCCTTTTTTCCCTCCTTTCCTTCACTGCTATTGTTGATTAAAAATGGTATGCTCAAATAACCAATTCCTGAAAGACTGGGTCTTGAAAGAGAGAAAGAGTTTATTGCTAGATGTGAAGCAGAAGATCAGATGGCCTATCAGCCTAAAAATCTCGCTCTCCAATCTGCAGTAATTCTGTCAGTTTTATAACATCAAAAGATGGGCAGGTTTCAGGATAGTGAGCACAGTGGCTCGAGATGATGCGGTTAGAGATGATCTCGTTGTTGAGCAAGCACAGACTGATGACACGCTTGGTCACAGAGGGTGTGTGAGAAAATGGTGTCATGATGGGCATGACTTTGGTATTATAATGAGGGATAAATCACTTACAGGTTAAAGTTTAAGCTACTGTGCATATCAGGTGGGCCAATTTTGGTTAGATCCACCTCTATCTAGCAAGATAGTTTTGGAATTGGAGTGGGTTAGTCTTGGTCTGACTCAAGGCCTTTCATTAATAAACATTAGGGGCTGTCTTTAGTAATCATAAGACTCTAAAGTTGAAACACAGGATAAAGGGGTACATCCCCATGGTCATGGCAACCCAGTATGGGAAGTGGTGGTATCCTGGGAATCCATGTCCACCCTTCTCCCTGTCACTTAGCCTGGGGACCCAGGGGTCACCCCAGCCCTAGGATCATAAAGTCCTGGATTTAAGTGGAAGGGTTCTCATTTCTGGCAACTAATGGAATGATTTATGGAAGGGAGATGCAGGCATGAGAACTGACATATGCAAATACTTCTGGTGAGCCCGAGCTGAGGGTGTTCAGGGAATTTCAGGTCTCCATTATGCCTACTGGTATTGGAGAGCAGGGAGCAGGCTTCAGCCCTGGAATAGTAGCCCAGGGAGCTAGCCCTGTATTATGAAGGTTGTGGGAGCCATGGAGGGTTTGGAGCAGAGGAAGGAACGATCTCCTCAGATCTTAACAGTCTAGCTCTGGTTGCAGAATGGAGAATGGACTGTGGGGGTGAGGAAAGAGGCAAGGAGGCCCCTGCAACAGTCCAGATGAGTGTGGACAGTGGCTGGACCATAGTGATGGCTGCAGATATGGGAGATGTGGTTGGATTCCGAATCTATTTTTCAAGTAGGACTGATTGGATCTTCTGATATGGATGGTGAGAGAGAAGGGGAGGAGTCAGGACAACCTCATGGATTTGTCCTTAGCAGATACAAGGATGGAAGTCAACTAAGATGGGGAAGTTGGTGGTAAGAGTAGTTTTCACAGGTGATCCCAGGAGTTAGGTTTTGGCTGTGTTGAGTCAGAGACATTCCAAAGACCCCTAGGTCCAAAGACCTCTAGTGGAGTGAAGAGCTGGGCATGGAGATTTGGGGTTCAGGGGAGGGGTTTAGTTGGAGACACACAAGGTGGCAGACAGGGTGTGGACCCTGGAGGAGCTATGGGCCAGATATAGAGAAGGAATATTCATGTCCGGGTGGCAGTGTCATTAGGGAACAGGGAGAGGCCAGGACCAAGGACTGGGTCTCTAAATTGGGCAGCTGGTTGGGAGAGGTGGGCATGAAAAGGACAAAAGAGGAAAGTAGCATCCATGCGGGAAAGGGACAGGAAGGCCCACCAGGAGGCAAAGTGTTCCTTGGAAAGAGTGGACGTCAGATGGAGGCCCTTATCAGTGGTAGGGCTGGGATGATGTGCGGTCAGCTGGGGCTTATTCATCCATTTATGGGCTGAAGGTGACTCTTGGTGGGGCCTGGGTGTGTTTTGATCAGGGGAAATTTTCCCGTTTCTTAGGAGGACACAGTCATATTGAATTAAGGGCCCACCGTTCTCCACTATGACTTCATTTTAATGAATTTATCTGTTTCCAAATAAAGTCACATTCTGAGGTCCTGGGTGTTAGGACTTCAATGTAGCATTTTGGGGACATAATTCAGTGAATAATAGATCTCATCCTCTGGGATAGTGGGCACCTGTTCTGTGCTGGTTTCAATGTATTACGCCCCCCAGAAAAAGCCATATTCTTTGATGCAATCTTTTGGGGCAGACATATTAGTGGGAATTAAGTTGGAACATTTGGATTAGGTTGTTTGTATGGAAATGTGCCCCACCCAACTGTAGGTGATGACTCTGATGAGATATTTCCATGGAGGCATGGCCCCACCATTCGGGGTGGGCCTTGATCGGTGGAGCCATATAAATGAGCTGGCAAACAGAAGGAACTCAGTGCAGCTGTGAGTGACATTTTGAAGAGGAGCTACAGCCAAGAGGGACACTTTGAAGAATGCACTGGAACTGAGAGAGGAACTGCAGTTTACAGAGACATTGTGGAGACAGCCTTTGAAAGCAGACTTTTGCTCCAGAGAAGCTAAGAGAGGACAAACGCCCCAAGAGCAAACTGAGAGTGACATTTTGAAGAGGAGCTGTGGCCTAGAGAGGAACGTCCTGGGAGAAAGCCATTTTTTTTTTTTTTAACTTCATTTTATTGAGATATATTCACATACCACGCAGTCATACAAAACAAATCGTACTTTCGATTGTTTACAGTACCATTAAAGAGTGGTACATTCATCACCCAAATCAATCCCTGACACCTTCATTAGCACACACACAAAAATAACAAGAATAATAATTAGAGTGAAAAAGAGCAATTGAAGTAAAAAAGAACACTGGGTACCTTTGTCTGTTTGTTTCCTTCCCCTATTTTTCTACTCATCCATCCATAAACTAGACAAAGTGGAGTGTGGTCCTTATGGCTTTCCCAATCCCATTGTCACCCCTTATAAGCTACATTTTTATACAACTGTCTTCGAGATTCATGGGTTCTGGGTTGTAGTTTGATAGTTTCAGGTATCCACCACCAGCTACCCCAATTCTTTAGAACCTAAAAAGGGTTGTCTAAAGTGTGCATAAGAGTGCCCACCAGAGTGACCTCTCGGCTCCTTTTGGAATCTCTCTGCCACTGAAGCTTATTTCATTTCCTTTCACATCCCCCTTTTTGTCAAGAAGATGTTGGGAGAAAGCCATTTTGAAACCAGAACTTGGAGCAGATGCCAGCCACGTGCCTTCCCAGGTAACAGAGGTTTTCCGGACTCCATCCTTCATCCTCCAGTGAAGGTACCCAATTGTTAATGCATTACCTTGGACACTTTATGGCCTTAAGACTGTAACTTTGTAACCAAATAAATCCCCTTTATAAAAGCTGATCCACTTCTGGTGTTTTGCATTCTGGCAGCATTAGCAAACTGGAACATGTTCTAACCCAGCTCAGCCCCAAGACTGAAGAACACGCCAGGCATGGAGTTAGACATGAGTTTAATGGGACTTACAGACAGGAGAGAAGGTTCCATGGTGGTGGCTGTCCTGGAAAAATGGAAGTTAGCATTCTGCAAAGAGTAGGTGGGAGGGGTTGCCAGGGGGTGGTTTATAAGGGTTAGGACACACATTCCGTAGGGTATGAAAACAGAGTTTCAGCAGGGTCTTGTGACACCGGGGTGTGGAGATTTGTTATCGACAGTGATCAGGGGAGGGGAGTTTTAATGCTTTGTTTATGATACCATTTATTCATTCTTTCCCCTCCTGGGGATGTCTGATGACATTTAACATGTCCCTCAAGTAGACAGCTGCGTGAAATAACTCACTTTCACTATGGAGGGGACGGAGCTGGGCCTTGGGTCCCCACCAAAAGAGCATTTAAGTTTGCACTTCATTTGAGATAAAGGTCTGACCCCTACGAGAAATTGATTGTATCTCGGGCTATAGCATAAGAAATGTTTGTCATTGAGTTGGACACAATCACTGGCTATACAGGCAGGAGGGACATTTTCTTTGGGAATCAGAGCAGAGTTGCCTCCTTGTCTACCTGCTCATCCCCTCACGTCCCTGTCTGGAGACTTTTTACTAACCAAACAAACTGAAATTCACAAAATTGACGCTATTGCTTTGGGCTACACGTATTTGAAGGGTAAGAAGATGTTTTAGGTTTTAGCTAGTGGGAATATTTTGCCTCTGAATGACGCTATGGAATGAAATGTCCATTTGAATTTGTAGCTTTTGGGAGCATCTGAAATAATAGTCTCAGCCTCTCAGCATGCCGAGTTTCATGGAGTCTGAAATCATGTCTCAACATTTAAGTGATCAGTTGCAGACAACACTCCACAGTAATCTGCCGGCGGCTCCTTAAAGAAGGACCAAAGCCCCTCCCCTGCTCTTGGAGACGGGGGAGACCACTTCTTGGCCCTCCCCCGCAGCCCCCTTGGCCTTTGTTTCCCAAGGCTGGGTCCAGGAAGCCCTTCTCTTCCCGGGAAGTTGTGCGAACTACATTACCCAGAAACGCCTGCGCGTGGGGCAGCGGCAAACAGCCAATGACAGCCCAGGAGGGGGGCGTTTCCGCGCGTTGGGCCGGGACTTCCGGCATCCTCCTGGCAGTCCTCTTACTGCTTTCCGCCTTCGGGTGCTGGGTCAGGTCCCAGGCGGCGGGGCCGAGGAGCTGAGAGGGGAGTTGCCCACTCAGCACAGAGGCAGGTCTCGAGTGGCCGCGCTGGGGCTGGGGACGCCGGTGCCCGAGCGCCCGCTCCGCCCGCAGCTGCGATGGCGGCGCCCCCGGCCCAGGTGAGCGGCGTCCCCGGGCCCGCACCCGCCTCTCCCGGCCTCCGAGCCCGGGGCCCCGCGGAGGGCGCCTCTCCCGCAGCCCAGGCCGCAGGTCCGGACGGCGGCGCCGGGTGGGGTCTTCGTTCCTCCCGGGCGCCGCGGTGAGCTGGGGGGTGTCAGGCGGAGGGGCCGCTGAGCCCGGAGCTCCCGGGAAACCGGGGTCTGCCTGTCTGCTGGGGACCGGCTGTCGGGAGTCGCCCCTGGAGTGTTAGGCTGAGGATTTGTACCTTCATTCTCAGGGCCTTGGGAGCTATAGAAGGTTGTGAACGGAAGAGGGACACGTCGTGAGCTAGGCTTTCAGAAGTCTTGCAAAGTTCTCAGAGGACGGACAGACTGGAAGGGGCTGATGAAACGAGGCACAGAGAAGCCGAGTCCTGGTGTCAGGTCACACAGCCGTTCAGAGCCAGCATTGAGGACTGAAGCCCAGAGATGACCCAGTGATCCCGAAGTCACCCAGCTCCAAGGTTGGGCAGGGTTACAGGGAGCCCTCAGTTCACGGAGCCCTGTGATAGCCGCCTGCCTCTCATGACTTTCCTCTTCCCACAGGTTCCCATGATGGCAGAATCACTTATGGAGGCTACACAGGTGAGTGGAGGGTTTCCCAGAGCCTCATTGGTCCTAATGGTACCCATGTGGTCTCTGGGATTGTGGAATCCTGGCACTCTTCCCCTGCCACTCTTCCAGCCCTTAGGCCTGGGGACACCGACCAAACCCCAAGCCAGGGTCCTAAGTCAAGTTCAGGGTATATGGAAGGGTTGTATTCTGGCAGCCAAAGGATTGAGGTGTGGAAGACCATCCCTGGCAAGGGTACAGCATGTTCGAGTGCTTAGAGGTGAGGCTGAGCTGGGAGTGGGCAGGCAGGTCTCCTTCCTTTCTCCTGGGAACACAGAGGCCCTGAAAGGGCTCCCCGAGAAGTTGGACATCTATTCTGGAGGTGACGGGGCCCTGGGAGGTGTGGAGCAGAGGTGGGAGACCCTGCTCTCGTCACATCCCTGTGGCTGCAGCATAGAGAACAGTCTGCAGGTGTGAAGGAGGTGGTGGGAAAGGCAGATCGAGCCTCCTCAATAGCAGTGTGTGGTGATGGTGGCTGGGAGGTGATGGAAGTGGTTGGATTCTGGATCTGTTTTGTATGTGGTGAGGATGACCAGACTTGCTGATTCTGAGGGTGCAAAAGAGAAAGACAGAAGGTTGAATGACACCAAGGGTTTCTGTTTTTATCAGCTGGGAGGCTCCATCAATGAAGACGGAGAAGTCTGTAGAATTATTTTTGGTTGGGGATATCAAGAGTTTTGTTTTTAGCCATGTTAGGGGTCTGAGTTGTTAATAATGAAGTGGTATTTGGGAACCCTGTATATTATCCATGATTTTTCTGTAAACCCACAACTTCTCTAATTTAAAAAAAAAAAAAAAAAATCTGAGATGTTTCAGAGAACAATGAATGGAGGCATTGCATGGGCAGCTGAACACACAGGTCTGAAATTGTAGGGGGTGTGCAGAAGAGAGATGTCTCCCAAAGGTGGTGGCCCATGTGTGGACCAGGGTGGAGCAGTGGGTCATGTTTAGTAGGGGGATTCTTGGTCACGATAATAATGCTAATGGCAGCCCGAAGACTGAGAGTGGGGGCTGAGGACAGGGTCTCTTGCTTGGGTCCCTGGTTGGGAGTAGGGCTGCAACATGCTTTAAGCATGATCTAAGGGGTGCATGGCCATGAGATAGATGAGGAGGCATCGGAGTTTTTGGTCAGGGCTGATGCTTATTCACCGCTCTGTGTTTGCACCAGGATTTTGTGATAACTCTTGGTGTGGCCTGAAGTATTTCAGTCAGGCTGGTGGATTACGTTAGGGACATAAGTGGTCATGCTGGAGAGTCACTGGGCTTGGAGTAGAGGGTACTGGGGCTGGGTTTTGGAGGAGGACTAGGTGGGGAGAGGAAGGTTGTGATGGTGTGGGGGCAGCAAGTGCAGCACAAACGGAAGAGGGTCATGGGCACCTGAGATCCACAGCCAATTCTGGGTGGCTGAGGATGAAGCAAAGAACAGAATCAGCCTTCATACAGCAGGATTTAGGGTGCCCCTGGCAGTGGGGACCATTGGAGGACTGGGGTAGTACTGGATCCTGTTTGAATTTGCTGAGGACTCTTCTGATGCCATGTACTGAGTAAAATGTGGGGAGGCCCGGGGGAGGCCTGTGGAGCAGGGCAGAGAGGTGATGTGGCGATGGGCCTGTGGCTATGAGAAAGGAGTGGTCCAAAAAGTGATGTGCGTGTGGAGAGAGATGTAAACTGATGGCTTCCAGGCCCTGCACTGGAGATTTAAGGGTGAAGGACAACCCACATTTCTCTGGGAGGCTCAATCTGGGAGACCCCAGAGAAAGTGCCTGAGAAAACAGGCAGCCCTGCATGCCAGACCCAGTGTTTAGATGTCATCTGTGCCCACCTGCCTGTTGGGCTGACACCGTGATCAGTGGGACACTGAGGAGAGAGTGGGCATTGGTGGCACCAGGGCCTGGTATCTCTTCTGAGTTGGGAAGTGGGAAGAAGAGTGAGCAGAGGATGACAGTGTGGGGGGATGAACTTTTGGGGTCCCAGGAAAGAGGCTAATCATGGAATGAACTGTCCCCATCATGGCAGGGCTATGTGACCTTTGAGGACGTGGCCATTTACTTCTCCCAGGAGGAGTGGGGGCTCCTTGAAGAGGCTCAGAGGCTCCTGTACTGCACTGTGATGCTGGAGAACTTGGCCCTCATAGTCTCTCTGGGTAAGGCCCTCACGCCCACCCCACTTTCCACAGCTGGGCTCTGCCTTTCCTCTTTCTGTCAGAAGCAACTCTCCTCCCTCAGCGGGAACATGGGAACTGCTCCCTTCCCCACCTTCTTGGAGTACATGCGGTGGGTGCCAGGGCTGAGCTGTGTGTGCAGTGTCCTGAGCACTGCATTCCCTGAGCAGCCCCAAAACCTTCCCCAAAGCATGCAGGGAAGGGTCCAGGAGTCAGGAGATGTGCAGCCAGCCTTGTGGATCTGACTTTGCTTGCCCTCTCCCTGGCAAGGTAAAGGTGCCCAGGTCCGTGGCACCTCTAAGCCCCAGGTTCTTCCCTTCCTCTAGCTGGCATTTCCTCCTGGCTGTCAGTGCCAGTGATGGCAGGCATTGCTGTGGTCACTGCTAACACAGACCATGGGCTATTCTTGTGAGACCCTCCCTCAAGAATTTTTTTGTAAAACTTTTCTTTCCAGTGGTCTGTTGTGTGTTGAGTTGCTCTGGGCCAGTGCTGGCCACTTACCTGCTCTGTCTTTTCCTGAGGAATGCATCATCCAGGTCCCTGTAGTTGCTCAGTAGAAGCCCCAATTGCTTCACTGGCTGGACATAGCAAGGTCTCCAGGTGGCCTGGCCTTGACGATTGGCAGCTGAGGACAGGACATGATATCAGGGCTGTATTCACATGGTACCGGGAACCTGTCCTGGGTCCACTAGTGTTTTGGTGCAAATGCCACTGGCTGAACCTCATTTATTCTTTTGTTCCCCATATTTGGCACATGGGGACTGGTCTTTTCAACTGTGACTTCCAGCCCCTGGTGACCTTTCTGGCCTCCATGCATCACCTGTTCCTCTCCACTGTTCTCTCTGCAAGTGTTCTCTGACATTGGCCTACACATGCTGTGTCTTGAGGTGTGCACGTATCCTAAGATAGTCCTCGAACACCAGCGGCTTAAACCCAAGTGAATTTTCCCGAGCCTGGACACAGTGCATATGTGTGAGGTGGGGATCCTGCTGCTCCTCCCAATGCTGTCCCCTTTCCTTGTGATTTTCGTCTGGTGAGGCCTCCCCTATTCTTTGCTTTTTATTACAAATCAGTCCCTTCCTCAGTCTAACCCCAGCTCCCTTGGCCACAGAGCAATCCCACAAACTCATCCCCTGGCATGTCTGACACAACATTTGTGATGGGGCTTCCTCTCTCCCCAAAGGCAGAATACATTTTATCAGCATTTCTCTGCTTTCAGGGTGTCGGCACGGAACAGAGGAAGAGGAGGCACCTGCTGAGCAGAGTGTTTCTGTAGAAGGAGTGTCAAAGGTCAGGACTCCAAAGACTGCTCTCTGCCCTCAGAAGTCTCACCCCTGTAAGATGTGTGTCCCAGTCTCAAAAGACATTTTTCACCAGGCTGAACAACAACCAACATGCCCTGGACAAAAACCACACTTGGGTGGTGCATGTGTGAGAGGCCTCAGGATGAGCACAAACCTTCACCAGCACCGGAAGTGTTACAGCACAGGGAAGCCCTGCACGGGGAGTGTGGACACGGCCTGGATGGTGAAGAGCTGTGGATTCCACATGCCCCGGAAGTCTTCCGTGTGGGGAGAGGTTGGCAAGGACTTCTCAGCCGCCTTGGGCCTTCTGCAGCATCAGGCCTCTCTTCATGGGGAGAAGCCGCCCAGTGGCACTGAGTGTGAGGAGGCCTTTCACAGTGGAAAAAGTCCTTACAGCTGGAGTGAGTGTGGGAAGGCTTATAGCCGCAAACACACTCTTGTTCGCCACCAGAGAGTCTGTACTGGAGAAGGGCTTTTTGAGTGTAGCAAATGTGGGAAAGCCTTTAACTGTAAGTACAGACTTACTCAGCACCAGCAAATTCATTTTGGCGAAAGGCTGTATGACCTTGTCAAATGTGGGAAATTCTTCAGCCAAATCTCTGGCCTCATTCAACGCCAGAGAATTCACATCGGAGGAGAGCCCTATGAGTGTAGCAAATGTGGCAAATCCTTCAGCCGTAGATGCACCCTCGTACAACACCAGCGAGTGCACAGTGGGGAAAGGCCATATGAGTGCAGCAAAACTCACCCTGGGGAAAAGCCTTATGAGTGCAGCGAATGTGGGAAATTCTTTAGCAAACACTCCCACCTTATCGTGCATAGGAGAATCCACACTGGGGAAATGCCTTACGAATGCAGTGAATGTGGGAAAGCCTTTAACCAAAGCTACAGCCTCAGGAAACATTGGAGAGTTCACACTGGAGCAAGGCCTTATGCGTGCAGTGAATGTGGGAAATCCTTTAGCCAAAGCTCCACCCTTTTTCAACACCGAAGAGTTCATTCCGGGGAACGGCCTTATGAGTGCAGTGAATGTGGCAAATTCTTTAGCAAAAGCTCCCACCTTATTGTGCACAGAAGAATCCACACTGGGGAAATGCCTTATGAATGCAGTGAATGTGGGAAAGCCTTCAGCCAAAGCTACAGTCTCAGAAAACATTGGAGAGTTCATACTGGAGCAAGGCCTTACGAGTGCAGCGAATGTGGGAAAACCTTTAGCCAAAGCTCTGTTCTCACTCAACACCGGAGAGTTCACACTGGAGAAAGGCCTTATGAGTGCAGTGAATGTGAGAAATCCTTTAGCCGCAAATTTGATCTCATTCAACACCAGAGAGTTCACACTGGAGAAAGGCCTTATGAGTGTATCGATTGTAGGAAATCCTTTAGCCGCAACTCCAACCTCATTAAACACCGGAGAGTTCACACTAATGAAAAGCCTTATGTGTGCAGTGAATGTGGGAAATCGTTTAGCCAAAGGTGTAGCCTCATTAGACACCGTCGAGTTCACATGGGAGAAAGACCTTGATGTGCAGGGAATATCCTCATTCAGTATAACGCTAGGTGTGAGCCTGTGTGAGGGCGGGAGGCATCTATCTGAATAGAACCTCGTTTATTCCAACATGTGCAGGTAGGATGGGTCCTCGGTGCCAGGTGTGCAGGACGCTGTAAGAAGCTGCGTTGCACTTTCTGATCTCCAGTTTCTGTGACATAAGTCGTAACACCCCTGCCTTCTCCTGCCAGGTCCACGCTGTGCTACGGTCACCACCCTAACATGGTCAGGGGAGCAGCATAAGCCCTGAGGGGGCCCTCGATTCCTTCTCTCTACAGCTTTCGTTAAGGACCTGACTGGTTTTGGCCCAAAGGACCTGCGTATGATTTATGTTGGCATTGTGTACAGAAGGATGACCTTTTTTTAGGGGTGGTTGATGGTCATGATGCTTGTGATGGACCCCCAAAAATTGAAAACGGGGACTAAAGTGGATACTTCTACACCCATCTCTGTAGCTGCATTATTCATAGTAGCCAAAAAGTGGAGTCAGTTCAGATGTCCACCAACAGATGAACCGATAAAGAAAATGTACTTACACACAACGTGTGCTACACACTGCACCTCCCGCCTGGGGACTGACGTCACCCCTGCCCCCTCCTCAGGCATCCCTCCCCAGAATTCCCTAGAAGCATGCCAAGCTTTGTCTGCTGTAACCTTAAACATTGCCCGCCCCAGGCACTTCTGGTTTTGAAGAAAGCACATACCAGGATGTTTTCCCGGAACTTACATGCAGCCCTCTGGCTTTAGTCACCTTTGTCCCTCAACCATGTATTACCTGCAGAGCAGTAGCCATAGGTGTGGACCTACTGGAGTGAACTTCTTGCCAGTCTTGCTGTCCATCATGAGGTAGCTGCAGCTCTCTGTAAGTAAATCCCCTAATAAATGCTTTTGGACAGATCACCCTAGTGTTTAGTGCCTCATTCTTTGGAATGCAGCTGGCCCCGTTTTAGGGCCATTTGGGGCATTTCTGTCTGGGGCTCCTATTTCTTTTTGGGGCAAGTTCTGCTCCTGACTTATTGGGACTTAACAATTGGTATAGTTGTCAGGATTCTGGATTTGAAGAGGGCTGGGGAAAAGATCCAACTGGGGAAATTCCAGGCTGGCCATAAGAGTCTGTGTGGGGCCCCGTCACAGGTCAGTTAAATTTCTGGGCCACTCCGAGGGTATGGTGATGCTCCAAAAGCCCTGGAAGTTCTCGCCTTCCACCTGGAAGGGCTAAAGTTGCACTCAGATGGCAAAGAAGTGAAGCAACTGGTGGCTGGGGCAGAATGACCCTGCTGTGGGCAGAAGAGAGGCTACTGAAGTACAGTTAGCCCCAGAGGCCAGATACATAACGTCAGGGGAGAAGTTAAGACATGAGGTCAACTGCAACTTTGTAGATACTGAGAAAGCAGGGAAGGTGGAAGAAGGGGAGTCTGGGCTGCTGATATGCAGTAAGGTGTGGGAAAAATGAAGGTAAAGTGAAAGTGAGGGCTATAGTGTGAAAGTGAACATGAACCTGATGAGTTGGAGGTAATCAGCTCGGAAGATGATGGAGGGGAAGTGTCTGCACACTTGTCCCTTTATACAGAGTAAGGTAAACCAGACCAGACCAGCAGGATTTCAAGGACCCTCTCCAACAGCGAATCTAACATTCCATCAGGGAATATACTTTGGCTGAGCTGGTGATGCCACACGCCATTTCCACAGAATCCTAAGGAGACTCGGGTGGTGCGGCTAGTCAGACTGTGGGAAGCGTAGTGGATGGGATGGTCTTGTCAGGAGTGAGGCTGAAAAATGATGTCACTGCCCACCTGTTCATCAGACAGCACTGACACGCCCGGGTGGTGCAGGGCACTTACACTTTGATTGAGTGGATTGCTAATGCCCGTGGAGATGCATGACCATCAGAGGGAGAATTGCCAGGAGACAAACTAATGAAGGAGAGTAAGCCCTGCTGAGAGAACTAGTGGTGCACAAGGCTGATTGTGCCCCACTCTTCTGGGACCCTGACAATGCCACTTTGAGGACAGGCATGAGGAATCAGTTAGTAAAAGTGGCACCTCCCAGTTGGAAGGGAACCCTGCTGCCTATTCCAGCCCTCCTCCTGGTGTCCCTGTGTATTGTACAGGCTAAGCCCAGGCTGAGATGGGCTTCGTATATTTTCTCTCCCTTTAAACCAGCTTCTCATTTAAGTCATTTATTCCATGGTTTACCTGTGGCCTCATGTAGGCTATCCAGATAAATGAGAACTCAATACCAAAGTTGACAGGAACTTCTAACTCAGCTTCCCACAAAAATATGTTTTCTGGTCTTGATCTGATCGGCCCAACTTAGGTCAGAGATCCACCCATGGTCCCCTAGCTCAGTTTTCTGAAGTAGGAACACGGGTGAAATTGCTGAGGGTAAAGTTCACGTAAAAGCGCTTCTCTATTTTGGAGCCATGGGCAGGGCAGGTTCAGTTTCCGAGGCTAGAAGGCTTGCTCCCCTTTGGGTTGATATCTTCTGGCTGGCTGGCAATCTTTGTGGTTCCCTGGCTTTTCCGTTACATGACAACGCATATGGCAATGTCTTCCTCCTCCTCTAGATTCCATGCCAGTGTCTGGCTGCTTTCCATGGGGTCTCTCTCTCCATGGGAATTTCACTCTTCTTCTTCTTCTCCTTCTCAGTCTTCTTCCTTTTTCATTATCTCCTGGAGAGAAGCTGCTTTAGATGTCTGGAGGCTGGATGTTCAAAATCAAGGTTGTCATCAGGACCGTGCTCTTTCTGAAGATGCTTGGGAAGAACTCTTCCTTGCTTCCTCTTAGCTTCTGGTGGTTGCCAACAATCCTTGGCATTCCTTGGCTTGTAGCTGCATCACTATAATTCCTGCCTCTGATTCCATATGACTTTCTTTCCTCTGTGTGTTTCTGTATCTGTCGCTCTTTACTTTTAAACTATTGTCTGTCCCTGTACTCTTATTTGAGTGGGTGGTTACTTGATGTAGCCCAAACCAACTAAATTACAAGGTAATAAGGCTCAGGCTTTTTCTAACGGAGATCACAGGTTTGAGGTGTAAAGAGAGAAACACATGACACAGGCCACACAGGCTTGTCACCCTCCAAAACCTTCCACTGCTGAAGGCTTTCTCCTCAGACACAGCTGCACTGAGTCCAAAGCCAGCATCTGCTTCCCCTTGAGCCCAGCACAGAACTTGGCCCCCCACGAGGGCTGGGGAAGTTCCAGCCCTGGGTCTCTGTGTCTTTACCAGTGATGTAGCAACAGATTCTAATCCCACCCTCCGACCCGAAGGCCAAAGTGGCTACTTCTGTTTGACTTTCCAGGAGTTGGTACCTTCTACGATGTGGCTACGACCGTCACCCAGGAGGAGTGGGGACGGCCAGCCTGCCCCAGCATCCATACTTGGGAAGTGATGCTGGAGACCTCAGGCACCTGGTCTCACTGGGTAAGGCCTTACCTCTCACCTTTAGGGGGACTCACCTCCTCCTTCTTGGTCCTGGCTGGTCAAGAAGCCACAGCAGCCACCTTCCCTCCTTCCCACAGCCCCTGCAGTTTTCTGGTCCCATCTCTTCCTGCCTTGGTCCCTGTGTCTGCAGCAGGGATCACTGGGCAAGAAACCCTCGCCCCAGTGCCCAGCACACTCTGGCCTCAACCTGTGGTCCTTAATCCAGATTCCCCAAGAGGGAGGTGGTTGGCTCAGCTTGGTTGGGTCAGGTGGCCCCACACTCAGAAGGGCCAAGGTGGGGGTGAGTCAGATAGTCCTCCCAGGAGGCATTTGTCATCGGTGTCCCCCAGAGATCTTTTTAAACAATGGAACAGAGGTTAAAATGTCCCTGGTGCCTGCATTGACATCACCTGTTTCCTCCAGCCTGAGCCACAATCCTCCATTGGAACAGGAGATGATTTTAAAGGGTGCAGAGAATTGTCGTCAAGTGGCCTGAATGGGCACCCCATTCTCTTTCCAGTGTGCTGATTGTTCTGTGCTGTCCTAATAAATTCAGAAAATGCAAATATGGAGGAGGAATCTCATTGCTTAATCTTACAAAGGTTTGTGTCCAGTTTGTGTGGGAACCAGGAGCAGAGCTCCACCACATCCCCTTCTCTCCTCACCGACATGCCCCTATCTGGAGCCTTTTCCTTTTGTCCCTGACGTAAGATACTCACGACAGTCACTGTAAGAACTCAGGCTGTGTATTACTTGAAGAGCAGTAAGATAGCGCTTAGCAGCTTCCAGCTGCCACTGGAGCACTCGTGTCTGAATGGCTATGGAATAGGTCCATTTGGAACGGTAGCCTTTGGGAGTATATGAAATTTTTTTCACCTGTGGAGCATTCAGCTTCATACAGCCTGAAACACTCCGTGAAATCTGCCTGCTGAACCTTTAAGGAGTGGAGCCCCTGACCCCCTTGGGGGCTGGAGGTGATATTGTGCAGAGCCACTGGAGGGGCTGCTTGGACTTCATTCCTAGTGAGCCTTTGCCGTGGTCTGCGTAACTGTGGGGACTACAACACCCAGCATGCTGTGCGACGAGCGGCAGCGGCGCTGAGCAATGAAGACGGGAATTTTCTTGTGGGCGCATCCCGTTGGGGCGGGACTTCCGGCTTCCTCCCCGTGACGGTCGGTTTGGCTTGTTCCGGGATTGTTGTCCCCATCTTACTTCCCAGAGCGCTGGGTCCAGAGGAGGCGCGAGAGGAGCCACTGTCCCCAGCGCGCAGAGGCGGGCCTGAGACCCCGGTGCCCGAGCCCCCGCTCCGCCCCCCGCCGCGATGGCGGCGCCCCCGGCCGTGGTAAGCGCGGCGCCCTGCAGGCCCTCGCCCGCCTCTCCCCGCTCCGAACCCCGCAGCCCCGCGGGCCGCAGCGTCCGGGACCGGGGGCGCCCGCGGTGGGGGTCCCCGCCGCCGTCCTGACCGCCCGCGGGGCGAGGGCGGCGGGGTCCGGAGGCCGGGTCGGTGGCTGGAGCGACCGCAGTGCTGGGCGTCGCGCCGGGAGCGGCGGGCCGCGAGCGGGGCCGGCATCCTCGGGGCCCTTGGGGACGTGGGGAGTTAGGGTCTGTCACTTCCTCAGGGCTGTTCGGAGGGAGAACACATGTAGGGGTGACGGGGGCTTTCCCACGGCTTCACGTACTGCTGCACAGCCGGCAAGTGGCGCCACCGAGGAACAAGGCACAAAGTTAGCCCGAGGTCCCGGAATCCAGGACTTGGCAGCGGTGCGTGGGAGGCCTGAGAGTTGCCTCTTCCCGCGCCTTCCAGTGGCTGCAGAAGTGCTTTTGGAATCTACACAAGTGAAAATGGAGTCTGTATCAGGCCCTCACTAGTCCTGATATCTACCCACATGTGCTCCGGGACTTTGGTGTCCAGGGACTTTTCTCCTGCTGTTCTCCCAGCCCTTGTGTGTATGGGCTGGGGAAGGGGATGCTGGAGAAACGCCGAGCCCAGGGTTGTGGCTGCAGACCAGGGGTTAAATGAGGACTTTTAATTTCCTGCCATCATTGGGAAGATAAATGCAAAGTAATCCGAGTAACGGGTACTTTCGTTGGGAACCTCTTGGAGATGAGGCTGAGCAGGGTATTAAGGGAACTGCGTGTCTCTGTTCTTCCCAGTGGGAACAGAGAGCAAGGGGGGCAGTGTCCTGAAATTCTAGAGGTGTTGAGTGTGTATTAGGCAGTAACACAGTTTTGGATCAGAGGAGGGAGGTGACCTTATCTAGGTTGTAAACAGTCTCCATCTGGCTGTAGAGCGTGGAACAGTTGGTGGGTTTACAAGAGGAGGCAGGGAGACCAGCAAAGACGCTACTGCACGGGTCACGGTTGATGATGGATCAGAGGATTGGACATGGAGGTGCGAGAAGTGGTTGGATTCTGGATCTGTTTTTTTATACGTGCCAACCAAATTTTCTGATGTAGTTGGTGAGCTTGTCCTAGCAGCTGAGGGATAAAAGCTGCTCAGGTGAGATGGGGAAGTTGGTAGATGGAGTCATCTTCAGTGGGGATATCAGGAGTTTAGTTTTGTCCATGTTAGGAGTCTGAGATGTTTCAGAGAACATTGACTGGAGGCATTAAGTGGCCAACTGGACACGCTAGTCTGGAACTCTGGGGAGGGATTCGGGTTGGAGGCATCCAAAAGATGGTGCATCTGTGTGGATCAGGTGGTGCTCTGGGTCACATTTAGGGGCAGAAATCTCAGGTAATGGTCGTATTGCTATTAGCTGGCCAGGAAGAAGAGGGCGAGTGCCGAGGACTGAGTCTCTCACTTGGGCACCTGGTTGATGCTGGTCACACAGACACGGGTAAGAGGGAGAACTGGCCGTGAGGGGAGAAAGTGTCAGGGAGAGGGTGGTCTAACAGGTGTCCACGGCTCCCACACGATGGGTGGACGTGCGATGGACACAGAAACATAGGAATGATAGAGCAGTGTGACACTGAAGCTGGGGCTGGTCCTTATTCACAGCTCTCTGCCTCACAGGATTTTGTAGTGACGTTTGGTGGGCTTGGGGTGTTTCCTTCAGGCTGAGGCATAAGGAGGGGACTGATGTGATCATCCGGGAGAGTCACTGGGCTTGGGGTAAGTTGTGGGAGGACCTGGGCTTTGAAGGAGGATTAGGTGGAAAGAGGAAGCTTTTGACAGCTGAAGCAACAGCCAGTACAGCACAGAACAGAAGAGGCCCATGAGGAGCTGGGAGGCTGAGGATGGGGCAAGGAACAGAGTCAGGCAGGGAGGCCGTCATAGCAGAATTCAGGGCTGCCCCCGTCATTGGGGACCGTTGGAGATCTGGGTGTTACTGGATCTTGTTGGACTGTGACAAGCACTCTCCTGATGCCATGGGATGAATAACGTGGGGAGTCCAGGGAGTGCCTAAAATCTGGGCAGAGCATTGTTACTGGATTGGGGGAAGCAGCTCTGGGGACCAGAGATCCAAAAGAGGTGCTGTCTAAAGAATAATGGGCCCGTGAGGAGAGAGTGTGAACTGATGGCACCAGGTCCCTGATATTGGGGACTTAAGGGTGAAGAGTGGGCCCATGTTTGGTTGTGTCTGGTTGCCACACTGTGGAGGATCCTAGTGAAATTGGCTTCCAGGAGGTGGTGGGGCTCCACGTGCCAGTCCTGAGCTTAGATCACATGTGGCTGCCTCTTTTTGTTGAGGGCTGAGCACAGTGATCGATGAGACCATGAAGGGAGGGTGGCACCAAGGGGACCAGGCTCTGGTCTCTCCTCTGCATCAGGAAGCTTGGGAAGAGGATGAACATGGGACAGATGTGTTGGGAGAGAGTTTGTGGGTTCTTGGCAGAGAGGCCGATCATGGTTTCATCTGTTCCCCTCATGGCAGGGCAGCGTGGCCTTTGAGGACGTGGCCGTGTACTTCTCCTGGGAGGAGTGGGGGCTCCTTGATGAGGCTCAGAGACGCCTGTACCGCGATGTGATGCTGGAGAACTTGGCCCTTGTGTGCTCGCTGGGTAAGGCCCTCACGCCCACTCCACTGTCCCGTGCTAGTCTCTGCCTTTGCCCTTTTCTCTGGGGCAGTCTGTCCTCACATCACAACCATCGGCTTCCTCCTCCAGTTCCCTGGAATGGGTGCTCTCGTTGCCAGCACTGCTGCGTGCACTGTCCTCTTCTCTCTCCTGACAGTCAGCGTGATGGTCCCCCCTTGGTTCCCTGTCCCAGGGCAGGTGACTCTGTCCAGAGCCACAGCACCTCTGTGCCCAGGTTCTGCTCCCTCCTTCTAGTTGGCATTTAAGCCTTGCCTTTCTGTGTTAAAAGTTGCAGGCACTGACATGATTTCTACTTACATATCATGGAAGACACTCTGCTGAGGCTCTTTTTGTAATATGTAGAGATCTTTCCGGTGGTCTGTTGTGTGTTGAGTTGTTCTCAGCCAGTGCTTGGCTGCTCACCTGTCCTGTCTTTCCTTTAAAGGTCCCAAGTAGTTGCTCATCTGGTGTTACAGGTGAGAGCCCCGGGTGATTCACAGGATAGACGTGACTCCAGCCACGGCAAGATGGCCTGGCCCTTGGTGATTACCAAGTTTGGAAGGGTGCAACCTCAGAGCTGTGTTCAGACCATACCAGAAAGCTTTCCTGTTTGACCACTGTGTACGGTTGCCAGTGGCCACACCTCACTTCTGCATTTCCTTCCCCATTCTTGACACTTTGCCAACTTATCAATTCTACTACTTGTCATTTCTACTCTGATTTCCAGCCCTTGGAAAATCCCCACTCCTCTGAACAACGTGTCACCCATGTCTATCACTCCTCCTTCTGCATTTCTCTCCAACACTGATTCGCACATGTTGTGCCATTAGGGGTGTACGTATCTTTAAATTGTCCTTGAACAGCACTTGCTCTGTTGCAGTCATATTTTACTTGGCCTGGATACACACTTCTGCACTGCCTCAGCCGGTCCTGCTAATAGCTGACACAGAGGAGTGAGCTGTACGCCATACCTCTCCTTTGTGTGCTGCACCTGCTTTTGATGTTCTTTGCTGGGGAAGCCTCCACCATTCTGTGACTTTAGAAGCCATTATGCAGAGCAGCCACTTTCTCAACCTGATCCCAACTACTTTGTCCTGAAAACTGTCCCGCAGACTCATTCCTTGATGTGTGAGACACACATTTGCCAAATAAGTCAATGTGTACCTCACCATCACTTCTTTGCTTTCAGGTTGCTGGCATGGAGCAGGGGATGAGGAGGCATCTGCTGAACAGGAAGTTTTTGTAGGAGTGTCGCAGGCTTCTCCCAGGGCAGTCCCGTCTCCACAGCAGGCCCACCACCTGGAGACGTGTGGCCCCCATATGAAAGACATTTTGCACTTGGCTGAGCACCAGGGTAAACATCATGGGCAGAAACCGTACATGTGTAGGACATGTGGCAAACGATTCTATTTCAGTGCTAACCTTCACCTCCACCAGAAGCAGCACAATGCAGAGAGATTCTTCAAAAGTGGTATGGGCAGGGCCTTGTTTTTGAAGATCTGCAAATTGCATATGTCAGGGAAGCCATTTACCTATGGAGAAGTTGGGAAGGATTTGCTGGTCAGCTTGGGTCTTCTCCAGCAACAGGCCACTCACACTGGGGAGAAGCCAGTCAGTTACAGTGAGTGTCGTGCAGCTGTTCACAGTGGGAAAGGTTATGACTTGGAAGAGTGCAGAGAAGACTTCAGCCACAAACGCATGCCTGTTCACAACCAGAGAGTCCTGAACAGAGGAGGGCTTTATGAGTGCAGTGAATGTGGGAAGGCTTTCCGGTACAGAGGTTCACTTGCTCAGCACCAGAAGCTCCACACAGGAGAAAGGCCTCACGAGTGCAGCAGATGTGGAAAAGCCTGCACACGGAGGTCTAATCTCATTCAGCACCAGAAAGTCCACAATGGAGAAGGCTGTTATGAATGCAATGAATGTGGGAAATTCTTTACCCACAGCTCTATGTTCATCCAACACCAGAGAGTTCATACTGGAGAAAGACCTTATAAGTGTGGCAAATGTGGGAAATCCTTTAGCCAGAGCTCTGGCCTCATTCATCACCGGAGAGTTCACAATGGAATAAGGCCTCATGGGTGTAGTGAGTGTGGGAAATCCTTTAGACTCAAATCCAACCTCATTCAACACCTGAGAGTTCACACTGGAGAAAGGCCTTATGAGTGTACTGAATGTGGGAAATCCTTCAGCCAAAGCTCTGGCCTCATTCAACACCGGAGAGTTCACACAGGAGAAAGGCCTTTTGAGTGCAGTGAATGTGGGAAATCTTTTAGCTGCAAATCTGACCTCATTCAACACCAGAGAATTCACACTGGAGAAAGACCTTATGAGTGTGGCGAATGTGGGAAATCTTTCAGCCGAAGCTCTGGCCTTATTCAACACCGGAAACTTCACACTAATGAAATGCCTTATGTATGTACTCAGTGTGGAAATACCTTTAGCCAAATCTCCAGACTCATTAAACACCAGAGAGTTCACACTGGAGAAAGGCCTTTTGAGTGCAGTGAATGTGGTAAATCCTTTAGTGAAAGATCTGTACTTATTCAACACCAGAGAGTTCACACTGGAGAAAGGCCTTATGAGTGTGGTGTTTGTGGGAAATCCTTTAGCCAAAACTCTAGCCTCATTTATCACCGGATAATTCACACTGGAGAAAGGCCTTATGGATGCAGTGAATGTGGGAAATCCTTTAGACTCAAATCCAACCTCATCCAGCACCGGAGAGTTCACACCGGAGAAAGGCCTTATAACTGCGATGAATGTGGGAAATCCTTCAGCCAAAGCTCTGGCCTCATTCAGCACCGGAGAGTTCACACTGGAGAAAGGCCTTACGAGTGCAGTGTATGTGGGAAATCTTTTAGCCGCAAATTCGACCTCATTAAACACCGGCGAGTTCACCTGGAACAGGACCTTATGATGGAGGCAAATGTAGGAAATTCTTTAGCTAGAAGTACAGCCTTATAAATTGTTGGTGTGTTCACTCTAGAATAAGGCCTTGTTAACGTGACAGATGTGCAAATCCTTTAGCCAAAGCTCTGGCCTCATTTGACACCAGTGACATCATACTGGATAAAGGCTTGAAGTGTGCAGGGAATGTGCTAATTATTAGTTCTGTAGAAGAAAACTGAAGGGGAGCCCTTGAGAGGGAGGCTTCTGCTTGATTTGAGTCTCATCTACCCAAACATCCAAGGCGGTAAACGCCCTCTAGTTTTGGGTATGTGGGAAGCTTATAGAGTTGCTTTAAACTTTCTAACCTGCTTAGGACCTTTGCCTGATTTATGGCTGTTGCGTAGGTCTTTCTACCCCATCCCGTGGGCAGGTGTTCACAGTGTACGTCTCACCATTGTAACATGCTCTGTGAAGCGGCCTTTGCTCTCTGATCTGCTGGAGGGAGCCACGAGCCGTCTGGGCCTTACAGGGTTCTCCTTCCCTTCTCTGGTGAGGTGGGGCCTGGACTCTGAAATTTGCGAGTGACTTGCATGGAAGGTCAAGCTTTTTTAGGGACATTATTGGTCTCACGTGATGCCAGTGACATTTTTCCATCCTCTGCTCACCAACCCAGGAATTGCCTGCCTCAGGATACTCTGGTTTGTGCGGAAATGCAGTCCTTATTGTTTAAGCCACACCCTCGTGTGTGGGTTGGTTTGAGAACAGAATTGGGCTTCACCAGCCTGAAGGGGTAAACAACTTAGTGGAGACCCAAAACTTTTTGTGCCTCAGAGGTGACAGTGTGATGACAAAAATAATTCTCTCTCTCTGGTTTTGGCGTAAGATGCATTGCTTCCCACATCCGCCTATGAAAGATTACAGGGCTTCATGTTTGCAGTTTGTGGCCTTGGGTGCCAGGATTTTTTGCTTGCTCGGGTTACCCTGAAGTAACCTCCATTACTTCTGAGAAGAACAAGAGTTTTTTCCCTGTTCACAGGGGTGTCACACAGTGCCCAGCACTGTTGAGGAGAATCTCTTCCCCGGGTGCTGCAGAGGAGCCATGTGCCCTGATGTAGAGAACCAAGTAGGCTAGTGGCACTGGTCGTGAGACTGTAAGGGTAAAGGGGAGCCATGACTGGTGCAGAAAGCAGGCTTAATAGGTAGGGGAGGAGACACTAAATGCAGTCTGCTTCTAAAAGTGCCTCCACAAATGTTCCGGGGACCATGACTTTGTGGGATCCGTGTGTACCAAAATGTTCGGGGCCTCTAGACCTGCGTATCGTGTGTGGCTGGCCCAGCCAACGTTCCCGTCGACTCGGGTGGAAGCAGCCTTTGTTGCTCGCCAGTGTTTGCTGCCACTGAGGCGAGGCTGCCCTGCCCAGGGCGTGAGGAGAGAGATGGTGCATTTTCCAAAAACAGTAGGAGAACTTGATCTCGAATGATTTTTTACAGCTTTATTGAGGTATAATTCACATGCAATAAACTGCACCTATTTGAAGTGTACCCTTTTAAACTTTTGACATGTATAGAAACATAGTCATAACATGACCTGCAGATTTGCTTGTGCCCTTTTATACACTCTCTCCGTGCCCTCCTCACACTTCAGGCCAGCATTGATTTACTTTCCTTTACAGTGTGTTAGTTTATATTTTCTAGAAATTTATATAATTGGACTCAAAAAGGGTTTACTCTTTTTTTTCTGGTTTCCTTCATGGTGCATAATTGTTTTGAGGTTTTCAATGACACTTTTATGAGTACTTAATTCTTTTTATTGTGAGTAGATTCTATTGTGTGGATATAGCACTATTTGTCCTTTCATCTGTTTATGGACATTTGGCTTATTTCCAGTTTTTGGCTATTGCAAATAAAGTTGTTATGAATATTTGCCTGCAGTTCTTTGTATGGATGCACATTGCACTTCTCTTGTGTTAATAACTCAGTGCAATGCTTGAGTCACTGGGTAGGTGAATGTTTACCTTTTGAAAGAAGTGCCGTACTCTGATGTAAAATGGTTGTTGCTGTTGCATTTCACCAGCAGTGCAGGAGCGTTCCATTCCTCCACACCCTTGCCAGCACTCAGTCTTGTCAAGCTCTAGTTTCACCCTTTGTGTTAAGTGTGTTGATGTATCTCGTTGTGGCTTTAAATTGCTTTTTTCTAAGGATTCATGATGCTGAGCATTTTTCATGTATTTATTTGCCGCCTATATTTCTTGTTTGGTAAAATCTGTTTGTAACTGTGGCCTATTTTTTTTCTGTTTATTTGAGAAGTTGGGGGTTTACCGAACAGTCGTGCATTTTAAAATACAAGATTCTCGTATACAACCCCACCACCACCTTGCACTGGTGAGGGACATTTGTTACAATTGGTGATAGCACATTTTCATAATTGTACTATTAAAGTCCATGGGTAACATAGGGTTCTCTGTTTGTATAGTGTAGTTCCATGGATTTTTAAAGCATTTTTATTGTTACTATACATATAATCTAACATTTCTCCTTTTAATCACATTCATATATATATATTTCAGTGCTGCTAATTGCATTCACAATGTTGTGCTAACGTCACCACCATCTATTACCCAAACGCTCGCATCATTCCAAATGGGAACTTTGTGCATTAGAAGCCTTAACTTCCCGTTCCCTATCGCCTAGAGGTCCCCTGTGTTCTAGGTTCTGACTCGGTTGGTTTGCTTGTGCTGATGGTTTCAAATCAGTGAGATCTTACACTACTTCTCCTTTTGTGTCTGACTTACTTAAACATGATGTCTTCAGAGCTCGTCCACGCGGCGCACATCAGGTCTTCATTCCTTTTTACGGCTGAGTGAGGTGCCAGTGTATGTATAGACACCTTGTGCTCATCTGTCTGTCAGTTGATGGATACTTGGCTTGCTTCCATCTTTTGACAGTTGTGAATAATGCTGCTTTGAACATTGGTGTGCAAATAGCTGTTCAAGTCCCTGCTTTCAATTCTTTTGGGTATGTGACTGGTAGTGGGATTGCCTGGGCACATGGCAGTTCTATCTTCAGCTTTCTGAGGAACCGCCAAACTGTCTTCCACAGCGGCTGCACCGTTTCACATTGCCACCAGCAGTGAGCGAGCGCTCCTGTTTCTCCGCGTCCTCCCCAGCACTTCCTCTGTTTTTCTTATAGCAGCTGTTCTAGTGGGTGTGAAACGGTACCTCATTGTGGTTTTGATTTGCATTCCGTGATTGCTAATGATGTTGAGCATCTTTTCGTGTGCTTTCTGGCCATTTGTGTGTCTTCTTTGGGGAGATGTCTTCTTTGGAGAGAGTCTTGCTTTGGCCTATTTTTAAAAAATGAAATTTAGCTATAATCCTCTTTATATGTTGGAGATACATGTTGGAGTTTCCTGTGCTTGCTGTACGGAAAACATGCCCTGGTTTGTAGACTTTGCCATTTTCTGTGGCCTGTCTCAGATTGCCAACAATATGACACTGAACACGGACCTGGGGAGATTTTCCAGGGCACACTGTAATGTTCTGTTTCCACTATGCTGATGCAGCAGCCACAAATAACCTCAAGAATGGAAATAATAATACAACAGTAAAATTATGGAGTGACAAGATTTGAATAGTTGCTTTTTAAACAGTTTGATGGATAATTGACTTAAACTGCGCATACTTAAAGTGTATATTTCGATCTTTTGATACAGGATTACACCATCCTGAAACCAAAAGTTTCTCCCTGCACTTTTTAATTCATTCTTCTCAATACAAAATTATTTTTTGTGTTTTTTAATTTTGTTTAATTTTTAATGCATTTTTATTGTGAATTTTAACACATTTATGTAACAGTAATAACTATCAAAATATGATGTAACAAGTAGTTAGCAAATTTCAAAGAATGTTGTGGGTTCCATTTCCACCATTTCAGTTATTTCCTTCTGGCTATTCTAATACCCAGGCATCGAAAAATATTTATCAACACAAAACTATTGATAGAAGTACATACTCTACCTTTTGTAATAGCTACTTTCAAGTATATCCAAAAATGGAAAAGAAGATGTTATAAGGCCCCATGAACCCTTCCCTAGTCTTTCTTCATTATTTATCATTTCATGGCTGTCCAGATGTTTTCTATCCCCATGCAGATTGGTTGATGATTCTGCTTATAATCCCAGACATCTTGTCATTTAGTGCATACCCTGTTCAGAATGCATTTCTAAAATGTAAGGGCTCCTTCGTAACTTGAATAAGTATGTCATTTTTAAAATATTTTGAATTATGATGTTTTCAGTGCTCAATTTTATCCATTTTCTCAGAATTGTGTTCATTCTTTTAGGCAGATTGGATGCAATCAGAATCCCAAATGTAGCCTGGTGGCTGTTAGTAGGTGAGCCTTGTTAAGTCTGTTACCCATAGGTACTGCCTGCCTCTCTGCTCTTATTTACTTGTTGAAGCTGCTAAGTCGCTTGTCCAGTGGGACTTTGCCAACTATGGTATTCTCAGGGTCATCAAGACTCCTGAGGTAGCAAACTGGGCCTTGCTTGGCCTTGGAGATATCTTTGCCCTGCTGCTTGCCAACCGCTACCTGTGCATCGTGGACTTGCAGACAGCGCCTGACTAGCCACTGGCCTCTCCGGAGTACAGGAAATCAGAGAGGCTCAGGCCTCCTGGCTGAGCAGATGGACGGACGGACACCGTGATGTGGGCTTGGTCTTCACCACCAGCAGGACCTGACCACAGCCCTCCCTGGTGTGGGAGGAGCACGGCTGACGCAGGAGCCACCACGGCTGGCTGACGTTGGGTGCCGGGCTGTGGGTTTTGAGTGCAACCTCCATGGCAGCCGACTGCAGGAACCAAAGTTCTCGCCTAGCGGTGTCATCACGCAGTGCACGGCATTTATCCAAGTTTGCCAGGAAGCCAGGGCTGGGGGCAGGGAGGGCTGGTTTTATTGACGTACAGGGCAGCGTGCTAATTGGGTACACCATCGACTTCATTTGTACTTGGTTTTGTTGGTCAGCATAAGAGGATGCATTTTGGAGTCATCTTGCTTGACAGTAATCTTGGTTTTAAGTAAAGGAAGTTAAGTGATTCATTAGTCTGCTAATTAGTTACCTAGAAAATCTTATTCAGTTTGTTATTAAAGCTTTTTGCCGTAGCTTCTTTTTTCTTTTCTAGTTGAAGCAAAGTTGCTATGATGTTGTTGCAGCAACTCCTCTCACATGGGGCTTAAGTTTTTGTAAGAGCCAGTGTTACAGAGACCCCCCCACCGAGTTCTGTGACATTCATAAGTTCTCCACCAAATATATTCTAAAGAGAGCCTGTCTTCCAGTACAGATCCAATTCTATAAATTGGCTGTTCATAACTCATTCTAAACCCTCGTTCTTGGCAGAGTCAGTGCTGGGCGTGCCTGAGATGCAAGGGAGTTCTGTAGGTTTTTTTTCCATGTGAAGGAAGTTGTTCCTCAGTGCCCCGCAGCCTGGGGGACTGCACGGAAGTGACATGCTGCAGTAGAAAGAGCACTGACCTGGAGACTGGAGACTGGCCTGTCACTTAGCAGCCCTGTGACCGCAGGCAAATCCCTGCGCGGCCCCGTTTCCCTGTCTGTGAAGCCAGTGTTTGAGCCGAGTGATTTCTGAGAATCCTTCCAGTCCTAGGTCTGCTGGGCTGTGCAGTTCTGTTTGATCCTCGATTGACTGTTTCTTTGGGGTTGGAGATAATTAAATGAAATAACTGATACAAAGTTATCTATAAAGAAACCAAATATATGAAAAGGCTGGATAAAGGGGGCATAGAGAAAATTTAACAGATTCCACTTAGAAAATGTTAAGTAATTGGTGAGAGAAATGCGATTTAGTGATGGACAACTTGGTAAAGAGGCAGCTTGTAATAGTAGAAAGAAAGATACCTGAACTTGATTTATCTTCTTCCTTTACCTTTAGCTTGATGTGTGACCTCAGGCAGGTTAACTTTCCATCCCTATACCCTCGTTTTCTTCATCTTTAAAATGAAGGAATTGTCCTAGATAAAGGTCCACGGACTCAAATACCTGAGGGAGCCAGGCAGGAAACAAATGAGTGAAGCCCGCTGGGCAGGATTGAACTGAACTGTGGGAAGTTCATCAAACCAGGCCGTTTACTCATTTTGTTATTAGGCAGAAAAGAGCCCACTGTTGGCAGGTCTTCTGATTTTTCAGGAGGAATTAGCAATCCAGATTTTCATATGAAATCCCTGAATTTTTAACATGTTGACAACGAATAGAAGATAATTTAAAATATGGTGCACTAAACAAAACATGTCTACAGGCTGCCAGTTTGTGTCTCTATCCTCTTGCTCCTGAAAAGTCGGGTGATTCTGTGATTCAACAGTGAAAATGCTTTAACCCAAAAGGTAATTTGAAGATGAGCGTTAGAGCTATAACCTCTGTGAAAGCCTCTGCCTGGAATGTGAGTTACTCATTCTTCTCACCGAGTCTAATATAAAGCATATCCGTTTCATGGATGGGAAGAGGGTTGCTGGTAGAGCTGACAACCATACAGACTGGGTAGGGGGCCCCAGCTCTCACAGAGTCTACATTAGCACAGAGCCTGACCGTGGGCCTCTAAATGCTGTGAAATTAGTATTTTAGAGAATCAGTGGTTGGCTTCAAGGCCAGGTTTAGCTAATATCCATGTTGAGACTCCAGGAGAATTAGATACAGAAGAAAAACCGTATCTTCCGTCACCCCCAAAATCTGGGTTTGATGCAACTCACATTGAGTTCTGTGCATGAGCTCTGCTTAGTCCTCCAAGAAATGGAGCTGGAATTCCAGCTGGAATCTATTTTGCAGGAGCCTTAGGAGGCTTTGGGCAATGATGTGAGGGGAAATTACCTTTTCCCTTTCAACCTTGAACAAATGAGGTCGCTGATCCGACAACCATCCTTACCCTCTCTTCACTTTCATGTATATCCAGGCGCTTCACAGGACAGGTAATTATAGAGTCATTTGTGGGGAAACATTTTTTTAAATGATCAAATTGTGCCCGCATTCCGTGCTGCCCTTTTCAGTGGAGAACCCCCGGTTAGCCCCGGGAGCTGCTCGGTGCAGCCGGGGCTGGGGCTGCATCGGGCCGGGGCTGCCTTCTGCGCGTCACTAGCTCAGAGTCAGCGGAATTGCTTTTGCCTCTTCTGTTACTAATATTCTCATTTCTGATAATTCCAAGTTATGAGCAGAGAACCCCATCCCTTTTTAAGAACACTGGATTTCTGAGGTGACACTGGTGTGGTGGAAACGCAGGGCTCTCACTTCTCCCGCCCACACGGGCTCCATCACAAGCTCAGGATGAAAACGGGTCCAGGAGAGCTCCTGGGGTGAGGGTTTTAGCAGACTGTCCCGCTCCCCAGGAAGGTGGCCTCCTCCAGCCCCACTATTTGAAGAAATAAGGGTTGTCAAAGCGGGCCTGATCTTCTAGACCTGTCCGAGAAATAGGAAGGAAGATTCCTTAGAGGCTAGGGTTTGAAGGGGTTCCACAGAAAGACACACATGCCTGAATAACTTTCCTAAGTGGAAGGTGGGGGCGTTGCTATTAAAGCTTCAGGTTTGTACTTTGTATTCCATAGTTCAAAAATTATTCTGCTTGGGCCACTGAACATTCTTAGCAAAGGTTGAAGATTATATAATCACTCTAGTATTTGCTCACAGGAGAAAGATTACTGCTCTGCATTTCTAAAACGTCTTAGGGAGAACAGAAATGTTTCTGGAAGCAGCATTATTTTAAACAAGAAGAAATGGTTTCTGCTAGGTGCATTTTGGCCTAACATTAGCAGCTAAGGATGGCGGCACCTGGCTTCACACATTTCCTTAGCCAAACTCAGCAAGCTCCTTGAAGTTGTGATTTTTTGCCCCTTGGCTTCTGGGAGACCCCAAGGTGAATCCTCCCACCACCCCTCCTCCAGCTTCCAGTACCCGAAGCCAGGGGAACCAGCGCCTTGACTTGCTCTGTAGGAAGTGAGCGGAATCATCGGCGCTGCTCCAGGGTGCAGCCTGCGGCGTGGCGCACGGTCACCTCTGTCTTTAGGAATAGAGTTGTCGGGATGGGGAGAAGCCCTTTCGTCTGTCCCCTTGATACAGCTTTCCTATCGGGTTATGCCAGGACTTGCCAAGATGTTTTAAGAACTGAGACTTTCTTGAGAATTGTGCAGTCTCCAGATAGAGACCTGATGAAAAGAACTGGCTAACGTTCTTGACAGAAATGCCCACTGGCCATCTTCAGCGGTGTTTCTGATCAGAGGTTCCCTGTGTCTGCTGTAGGAAAGTGAACTTTGTCAGAATAAATCCTCGAGAGGATTCCTGGATAGGCTTTGCACCACTGCTGTCATCCTAATCAGTCTGAATGATCATGCTGAGTGCAAAAAGGTGTTTGCTCTCAAGTTACTTCCCATATATTTCCAGCCTTCCTCAGCCCTTCCAAGAATAGTTCAGTTGCTTAAAGTGACTATTACACCCTGGCGAGTGTAAACCCGCCTAATTGTTTCAGTTTAAAGAATCCAGCAACTTCTACTCTTAATGAATGTGCCAAAATAAAAACGTGTCTTTGCATATTTAAACCCGGCAAATTCCTAATTCAGATGACGTAAGCTCACAATTTCTTGGTGTCCTTATACTCACATTGTGAACAGACGTATTTCCCTAATTTAGACTTAGTGCCCTTGATGAGACTGAGGCGGGTTTCTAGCACCAATCCAACATCTATAGCAACACGGTAAAATTTCATCAACTCATGTTTCACTAATTTGAATGTATGTTGTGATCCAGGGGGAATGAGAAGTTTATACTTGAACTGCCTGTGGGGTGTGGGGAGAAGGGATCAGTTGAGCAAATAGTGGAGTGATTGTGGAACGAGATGGCTCTTTGTGATGAGAATTTATTTCCATGCATCATAGAAAGAAGCATTCTTTTACCCATGAGTGTTGTGCTAACTATACATCATTTACATCTGTACATTAAAGCAGTTTCCCTCAGTTAGGCAACATTTAGTTAGCCAAGCCCAAGTTATTGTTTGTACTTGAAAATAATAAAGATGCATTTCCTTAAAAATTAAAAAAAAAAAAGCCGCCTATTCAAGAGCTCAGAAGTTTTCCTTGGTGAACATCCTGCATTTTTTCAAAAATTTGTATATTTTGAGCATATTCATTGTGCTTTTTACTTTGCAGCAGTCAATGTGGGATCTTCAGCCTTCCCAGGTCCTGTACTCCACCTGGTGTTTATAGTAAGCCACTTACAGCTTTTTAAAGAAAAATGATATAAATAACGCATTTTCACAAAGCAATGTCAAAATTATTGCAGATGATAGATACTGTTCTAGTTTGCTAATGCTGCCAGAATGCAAAACACCAGAGATGGATTGGCTTTTCTAAAAGGGGCTTTATTTGGTTACAAAGTTACAGTCTTAAGGCCATAAAATGTCCATCAACAAAGGGTACCTTCACTGGAGGATGGCCAATGGTGTCTGGAAATCTCTGTTAGCTGGGAAGGCACGTGGCTGGCATCTGCTCCAAAGTTCTGGGTTCAAAATGGCTTTCTCCCAGGACGTTCCTCTCTAGGCTGCAGTTCCTCAAAAATGTCACCCTTAGTTGCACTTGGGATATTTGTCCTCTCTCAGCTTCTCCAGAGCAAGAGTCTGCTTTCAACGGCCGTCTTCAAAATGTCTCTCATCCGCAGCTCCTGTGCTTTCTTCAAAGTGTCCCTCTTGGCTGTAGCGCCTCTTCAAAATGTCACTCACAGCTGCACTGAGTTCCTTCTGTTATGTCAGCTCATTTATATGGCTCCACTGATCAAGGCCCACCCTGAATGGCTGGGGCCGTGCCTCCATGGAAATATCTCATCGGAGTTATCACTTACAGTTCAGTGGGGCGCATTTCCATGCAAATCTAATCAGCACCAAAACGTCTGCCCCACAAGACTGCATCAAAGAATATGGCTTTTTCTGGGAGACATAATACATTCAAACTGGCACAGATACAATCTTTGGTAACTGTTAAGGTTATCAAAAGCTCAATCAGCAGCTGCAAGGATTGCAGTCACTCATTCAGTGTAGTTCTGACTCTACCTCGGGTCAGGCCAGACTGAAGGCAAGGGCGAGCCCTACAAGAGTCCCCACAGCCGCCAATCACAAATTCAGGGTGGTGGGGGACCAGTGCACTCTGACCAACTGGCTACAAATTCAAGGGTTCCCACCACCCATACAGGTTTGATAATTTGCTAGAAGGACTCACAGAACTCACTGAAAGCACTGTATGTACGATTATAGCTTTATTATCGTAAGAGGACACAAAAATAAGCCAAAAGAAGAAACACAAAGGACAAGGTGTGGGAGGGTCTCAAACAGAAGCTCCCATGTCTTCTCCACACGGAGTCACAACCATCACTCTCCCAGCAAGGAGATGTGTCCTGTGCACCGTGGAGGCCCTTAGGGATTTATATGGGGTCTCATTACAGAGACCTGATGGGTAGATCAGTGTCCTCATGGTTGGACTCATCTGCAGGCCCCCTCCGCTGATTTGACAAGCTCCAGGCCTCGTTGACCTTTCTGGTGGGGCCACCCCGCACCTTAAGGCTGCAGGTGTGGCTGGCCCTCGTGTTACCCAGTCAGCCCTGGAACTCGCAGGAGCGGTCCTGCGTCCACCATGAGTAAGAAAAGACACTCCTACATGGAGAATTTCAGAGATTCAGAAGTTCACTCCCCAGACACTGGAGACAAAGACCTGCAAAGTTTTTACACTCACTTCATTATTTAATCAAAATATCCTTTTTGATTCCATGTCTGAAACTGATTAAACTCATGAAATAGATGGAAAATATTCTTGATCTGAACAAGGCAGTCAGAACTGCCTCAGTGTGGTGATTCCAATCCTCCCTTCCCTATCCTCCTCATTCTTGGCATGATTTTTCATTTATATTGTGTTTTAGTGAGTGCTATATCAGCAAAACATAATAAAAATTAAAAAGGGTCCATTTGAAGAGATATGTTAGCAGACACAATTGGTGTCACTCTGCAAATCCTACATGACTGTACATCAGTGGATGCAAAATTCGGGCATTTGACTTGGAGCTCTCTATTTTAGCCCATGTTTTTAGCTCCAGTTTGCCAAAGTTTAAAGAAAGCTCTGCACTGATAGGTTTGGGACTCTCAAAATCACTTTTGTTTTCTCCAAACATGTTGTAGGCTCTTGCTGTGACAGAGTGACGGGTCTGACGCTCCTGCCATGATCGTCTCCAGCCCTGGACAACCCGCAGGGAGCCCCTGCCGCGGGCACCGACGCAGACAGTGCAGGCCCGGGAGCGCGGCGAGATGGTGTCCCTCCCGTGTTCCCACTGGGGCATTTTCCAGGCTTGCACCGGGGATGGGGAGACAGCATTCCGACCAGCCAGAGGGGAGGGAACTTTCTGGGTGTTCAGTGGGGACCCCAGAGGGGCCGCATCTTAGGGGTCACACCGCCCTGGTCTACACTCTCCCTGTGTGCGGAGGCGGGTGTGGGCGCCGCTGAGCGCTCGATCCCCAGCCGGGAGCGCGGCCGGAGCCCTGTGGCTGCATCCTCGTGAACCAGGGAAATCCCACTCGCTCACCTCACCATGGTTTCTCGTTCTCTTGAAATCTCTCTTCAACCTTCTTTTCATCCTTCACGTTCCGTTCTTGTTGACTATTGGTGTCAAGAGGTGTTTCCCTCTGGACGGACTTTCCTACCGCTCTGGCTGCTGTTCCACACACCACCGTTCTGGAAGGCGAAGCCGGGTGCGCCAGAGGCCTCTGCCAGCCGCACTCCTTCCAGGGCTGTGCCCATCAGCAGGACGGAGCCCTTAGGCAGGGGCGATGGGGGTCCTCCGTGAGCCCCAGGCCGGGCGGAGACTCCAGGCAGGGCTCCTCGCTGCTCACCAAGTTACTGGAGGAGTCCCGGTTAGTTCTCTTCCCCTGCAGAGGGATGTCCTTCAAGTGAGCAGTGCCCGCGGCTGATGTGGGGTCGCAGCCTGGAGGGGGCTGTGAGGAAGGGGCACGGCCAGGGTGGGTGCGGGTGGGGGGCATAAGAGAAAATGCAGGAGACTGCCAGACCCGCGGTGCTCCGGACTGAAGGCCCTGGGTGGGGTGAGGGTCTGGTGGAGTGAGAGGCAGAAAAACTCCAAGAGGGTGAGGGGCAGAAGAATTCAAAGGGAAATCGGCCAGACTAGTTTACATACAAAAATAGAATTCTGACCCACTCTCTGCAGCAATCAGCTCAGGAGGCTACACCACAATTCCTGGAACGATGGACTCCAGATAGCCAGGATTTGATCAATAGCTGACAGTTTCCCTAATTTTTGCCTCCTTCCAATTTATGCCCAGAGGGAGAAGGCCAGACGTGCTCCCCCGACCAGTCCCGTGGGCTGCTCCCCTTCGGGTTAGCCTGCCCGCAGCCTGCCTATCCCCGCAGCCCCCCACCTACCGCAGTCTCCCCTTGTCCCGCTGCAAAGCGATCCCTCTCCCCGCCTGCCTTTGAGCCTCTGCCGGACGCAGGCGGCGGGGCTGGCTGCCTCGCGGTCACAGGCCCTGGGTCAGCAGCCTCTGCGGGGTCTCACTTGGGGGTCCCGGGCTGTATCCGCCGGGCGCGGCCCCTCTGCGGAGGCGCACTGGGTGCTTCCCCCGGCGCTCCCGCAGCGCAGCACCCGCGCGCCGGCTCCTCGCGTCCTGGTCTGGAGGCCGAGCCCGAGCGCGCCCCTCCGCGCGGGAGGCTGAGCCCGGACCTCGCCTCCGGGACTGACGCCGCCTTCCGACCCGGGAGGCCGAGACCACGCGGTCTCCTGAAGCCGCCCTGACCGCGGGGCCAGGGCGCCCCGACGCGCCCCCAGCCGGGTCACCCGACGGATCCGGAGACCTGGTGACCTCGGCTGGGGAGGTCGCAGGGCCCGCGGGGACCGCACGGGAAGAGCCCCGGGGCCTCCGGGGAGTCTTCCGGGGGCCTGGACCGAGGGGCGCGCCGTGGCCCCCAGCACGGCTCCCCGGTTAGCCATGGCGCGTGCGGACAACGGAATGTTCCCTGAAAGAGGTGGGTGCTGAAGTCGTTGAGATAAGGAGGGATCGGTAAAATGAGGGAAGCGCTTTAGGTTGTCCAAGATCTATTTCACGAGTATTACAAACTGCAAATCTGTTTGCAAAGTCTCACTTTAGTTTTACTAAAAACAATTAGCTTGTATAAGAACACACAGTCACAAAAAGTGACTCGTAAGGCGTCGGGCTGCCTGTGTTTGAAGAACAATAAGAGAATTTTGTGCCTGAGCAACTACAAATGATGCGTCCATAATGCTCTGCAGCTTTGGGGAGCATCTGGAGTGATTTTCTCCCCAAGAGCTTCGAGGAGCCCGCCTGCGGCCCCTTTAGGGGGAGCAGGGCCCCTTCTCGTCGGGGCTGGAGAAGACCCTCCCAGCGCCCCTCCAGGCGCCGCCGGAACTTCGTTCCTGGAGTCTGGGTTGCTGCGAAGCCTTCGCTGTAGCCCGAGGACGCGTGGGAACTACAACTCCCAGAATGCCCCTCATCGAGCGCGGCGGCGCCGACCGGAGAGCAGCATCGCCCGACCAGCCCGCGCGGCGGGGCGGGACTTCCGGTGCGCTCTGCTCGCCCCTCGCTGTGGCGCCGTCGGGGCTCGTCGCTGCGTCGCAGCCTGAGAGCGCCGGGTCCGGGCCGAGGTACCGGGGCCCCGGAGGCGCGAGCGGAGCCGCGGTGCGCACCGCAGGAGGCGGGCCTGAGGGGCGGCGGCGCCGTCCGGGGTGACCCCGCCTCGGGGTCGGGCTGGGGACGCCGGTGCCCGAGCGCCCGCTCCGCCCGCAGCTGCGATGGCGGCGCCCCCGGCCCAGGTGAGCGGCGTCCCCGGGCCCGCACCCGCCTCTCCCGGCCTCCGAGCCCGGGGCCCCGCGGAGGGCGCCTCTCCCGCAGCTCAGGCCGCAGGTCCGGACGGCGGCGCCGGGTGGGGTCTGTTCCTCCCGGGCGCCGCGGGGAGCTGGGGGGTGTCAGGCGGAGGGGCCGCTGAGCCCGGAGCGCCCGGGAAACCGGGTCCGCCTGTGTCTGCGGGGACAGGGCTGTGTTAGGAGTCGCCCTGGAGCGGCGAGCTGAGGACCTGTACCTCATTCTCAGAGCCTGGGGACAAGGGAGGGACACGAGCTGAGTTCGAGTTTTAAAAGTTCCCCAGAGTCTTCTCAGAGGAGGAGCAGACTGTAGCGGCGAGGAGGACGTTAAGGCACAGGGAGGCTGAGCACTTTCCGGGGCCACTCGGCTCATGTTAAGAGGTGCCACCAGGAGCGAGGCACAGAGGTGACTCGAGGTCCCCTGGATCCACGGCCCGGATGGAATAAAGGGGAGTTTTAGCCCCTGGATCCCCTCCATGACCACCTCTTCCTACATCTTCCCAGGGCTACAGAAGTGCTTTTGAATCTATACAGGTGAAAATGGAAGATGTCCCAGGACCTCAGTGGTCCCTGTTTCTACTCACATGTGATTGTGAAGACGTGTTCTTCACCTGACATCCTTCCAGCGCTGTGTGTGTGAGGCGGGCAGGGAGGTAGAGGGCAGAAAGAGGTTTGAGAGGTTCTCCAGGAACAAGTACCAACTTGCAGAATTACTTGGCGGTGAGGCTGAGCTGGGAATGTTCGGGAACCACACGTCTCTCCTTTCTTTCTAGTGCAAACATGACCGAGGAGCAGGCCTCAATCCTGAAATGGCTGCTGGGGAAGTTGCATGTCCCTTAGCGGGTAACGGGAGGGTTGGATCAGAGGAGAGAGGTGAACTTGCCCAGGTTTTGATAGTCTCCATCTGCTGCGGGGTGCAGAACAAATGGTGGTTCAAGGGAGGAGGCAGGAAGACCAGAAAAGAGGCTCCTGCACAGGTCAGGGTTAAGGTTGATGGGTCAGAGGGCTGGACATAGAAATGGGGGAAGTGGTTGGATTCTGGATCTGTTTTTTCAGACGTGCCAACTGGATTTTCTGATGTTGGTGAGGGAGAGACTGGGAGGAAGCAGAAATGAAACCAAGGTGGTTGGTCCTAGCAGCTGAGGGATAAAAGCTGCTCAGGTGAGATGGGGAAGTTGGTAGATGGAGTCATTTTCAGTGGGGATATCAGGAGTTTAGTTTTGTCCATGTTAGGAGTCTGAGATGTTTCAGAGAACATTGACTGGAGGCATTAAGTGGCCAACTGGACACGCTAGTCTGGAACTCTGGGGAGGGATTCGGGTTGGAGGCATCCAAAAGATGGTGCATCTGTGTGGATCAGGTGGTGCTCTGGGTCACATTTAGGGGCAGAAATCTCAGGTAATGGTCATATTGCTATTAGCTGGCCAGGAAGAAGAGGGCGTGTGCTGAGGACTGAGTCTCTCACTTGGGCACCTGGTTGATGCTGGTCACACAGACACGGGTAAGAGGGAGAACTGGCCGTGAGGGGAGAAAGTGTCAGGGAGAGGGTGGTCTAACAGGTGACCACGGCTCCCACACGATGGGTAGACGTGCGATGGACACAGAAACATAGGCACGATAGAGCAGTGTGACACTGAAGCTGGGGCTGGTCCTTATTCACAGCTCTCTGCCTCACAGGATTTTGTAGTGACGTTTGGTGGGCTTGGGGTGTTTCCTTCAGGCTGAGGCATAAGGAGGGGACTGATGTGATCATCCGGGAGAGTCACTGGGCCTGGGGTAAGTTGTGGGAGGACCTGGGCTTTGAAGGAGGATTAGGTGGAAAGAGGAAGCTTTTGACAGCTGAAGCGACAGCCAGTACAGCACAGAACAGAAGAGGCCCATGAGGAGCTGGGAGGCTGAGGATGAGGCAAGGAATAGAGTCAGGCAGGGAGGCCGTCATAGCAGAATTCAGGGCTGCCCCCGTCATTGGGGACCGTTGGAGATCTGGGTGTTACTGGATCTTGTTGGACTGTGACAAGCACTCTCCTGATGCCATGGGATGAATAACGTGGGGAGTCCAGGGAGTGCCTAAAATCTGGGCAGAGCATTGTTACTGGATTGGGGGAAGCAGCTCTGGGGACCAGAGATCCAAAAGAGGTGCTTTCTAAAGAATAATGGGCCCGTGAGGAGAGAGTGTGAACTGATGGCACCAGGTCCCTGATATTGGGGACTTAAGGGTGAAGAGTGGGCCCATGTTTGGTTGTGTCTGGTTGCCACAGTGTGGAGGACCCTAGCGAGATTGGCTTCCAGGAGGTGGTGGGGCTCCACGTGCCAGTCCTGAGCTTAGAGCACATGTGGCTGCCTCTGTTTGTTGAGGGCTGAGCACAGTGATTGATGAGACCATGAAGGGAGGGTGGCACCAAGGGGACCAGGCTCTGGTCTCTCCTCTGCATCAGGAAGCTTGGGAAGAGGATGAACATGGGACAGATGTGTTGGGAGAGAGTTTGTGGGTTCTTGGCAGAGAGGCCGATCATGGTTTCATCTGTTCCCCTCATGGCAGGGCAGCGTGGCCTTTGAGGACGTGGCCGTGTACTTCTCCTGTGAGGAGTGGGGGCTCCTTGATGAGGCTCAGAGACGCCTGTACTGCAGTGTGATGCTGGAGAACTTGGCCCTTGTGTGCTCGCTGGGTAAGGCCCTCATTCCCACCCCACTGTCCCGTGCTAGTCTCTGCCTTTGCCCTTTTCTCCGGGGCAGTCTGTCCTCACATCACAACCATCGGCTTCCTCCTCCAGTTCCCTGGAATGGGTGCTCTCGTTGCCAGCACGGCTGCATGCACTGTCGTCTTCTCTCTTCTCACAGTCAGTCTAATGGTTCCCCCTTGGTTCCCTGTCCCAGGCCAGGTGACTCTGTCCAGAGCCACAGCACCTCTGTGCCCAGGTTCTGCTCCCTCCTTCTACTCGACGTTTAGTCGTGGCTTCCTTTGGTAGAAGTTGCAGTCACTGACATGATTCCTATTTACATGAACCATGGGCTGTTCATGGAAGACACTCCACTGAGGCTCTTTTTGTAATATTTAGTTATCTTCTAGTGGTGTCCGTTGTGTGCTGAGTTGTTCTCGGCCAGTGCTGCCTCTCACTTGTCCTGTTAGGTTCCGTGTAGTTGCTCACCTGGGTCGTGGGAGAGAGCCCTGGGTGGTTCACTGGATGGACATGACTCCAGCCCTGGCCCTGGTGATTACCAGCTGCGGAAGGGTGTGACTTCAGGGCTCTGTTCAGACCATATCAGGAACCTGTCCTGTTTTCAACATTGGCTGAAATTGTCCTTGAACACCAAGTACTCTTTTATACTCAGGTTTTTCTTGTCCTGGAAACAAGCTTCTGAACCAGCTTCATGTATCACCAGCAGACAGGTCTACTGAAAGTTGTTGGCAGAGTGAGTTGTAGATCATGTCTCTCCGTATGCTACACCCTCTCCATGTGATCATTGCCTGGTGAGGCCTCTACTGTTCTGTGACCCCAATTCCCTTCTCCTGATAATAGTCCCATGGGCTCATCACTGTTGTTTGAGACACACCTTTGTCAGAAAGGTCAACATGTACTTCACCATCACCTCTTTGCTTTCAGGTTGTTGGCATGGAGCGGAGGATAAGGAGACGCTGTCTGCAGAGAATGTTTCTGTAGAAGGTTTGTCACTCTTCAGGACTCACAAGGCAGTTCCATCTCTGCAGAAGGCCTACCCCTGTGAGATGTGTGATCCGGTCTTGAGAGGCATTTTGCGTTTGGCTCAGCAGCAGGGAAAACATTGCCAGCAGGAACAGGACACATGTGGGGAATGTGGCAGATACTTCTGTTTCAGTGCTAACCTTCACCACCACCAGAAGCAGCACAATGGAGAGAACACCTTCATAAGTGATCTAGACAGAGCCTCATTTGTGAAGAGCTACAAATTCCATGTGTCAGGGAAGCCATTTACCTGTGGAGAGGTTGGGAAGGACTTTCTGGTCAGCATGGGTCTTCTCCAGCAGCAGGCCGCTCACACTGGGGAGAAGCTAGTCAACTGCACTGACTGTGCAACAGACTGTCAAAGTGGGAAAAGTTACCATAACTGGAGAGGATGCAAAAATACCTTCAGCCACAAACACACACTTGTTTACCACCAGAGAGTCTTCACTAGAGAAGGACTTTATCAGTGCACAGAATGTGGAAAAGCTGTCACCTGTGAACCCTCACTTGTTCAGCACAAGAGAGTTCATGTGGGAGAAAGGCCTTATGAGTGCAGCAAATGTGGGAAAGCCTATACACGAAGGTCTAACTTCATTCAGCACCAGCAAGTCCACACCGAAGAAAGGTATTTCGAATGCAAAGAGTGTGGAAAATTCTTTTCCCACAACTCCAGATTCATTCAACACCAGAGAGTTCACACTGGAGAAAGGCCTTATGAGTGTACTGAATGTGGAAAATCCTTCAGCCAAAGCTCTGGCCTCATTCTACACGGGAGAGTTCACACAGGAGAAAGTCCTTATGAGTGCAGTGAGTGTGGGAAATCCTTTAGCCGCAAAGCCAACCTCATTCAACACTGGAGAGTTCACTCTGGAGAAAGGCCTTATGAGTGTGTCGAATGTGGGAAAACCTTTAGCCAGAGCTCTGGCCTCAATCAACACCGGAAAATTCACACTGGAGAGAGGCCTTATGAGTGCAATGAATGTGGGAAAACCTTTAGTCGCAAATCTGACCTTATTCAGCACCAAAGAGTTCACAGTGGAGAAAGGCCTTATGATTGTGGTGAATGTGGGGAATCCTTTCGCCAAATGTATAGCCTCATAAATCATCAGAGAGTTCACACTGGAGTAAAGCCTTATGAGTGTGGTGAATGTGGGAAATCCTTTAGCCAAAGCTCTGGCCTCATTCAACACAGGAGAGTTCACACAGGAGAAAGTCCTTATGAGTGCAGTGAATGTGGGAAATCCTTTAGCCGCAAAGCCAACGTTATTCGACACCAGAGAGTTCACACTGGAGAAATGACTTAGATGTTCAGGGAACATGCTATTTCCTTGTTCAGTACAATGATGTTGGAGGAAAGCCTTTGTGAGTAACTTTCTCCCTAATATGAACCTTGTCTACCTTAATATCCAGGTAAGTGGGAAGCTTTAAGGCGCTGTATTGGATTAACTTGCCCAGGGCCCTTGCCAGATTTATATCACTGTCAGTTTCTGTGGTAGAAGCCGTTTTACCTCTGCCATCTAGTAGGTCCACACAGTAGACCCCAAACTGCTCTAGAAGGCAGACCTTGTGCTCTCCTATTCACTGGTGGAAATCATGAGTAATCTGAGCCTTATCAGGTCCTCATTCCCTTCTCTCTGACTCATTAGGGCATGGACCTGACCCAGTTTTATCCTAGAGGATCCAATGTGAGTTTTGCTCTCAGCTTGCAGAGAAAGGTGATCTTTTTCAAGGACATTGTTGATTCTACATGATGCTTGTGATGGAATTTTCCAACCTCCATGTCTCTACCCCAGGAACTGCCTACCTCACATTGCTCTGGTTTGTGCAATAATAAAGGCCTTGTGGTTTAAGCCAGCTTTAATCTTGGGGATTCTGTTCTCTGGGTGGGGTGGTTTGAAAACAGAATTGGCTCTTACAGCATGAAGGGGTATAGAACTTTTTCAGGAATCCCAAACTTCATGTGCTACAGAGTAGATAGTTTAATATCAGAAAAATGCCTCTCTTTCCAAATTTGGCTTAATTTCCATTGCTGCCCAAGGATTCGTAAGAAAACCCATGGGGCTTTGTGGTCCTAATTTGTAGGCTTGATACCAGGATTTTTGAGGGGCTCAGAGGAGGGGACAGCTGTTGTGAAACATCCAGTGCATGTTGGGGCCACATGAATTTTATTTCCTGGTTTATAAAGGATATAAAATACCCAGCACTGTTGAGGGAAACCTTTTCCCCGTGTCCTGCAAAGGAGCCACGTGGTCTGAAGTACAGAATTCAGTAGGCTAATGGCACTGGTTATAAGGTTACAGGGGCCAAGGGTGACCATAATTGGTACAGAAACAGATGATAGTAGGGAGTGGAGGAGACTGCAGCAGACTGGATGGAATCTGTCTCTTCTAAAAGTGTGTTCACAAATGCTCCAGGACTGTGTCAGTGCAGGATTAGTGTGTACCCTGCTCCCCCAGATCAGAGGGTCTTAAAAGATTATCTAAAGATTTTATAGATGGTTGTCGTTTCTTTGGGCTTTTCACCTCTAGTCTGTTGTTGCCCAGGCAGGAAAAGAAGGATAGAGAGGAGGGGGACCCTGCATTCCAGAGATGTGGCTTTGGGGACCCAGCCAGCAGTGGGAGCAGTCTCCAGTGCTCACCAAAATTTGCTGTCACTGGGGTAAGGCTGCTCCTCAGGGCATGAAGAGAGATGGTGGTGTCAGTATAGGGTTGCTAAACCTGATTTTCCAAAAAAAGTAGATCTAAATTTTAATTTTGAACCCTCTTAAAGCTTTATTTAGGTATAATTGGCATGCTGTAAATTGTTCTATTTAAAGTATACAATTTGATACATTTTGTCATACATATAAACCTGTGAAACCATCATCATAGTCCTGGAAAAAACATACTGTTCACTTAATTTACCTTGTGCCTTTTTATAATTTCTGTCTTTGCTGGTTTGAATGTATTATGTCCCCCAGAAAAAGCCATATTCTTTGATGCAATCTTGTGGGGCAGACATATTAGTGGGGATTAAGTTGGAACATTTGGATTAGGTTGTTTGCATGGAAATGTGCCCCACCCAACTGTAGGTGATAACTCTGATGAGATATTTCCATGGAGGCACAGCCCCACCCATTCAGGGTGGGCCTTGATCTGTGGAGCCATATAAATGAGCTGATGGGCAAAGGGAACTCAGTGCAGCTGTTAGTGACATTTTGAAGAGGAGCTACAGCCAAGAGGGACACTTGAAGAAAGCACAGGAGCTGCAGATGAGAGACAGTTTGAAGATGGCTGTTGAAAGCAGACTCTTGCTCCAGAGAAGCTGAGAGAGGACAAATATCCCAAGTGCAACTAAGAGTGACATTTTTGAGGAACTGCAGCCTAGAGAGGAACGTTCTGGGAGAAAGCCATTTTGAAACCAGAACTTTGGAGCAGACGCCAGCCATGTGCCTTCCCAGCTAACAGAGGTTTTCCAGACACCATTGGCCATCCTCCAGCGAAGGTACCCGATTGCTGATGTGTTACCTTGGACACTTTATGACCTTAAGACTGTAACTATATAACCAAATAAACCCCCTTTATAAAAGCCAGTCCATTTCTGGTATTCTGCATTCTGGCAGCGTTAGCAAAGTGGAACAGATTTTGGTACGGAGACTGGGGTGCTTTTGCTGCTGAGTTTGTAAATACCAGACATGTTGGAACAGCTTTTTAAATGGATAAGGGGAAGATTCTGGAAGAATTGTGAGGAGATTGATAGAAAAGGCCTAAACTGCTTTAAAGAGACTGTGTATGGAAATATGGACTCTAAAGATGCTTCTGACGAGGCCTTGAACAGAAGTGGTGAATGTGTTGTTGCAAACTGGAAGGAAGGCGATCCTTGTTTTAAAGTGGCAGAGAATTTGGCAAAATTGAGTCCTGGTGTCAGATGGAAGGAAGAATTTGAAAGCGACAACCTGGAATACTTAGCTGACGAGATCTCCAGACTACGTGTGGAGGATGTACCCTGGCTTCTCCTTGCAGCTCATAGTAAAATGCGAGCGGAGAGAGATAAACTTAGAACTGAACTCTTGGGTTCAAAGAAACCAGAAGCTGATGGCTTGGAAAATTACAGGTTTCCAGGGGGTGAAACCCCAGAAGCTACAGCGCAACATGGGGATGCAACCAAATATGAAACCCAGCCACCATTTCAGAACAAGCCAAGATTGGAGAAGGAGTTAAGCAGAAAGGATTTGTGGAAAGTCCTATTGTCTGATGGCTTTGACCCCTGTGTGCTTTATGCGAAGCCAAAAGAATTTTTGCGAAATCTTTATAGACAGAGCCGCTGCTGGTCTGGACTGGAGGGGACAGACAAGGAACAAATTGAAGGAAAAATTTCTTCAAAGACAGAGCCATGGAGGTTGAGGTCTGGAGTCAAGAGGCCTTGTGCTGGGAAAGCGGAGCAGCCCACATGCATGGAAAGGGTGAGTTTGCCTGGGAGGTCGAGGGCGGGCTTTCCGCCTCGATGCTCCAGAAGAGTTTTGCCACCCCAAGCCCCAAAGAGGGTGGAGCACATTCCCAGGGAATTGGGGAGAGCCTGGCCGCCACCCCACTGTTCTGAAGGGGTTGAGCGTGTGCCCTGGAGATGGAAGGGAATCCGGGAGCTGCCCCGATGTTTGAGGAGGGTGGGGCCGAGCAGGTGGTCTCCCCAGTGTGTGGATATGTTGGAGCACTCACCTAAGTATTTGGAGAGGAAAGGGCTGCCACAAAGGCCCTCAGGAAGGGTTAGACTCCGGCTCTCTCAAGGCTGAAGGATGCAATGTCGTTCTTTGAATGACTCAGACTTTGAAATCTAATGGAGTTTGTCTTGCGGGTTTTAGGAACTGTTTTGGTCCTGTTAAGACTGTTTTCCTTACTGTTTCTCCTTATGGCAGTGGAAATGTTTATCCTATGAATGTCCCTCCTTTGTATATTGGAACCACATAACTTGTTCTGAGTTCACAGATCCACAGCTATAGGGGAATTCTGCCTTAGGACTGACCACGCCTATAATTGATTTTGATGGGATCTTATAGTTAACTATTGTTAATGAAATGATTTAAGTTTTTGTGATATTGTGATGGGATGAATGTATTTTGTATTTGGAAAGAATATGTTTTTTCTGGTGTCCAGGGGGTGGAATGTGCTGGTTTGAATGTATTATGTCCCCCAGAAAAAGCCATATTCTTTGATGCAATTTTGTGGGGCAGACATATTAGTGGGGATTAAGTTGGAACATTTGGATTAGATTGTTTGCATGGAAATGTGCCCCACCCAACTGTAGGTGATAACTCTGATGAGATATTTCCATGGAGGCACAGCCCCACCCATTCAGGGTGGGCCTTGATCTGTGGAGCCATATAAATGAGCTGATGGGCAGAGGGAACTCAGTGCAGCTGTTAGTGACATTTTGAAGAGGAGCTACAGCCAAGAGGGATACTGAAGAAAGCACAGGAGCTGCAGATGAGAGTTTGAAGATGGCTGTTGAAAGCAGACTCTTGCTCCAGAGAAGCTGAGAGAGGACAAATATCCCAAGTGCAACTAAGAGTGACATTTTTGAGGAACTGAAGCCTAGGGAGGAACATCCTGGGAGAAAGCCATTTTGAAACTAGAACTCTGGAGCAGACACCAGCCACGTGCCTTCCCAGCTAACAGAGGTTTTCCGGATGCCATTGGCCATCCTCCAGTGAGGGTACCCGATTGCTGATGTGTTACCTTGCACACTTTATGGCCTTAAGACTGTAACTGTGTAACCAAGTAAACCCCCTTTATAAAAGCCAGTCCGTCTCTGTTTTGCATTCTGGCAGCGTTAGCAAACTAGAACACTGTCCCAGTCTTCCTTAGCCTTCCAGGCAACCTTTGATTTACCTTCATTTGTAATAGATTAGTGTGCCTTTTCTAGAATTTTATATTATTGAAATAAAAAAGTGTTAACCTTTTTTTTTTTCCTGGTTTCCTTCATGCTGCATAATTATTTGGGGGATTCATCGGTTATGCTTTCCTCAGTAGTTCATTCTTTTTATTGCCGAGTAGTATTCTGTTTTATGGATTTACCACTATCTATTCATCTGTTTTTGACATTTGGGTTATTTATAGATTTTGGGTTTGGCAAACAAAGCAGCTGTGAACATTTGTGTACAATTCTTACCTGGACATATGTCTCATTTCTCTTGTTGGTAACTCAGAGTACAGTGCCTGAGTCGCAGGGTAGATGATTATTTAACATTTTAAGAACCTGCCAAACTGTGATCCAAATTGATTGTTTCCTTTTGCATTCCCGTCAGCAGTATAAGTGTGTAGTGATATCTCACTATAGTTTTCATTGCATTCTCTACGGATTCATGATGTTGGATATTTTTTTCATGTTTTTATTTGCCACCTGTATATCTTCGGTAAAATAATCTTATCTTTCCCTATTTTTTTCTTTATAAATTTTGGCTATTTTCCTTTTCATTGACAATTAAACATCATTTTTAGGGCTATGCACAGTGCAATGGCCATATATACACTGCACTCTGTTTAAACCGCAGTAACATATTCTCCACCACTTTCCTAAGTCTGGACATAAAATAATAAATAAATCAAGTCATATTTTAGTGTTTGCCAATTTCTGTGTTGCAGATTTTCTCACCATGGCCAATTTCAAATTGCCAACATGTTGTCATTGAGTATGGAGCTACCATTATACTGATACAGTAGTGGCAAATAACCCCAAGCACAGAGATAATAGTAAAATATAGTAGAATGATTAGGAAGTGACAGGTTTTGAAATTTTCTTTTTTAAACAGTTTAATGGAGGTTAACTGACTAAAACTGCATGTTTTAAAAATGAACATTTTTGATGTTTTAATACATACTTATGCCCCTGTTCCAGTTTGCTAATACTGCCATTATGCAAAATACCAGAAATGGATTGGCTTTTATAAAGAGGGTTTATTTGGTTATGAAGTTAGTGTTAAGGCCATCAACAATAGGGAACCTTCACTGGAGAAAGGCTGTTAGCATCTGGTTAGCTGGGAAGGCACATGGCTGGCGTCTGCTTACTCTTAGGTTGTGTTTCAAAATGGCATTTTCCAAAATGTTGCTCTTGGGGCATTCTGTCCTCTCTTAGCTTCTCTGGAGCAAACTCTAGGCTAGCATAAGTCTGTTTTCAATGGCCGTCTCCAAAATGTCACTCTCAGCTGCTTTCCAAAATGTCACTCTCAGCTGCTCTGCACCTGGGCCTGTGTGGCTCTTCTTAAAGTACTCCAGTGATCCAATAAAGACCCACCCTGAATGGGTGGGGCAACACCTCCATGGAAGTCATCCAATGAAAGGTCTCGCCCACAGCTGATTGAGTCACATCTCCATGGAAACACTGAACCAATAGGTTTCAACCTAATCAATACTAATAAGCCTGCCCCCATGAGACTGCATCAAAGATAATGGTGTTTTGGGGGACGTAGTACATCCAAACTGGCACAGTCCCTGAACCCAAAAGTTTTTTCCTGTCCTTTTAAAATTCATCTTCAACATACAAAATAACTGATATATGGACATAACTTTGCCTGTTGTAATGGCTATTTTCAAATACATCCAAAAATGGAAAAGAAAGTTCATGAAGCCACATGAACCCTTCTCCAATATTACATCATTATCTTGTATCTTCTATTCCTGTGCACACTGCAGGGTTATTTACTTACAATCTCAGATGTCATTTCATATCATTGCATAATCTCTTCAGAACGCATTCCTAAATGTAAGAACTCTTTCATAAGTCAAATAACCTTATCACAAAATATTTTAATGTATCTATTGGTATTCAGTTTTATCAGTTGTCTCAAAAAAAAATGTGTTCTTTTTCAAAGGCAGTTTGATTGCAAGCAGGATAAATATGTATCCTTGTGACTTCTAGTAGATGTGTATTGTAAATCTATTAACCTGTATGTAATGTTCACCTCTTTTTTTATTCTTATTATTTGTTGAAATTGCTCAATCATTTGTCCATTATAATTTGCCACATTCTAGATTTGGCTCAGTGTATCTCTGATGCTGTTTAACTGCTTCTCCTTTCACCATATTTCCTGTATACCACATATCAGCAAGATACACGATTGAGGTCTGGTGCCGGTGGAGAGGTGTGATGGTGACGCATCTGGAAGCAGTGTGACAGGGTGTTTTGCTAGCGTGCTCTGACACATCCTGGAAACAAACCTTCATGTATTGTATGTGACAGGTGTGGGATGATGACTGCATCACCGCCTAGAGACGTGCACACAGATATATCTGGGGGCCATGTGTGACTGGTGTGTGACACTGACCAACCTCAGCACAATGTAGAGACCCGACACACAGACAACCTGGAGACACAATGTGACGTGTGTGGGATGCTGACAACCCAGAGCCACACAGGCATAAACCACATCCAATACAAAAGGTGTGTGATGGGTGTGAGACACATGCAGCTCACATGTGGAGAACACAGAACCAGACAGAACTGAGAAAGTAGCAAGCGATGTGCACATATTTGGGGCCGTTAACTGTGTACCTCGGGGAACTGCAGAGGACAGTCTGTCCAGTTTTAGCTGCATTGTCTTTGCTCCTAGGTCTCTTGGGAAGGACTGAAGGGCTTTGTGGGCTGGGCCTACTCTTGGGGTCTGCATACCAAGATTGTTTGAGGACCCAGAAGTCATGGTGAGGAGAGAACAGTAGTGACAATGTCCAGTGCATCTGGGGGCAGCGTGTTTCTAGCATTTGTCCCGTTTTCCCCAGTTGAAGAGGCTTTTTCCAGGACTTGCCAAGGCTCCATGGGCCGTGAAGACTAGACTCCAGTAGGTAGGTGTCTCTGGCTGTAAATTGGCACAGAAACATGGAGTGAGATTAGAATGGAATGGGGGAAAGTGCAGCCAATTATGGAAGATAAGCCCTTTCTAAAGTTGTATGCACGAATATTCCCAAGAATACGGTTGTGCATACTGGAAGGTGTACAGAAGTTCTCCAGAGTTCCAAAGCTCTGCCTGATGGCCAGGGTATCTGAGGGAGCAAATAACGATGTGAGGGATGCCCCCAGCCTCACCTGAAGGCTGTTGCTTCCTGGGCAAGAAGATCAGTGTTGGAAGAAGAGAGACCCTGTAGTCCAGGGACGAGCCTTTCTTGGCCCAGCCCTGGTTCCTGGTGACTTGGGGAAATGGTCTTTTGCTCCCCATGGCTTCCTGCCACCGAGACAGAGCTGCCCCTCCCAACTCACGATGAGTGGGAGATGGTGGAGTCAATATAGAACTTTAATTTGCATTTATTTTATGATGAATTCGTTCCCGAGCCATAAGTTTTTGTTTCTTCAGTTTCTTCTGGGAAATCTTTTTCTTCCATGCAACCCCCTCTTTTGATTTAGGAACAGTTTGTTCTTTCTCAGGATCAGCTCAGTGCGGCTGGGGGAGCTCACGTCTGGGTGAATCTGACCCTGAGCTCCGTACGTGCTGCGGCGCATCTTGGGGGCTTTGTTCACCTTATGAGCCCAATGATCAGAGAATCTACATCTAAACCCTAACATTCAGCATTACTTGCTGCATTTTTAAGCGTGTGCAACAGAAACTCAGCACTCTTTTTGGGCCACTTACCCTGCATCCATCCCACTGTTTGGCCTGGACACACCTACCGACACCACCATTGTAACTATGGGATGGCACACACTTCTGTAGAGTGACATCTTTCAGATGCTTGGTGGCTTTTCAAATACGCATATCCTTGATGGCCTGAGCGGTTTCTTGGATGTTCTTAAAGTGAATATAAAGATTTGAACCTCATGATTTGCAGGATTTTGTGGAGTTTTCTGGGTCAAAGGAATAGCAAACCGTTTTCAGAGATCACCTCGGGCCACTTACAGGGAGAGTCTGTTTTGTTTTGTTTTGTTTTGTTAAATACAGTTTTATTGAGGTATAGTCACATCCCTACAGGCAGCCACAGTGTACAATTATTCACAGGATCATCATGTCTATTCTTTTCAACTCACCCCTTTTTCTTTCCCTCCAAGTTTTTTTCCTCATAGTTCTCATGAATGAAAAGGAATCACAATTTATAGAAACAAGACTTTTCATGGTAGCCAAGATTCCAGCATAGTCATGAGCTCAACTTAATTCCCTCACATCTTAGAACTCAGTGTCTTCTACTTAACCTCCTGTGCTGCTTTGGATGCATTATGTCCCCCAAAATGCCATTATCTTTGATGCAGTATTGTGTGGGCAGGAAACATATTGGTGTTGATTGGGTTGGAGACTTTTGATTGGATGTTTCCATGGAGATGTGATCACTCAACTCTGGGCGAGATCTTTATTGGATAAGTTCCATAGAGGTGTGGCCCCATTCAGTGTGGGCCTTGATTAGTTTACTGGAGCACTATATAAGCTCAGACAGAAGGAGCGAGCTTGCTGCAGCCAAGAGGGACACTTGGAAGAATGCACAGGAGCTGAGAGAGTAGCTGTAGGTGAGAGACAGTTTGGAGACAGCCGTTGAAAGCAGACTTTTGCTCCGGAGAAGCTAACAGAGGACATACACCCCACGAACAACCAAGAGTGACATTGTGAAGAGGAGCTGTGGCCTAGAGAGGAATGTCCTGGGAGAAAGCCATTTTGAAACCAGAACTCCGGAGCAGACGCCAGCCACGTGCCTTCCCAGCTAACAGGTTTTCCGGACTCCATTGGCCATCCTCCAGTGAAGGTACCCGATTGCTGATGTGTTACCTTCGACACTTTATGGCCTTAAGACTGTAACTGTGTAGCCAAATCAACCCCTTTTATAGAAGCCAATCCATCTCTGGTGTTTTCCATTCCGGCATTAGCATTAGCAAACCAGAACTCCTCCCATGGAGATTTATCTTTTCTCAGGCTCCACGGTTTTCTTATTTAGTTATGTCATTCTCAATGGATAACTTCATTAATCAACATTAATGACTTTCTGTAATTTGCTCACTTCAGGTGTATCCAGAGATAACCTCAAGTCCCCATGCAGACACTGTCACTGGAATATAGAATATATAATGTAAAATAGCCAGCCAACCCCGGGGCTGAGTAGAGCACCCAAGGAAAAGCCCCCGCTTCCCCACTTGAGATCCAGACCTCCCCAGAGAGGAGACAGCCACGGCTCCCTAAATGGCAGAGAACTTGCTGTGTGCTTTGATGGCAAAACATGCTAGAAATCTCTGGAACTGGCCAGAAATTTCACTGTAGGTTGACAGGGAAAGCTGCTCACAGGTTGGCACTTGATGCGGGGCGCTGAGGGAAAGCTGCTGGGTGCTGGGTGCTGCTGACCGGGGTGCACCCCGTGAAGTCAGTGTTGTAGAAGCTTCTCTGTGCTGCAGGAGGGGAGAAGCCGTATGCGCTGCAGGACCTGGGCCCTGGGGAGATGCCTGCTGTCCGACAGCCAGGAACCGGAGAAGACCCCACACTGCCGGCCTGTGCTGGGGAAACCACGGGCACGACAGGGACACTTTGGGATGTCCACGACAGCCAACCACACAGATTTTTTTTTTCTCTATCCTCAAATTTGGTAACTTTCTTTCATTATGTTATCTCAAAAAACCCTGAACATCCATTGAACAACACAACAAATTTAAGGTAGATAATCTTTATGTAATTACTAATGAAACATTTATTTTATGCCTGCAAAATAAGATCAATTAGGGCAGTGAAAAAGTTTCTCTTAAACCATGAAGTGCATGGATATACATGTTAATAGGTGTCCCAGAAGAAGAGAAGGAAACGGGCAGAAAGAATCATGGACGAAGTAATCACTGACAATTTTCCATCCCTTACGAAATACATAAAATTACAGTTCCAAGAAGTGCAGAGTACCTCAAACAGAACTGATTGAAACAGACCTACCCCAAGACACCTACTAAACAGATTTTCAAATGTCAAAGAGAGTTCTGGAAGCAGCAAGAGAAAAGCAATCCATCACATACAAGAGAAGCTCATAAGACTAAGTGCGAATCTCAGCAGAAACCATGGAGGCGAGAAAGCAGTGGTGCTATATATTCAAGATACTGAAAGAGAAAAACTGTCAACCAAGAATCCTATATATGAAAAAACTGTCCTTCAAAAATGAGGGAGTTTAAAATATTTTCAGATAAACAGATACTGAAAGAGTTCGTGAACAGGAGACCCCTACAAAAAATGCTAAGGGAAGTGCTACAGACAAGGAAAAAGACAGGAGAGAGAGGTTTGGAGAAGAGTGTAGAAATGAAGATATCAGGAGCTAGAGAGAGGGTAGAGATTGGGCATTTGGTGCTGAAGGGGTAGACCCTTTAATATCAGCAGACATCAGGAGGCTGCTGCAGCGACCCCACGGTGGTTGTCTGGCCTTTGGCCATCTTCACGTAGCCCACTATGTCCCATCTGCCCCAGCCGTTCCTGTCCAGCCAGGATTCGCTGCCATCTGCAGCTGCTGCCTCAAAGCCACGGCCAGGTCTGCTGCTGCGCTCTGCTCACGTGAGTGCGTGACGTGTCCACTGGGAAGGTGGCTTGGCTGCCATGAGTACAGCAGAGATGGGACCTGGCAGCCACTGCCTTCCTTAGTGCCTTCTCCCATGAAGGGATGTCCGCGAAGCCAGTCCATTGGCCACGCAATCCTCAGGCTTGTCCTTTCCTGTATATAGACAGGAGTCCTCCGAATCAGACTCGTTGTCTTGCACGTTCTGGAGGGCACCGTCCACTGGGCCACTGTGGCTGCTTCGTCACCTTCTGCCCAGGGGCAGTCCACCCAGTTGTGCTCAGTGAGTGAGTCAAATTTGCCAGTTTTGCAGAACATTTGTCCTTCAAGGGCACCAGTTGCACTGGGAGCCCTACGAGAACCACACTGACCCTGCTTCATAGGAGTCACAGAACTTTTCTTGCACCAATCTGCAGATTTGGGGACGCCAAGAAAGAGGTTCATGGAACGTCTCCCTCTTCTTGTGTTGTTGGTTTAGAAAGCCATTCATCACCTTCCTGAATTCTTCATCGGCCATGTCGCCAAAGGCGTTCATTCCCGTTGGGAAGCTGTTCTCCTCGGCTGTATTCCCAGCTGTGCCGCGCCATCGTCTCCTCTCCCCCGGCTTTCTTCCTGCAGCCCATGTGGTCAGTGGGGCATTGCCTTCCTGGAAACTTGGATCCAATTTTGGAGCAGCTGATGCTGTTCCCAAGCAGAGGGTGGTCCGCAAGGGGGGCGGGTTCACGTTTCAAAACCGCCCCCTCTAGGCCCCGCCCTCCGGCCCCCGGCCCCAGCCTGGGGCGCTCACCTGGGGCGCTCACCTGGGGCGCTCACCTGGGGCGGCCGCGCAGGCGCACTCGGCACACGCAGGTCCCTGGGGCGCGGAGGTCCGTGGCTGCGGCTTCGTTCTAGTCTTACTCTGTTTCTCCCATCGCTGCGATGGTTCGTTATCAAACCGAACAATAGTAATAACAACAACAATAAAATGGAATTTAAAGTTCTCACCAGGCAGCCTGAGGAGGTCCGTCCCGCGCCGCCCCTCTTGGATCTAGTTCTAGGCCGTGTCTTCACTCCACCATTGGCCCGTCAGATTTCTCTTTCCTTTCTTAGTGGTCTTTCAGAAATGATAAATCTTCTGTGAAAATCTGGACCATGTCCGCGTGAGCCGGGCCGACCCCGCACCGCGGAGTGGCCGGGGCTGCAGGGGAGACCGGGGCTGCAGGGGCGCCCGGGCCCGGGGAGGCCCTTCCCGCCGCCTCCGGCCTCCGCGCACAGCAGGGGGCGGGCGCCCCGGGACCCCCGCCCGCCCCAGCCCCGGGCGAGCAGCGCAGCGCTCGGTGTGTGCAACGCAGCGAGAACAGCTGCCACAGCGGCGCAAAAGGGAAAAAGGTGTTTAGTTCAGCGAGTGCTGAGAGGCCGAGCCTGTGACGCGCACACAGTTAGCAGCGGGCGACTGCGCAGGTTGTTGGGGTGTCACGCGGGCGTTCTTGCACGATGAGACCAGCATTGTCTGCAGACATGTTTGGTTTCTGCTTATTCCCGTGCAGTAAACGCTGCTCACATCCGTGTCCGAGGCGGGAACGCGGGCGGCGGCTCTTCGCGCAGGCCCCGGAGGGGTGCGGGGCGCACCGGGGGCTGCGGGAGGCGCTGGCTGCGGGCTCGGCTCCCGCCTTTATCCCGACCCGCAGGGAGCGGGAGGGTTTCCCGCGGACACCGGGGCGCGGCAGCGTCACCCCACAGGCGGGGAAAGCAGACGCGGCGAGGGCCCGGGCCAGTCACGCGCCCGGAGCGCAGGGGCCGCGCCGCGCACCCCGAGCCCCAAAGGGGGCGTCCCCGCCGAGCCCGGCAGGCTGCGGGGCGCCAAGCACAGCGTCCTCTATGCCGCTACACAAGTGTAGGGAATTGGATAACTCTATGCATTCTGCACCCCGAATGTTTTACAAACATCTTGAAATTTCCTGGGCACTGTAAAAAACTCCATATTGAAACTTTATCTACATGACTTTTTGTATGTATAGTCAAGATACAACTGCTCTTACAATTAAATTTCAGCAACTGTTATACTATGATCTGTTACACTGAATCCTAGAAATTAATAATTGATTTGATTAGTATTGTCTGATCGTTTACTGGACATTTTTGGTTTGTGATTATTGCCTTGTAGTAAATGCTGCTCAGATTCATTTCCAACCTTATTTGCGCTTTCAGAAAACATTAGCAACACTGCTGAGGTTGTCACTGACCAAGATGGAGGAATGTCCCTTCAGCCCAACTGGCCTTGCACTGGCTTCTCCCTGCCTCCAGGCCACGGTCCTCTCTCAACCCGGGTCCCAACCAACTCTCCAGGCCCGCAGAGGCGCCGAACAGTTAGTTCCTTATCTCCCTCTTCCTTTCTCCCTCTTTTTTCTCTCCCCTTAGGAGCTCCAGGTGGCCTAATTGCAGCAAAAGAAAACAGTCCAACAAAATGGTCCTAATTGCACCCTCAGGAAAGCCTCCTCCAGCTTAGCGATCCGCCATCCAGGGCTTTTCCACCGACCCACCCAGTGCTTAGAGAGCTTGCTGTCCTTTGTTTCAACAGAATTGAGTTCAGACTCGGTTTCTGCTCTCTCCCCACTGCTGCAGCAGCCCTTGAATAAAGTCGTCCTTGCTTAACGTCCAGTGCAATTTTTTTTGACATTATGTTTAGCATAAGCCCATCCGGCCACCTCATGAGCAGCACACATTTCCAGCACGCAGCTAACCAAGGTGCTGCCATGGCCAGGCCAAGCGAGCCCACACTTACGTCCGCCCAACAACTGGGTGGCCAGTCCTAGGGGAAGCCTGTGGCGTTCCACACCCCAGGGTGCTGCACGTGTGCGATTTCCCAGTGTGCCACTCGTGGGCACCAGGCATTGTACGCTGGGCCTCATATACTGCAGTGGTGTCGCTGCCAAGTAACATTACGGTTCAGGCTCGAGTCCCATCCTCAGAGTCAACGCACACTATGTGGTTACAGCAGCCGTTAGGAACCTCTGCCAGTGTGTTCATGTTTTCCATATGGAGGGAGAAGCTCTCCAAGGTTGGGGCATGCCCTACAAGGAGCCCTTGAGCTTCAAAAGATGTTTCCACGTCCGGAGCTGTTGCCTGTACTCGTCTGTGGAGTGATTTCTGTGCAGACTGGGCCACACATCCCGTAGGCTGGTGCGGTCCCCCCCGCTCATAGGTTGGCTGGAACAATGAGGCAAGACTGCCCACCACTCTGATTCAAACGCTGACAGAGCCAGCAGTTGGTCTGGCTGGTAGCTCTAGCAAGAGCCTGTATCATCAGGGTCCATGGGCTCCAGGCTCTCCATCACTGTCCGACAGCGTGGGGAGAGAAAGAGACAACATTTCAGCTCGACCCCATACCTCCCGGGGGCAAAGATGCTCTTGCCCAACTCCAGGTGAGGATTGCCCAGCTGTGGCCACCCAGGCTGTCTGTTCAAGCCCCGAGGCCACGACTTCTGTGGGACCCATTGCCACTCTTGTTTAACCCAGACTTTTCAGCCCCAGTCATCCAGTCAAGGGAGGGGAGTCACGTCCTGAACAAATGTGACAGCCTAAGATGTCACCTGCCTGGTGCTGAAGGGTGGGAATCCCAGACGTTACCAGAGGAGCCCTAGTGCTCGCTGTTCTGTCACCCCTTTCTCCATTCCGTGGCGTCCCATGAGAGGGACGCGTCACCTCCAGTTGGACCCGGGGGCCCTTGTGGTAATTCTACTGCAGTTCAGACACCAACCACCCATGGAGGGGGCGTCAGTGGGAAAAAGGAAAAGCGCGTTGGGTGCACTGAGCTCGGGATTCCTCGGCTGCAGCCTAATCAGGCAGCTGCTGCTTGCTCATCCCCCCAAGCTCAGTGTTTCCCGACATGCGCTGCAGGCCATGGCCTTTCTGCTGGAGAGCAGTGTCTACTGTCCAACAGCGTTAGCCAGATGCGGTGCCACCCGGTAAACTCTCCGGCCTTATAATCTCTGTGTGGGTTGTCAGAATTCTCTTCCAACCTTCTATTGCCCTGTGTGCCTAGGGTGACAGGAAGCATGGATGGTCCCTCTTCTTCCGTGGGGGTCCAGTCGGCTACCTGTGTGTTTTCAAGGCTGCAGCGGTGGTCCTGGGAGCCAGGTGACTCGGGATTCTGTTTCGTGTCTGGAGTATGTAGTGAGACGCCCCTGGAAACTGACCAGGGTTCGTGTGGGGCCTGCGCCCCAGCTGATGTGGCCCAGCTCACCACGATGCACAGCCTGGGCTCGTTGGAAGGAGTCACATGACGGGCTTCTGCTTCCTTTGGGGTGTGGCCTCGTGATTCGGCCGCTCTTGCCTCTGAGGGGGGCTTCTGGGTCCCATTTGGTGGTGGATCCAGTGGGCAATTGTGGTGACATGTTGGGCACACATCTGGTCAGCAGGAGAATTCCATTCATGTTCTGCCTCAAATGGCCCTTTGCCTTGGGCCTCAACATGAATAGATCTTCCCAGCTTGCACACTGTTGCCACAGACCTGTCCCCATGCAGGAGCCTCTCATAGTCCCAGCATTGATTTGCCAGTCACCAGACCATATGGCTGCTCCGTTTGCAACAACCCGTGAGTCCACAGATATGTAGCAGGAAGTTATGGCTGGAGGGGCTGCCCAGCCGTCACACCGCACGCTCAGCCCGTTAGGCAGGAGGCCCTCATCCAGGCCCAGTCGGTGGCCATCCTCGGGATGGATGGCCGCAGCAGCCCCTGGACGATATCAGCCTTGAGTTTTGCAGATCCAGCTGTGAGCCACGTCATATCGCCAGTTGGAATATCTTTGAACCACATGTAGCCAAGGGAGGGGCAGGAGCAGCCCCTGTGGCCTGTCCGGCCCCGTGCAGCACAGCAGCTATTGCTTATGGAGTAGGTTGACCCCTGAGGCCCTGGTCAGACTCGGTCTTGGATATACCATTTCCATTTACTGCTGGAGCTTCACCGAGGCTGTCCCACTTTATTAGTAGGATTAGTGGTACCCACGTGGGGATGGTGGATCTGGTCTTAGAGTCACATCAGGGCTCAAATGCTTGGTCTCCACTAAGACGCAATAATAGGCTAAAAACTGCTGTTTGAAGGGGGTGCACTAGTGGCTGCCTCGGGTGTGTACTGGTGCACCCCCACGGCAGTTTCCGGGTACAGGCTCCTGTCCACATGGGTGGGAGTCACCGAGATTTGTAGCTCCACAGAGTGCAGGGCTCCCCTGGCCTAGCGGCAGAGCTGGCATTGCTGCACATTGCCTCTAGAGCTTGCTGTTGTTGGGGGCCCCATTCAACGGTGGCGACCTTGTGGGTGACCTTTACTAGGCGCCAAGAGTGCCCAGAGGTGCACACGAGGTCCCCAGCGCCGAGCAGGCCGAGCAGCTGCTGGGCCGCTCTTGGTAGTGGGAGCTGCTAGTGACGATAACTTGTGCTTGACTCTGTCTGGTGTGCTCCTCTGGCTCCTGGCCCAAGTGTCCCTTAGCAAGTGTCCCTCTTGGGCTCCCAGACCTTGTCAGCATTGATTGCCCGACTCAGTTGTGATAACATCTGTGACTTTTGGTCAGGCCTGCTCAGCCAGTCCCCTGGTGGAGCCACTCCAGTGCCACCCACTCCGGTACAGGTGTGGGGTCCCCAACAGAAGCACAACGCACACAGCTTTGCACTAACGGTGCTTTAGTCACACAGACGAGAGAGAGAGACAAGGACAGCGTCACTAACGGGTGTCGGTTCCCATCGGCAGCGGGTCTCAATCCGTGGCCACACAGGGAGACGTTCTTCGTGCAGCCCCCTCTCTGGCGTGTGTGGGCTGCAGTGGAGGAACCCTGTTCCCTCCCCACTGGGGTGAAGCTGGACGTCCCAAAACATGCCCACCAGAATCAGACCACATCCAGCAAGGGTTTCCACATGCTCAGGACAAAAAGGAAAGGAATGTCCTGGCAGCCCCTCGTCTACTAGAGGATCGTCTTGTACCCCACGAGGCCCACACACCAGCCTCAGCGCAGGATGCGTTCGTGGGTCCCCGGGAAGGGCAGTGACCTGTGCCGGGACCGTCTTCTGCTACAGACTCACAGGTTTACACACACGTCAAAGCTTATCAGATGTTACACTTGATAGGTGTGCAGTTTATTGAATGTCAACTGTACCTTAATAAAACTTCAAAAATGATTCAAAACAAACACAGAGTTCTCCCACTCTTCAGAAATTCAGGTTTGGCAACGCTAGTCACTCCATCATCTCTCCTCATGCCCTGCAAGGGGGAACCTCTCCGCAGGGGCAGCAAACACTGGCCAACAATGAAGGCTGTTTCCACCTGAGTCGACAGGAAGTCAAGCTTGTCACAAAAGCCACGTCTATCCTTCTCCCTATCCTTGTTTTCCTGCGTTTGCAGCAATGGCCTTGAGGAGAACAACTCAGAGAAGTGCCAGGAACCCACAACAATTTTATTTCCTCTGACAATGGCCTAAATTACACAAGACACACAGGTCCAGAGGTCCTGAGACTTTCTGTACTCGCTGGTCCCACACAGCCGTGGTCACTGGTGCTTTCCCTGCTCTCCCGGGAATCCACCGCCCGCACCTCTGCCCTTGCTCATCGTGTCGTTTCATCCCCGTTGAGGGGAGACGGCCGACGTCCCACTTGTACCCCTGTGGCCAGGGGGAGGTCAGCGCCTCAGTGAGCGCAGTGAGCTCGTTCCTGGCTGGAACATTCCGTCTACTTTGCTGCAGTCTCCTCCACTCCCTATTATTCTAGTGCTTCTGTAGCTATCTGGGTTCCCCTGGGCCCTGGGCGATCACAGGCATCCATGTGAGACCAACAATGTCCCTAAACAGGTCACAATAAGGTGCAAGTTTCCACCAGGGCTCAGTTTGGGTCCTCTGGACTGAACCTGGATCAGGCCCCTGCCCTCAGGATTCGGAGAGAAGGGAATGAGGACCCACTAAGGGTGCAGGCTATTCACGGTGTCCTCCAGTGGGTACCAGAGCACAGCTGGTTCCTGAGCACGGTGGGTGGCGGTGCAAGCCCGCTGCGTGGCTCTGCCGGGTGGCAGAGGTGAAATGGCTAATGCCGTAGACACCGGCAGTGACATGACTCTGACGAGGGCACTGGGCAGATTAGAAGATGCACTGCAGCTCCCTAAAGCTTCCCACACATCCGGAAGTCACGTGGAACCTGCTGCTATGTGCGTAAGGTTTCAAGGTTCCCTTCAGGTAGGCGGCTGTCTCAGAACCTCCCAGGAGCGTCATCACACTGACGAAAACAATAGCACACTCCCTGCATGTCTAAGATGTGCACCCTCTCCAGTTTGAACTCTCTGATGCATTATGAGTTTCAAACTTTGGATAAAGATCTCCCACATTTGTTGCACTCATAAGATTTTGTTCCACTGTGAACTCTCCAGTGTCAAATAACGTCAGCTTTACAGCTAAAGGATTTCCTACACGCATTGCAGTCCTAAGGCCTTTAACAAATCTGAACTCGGGTGCTGAATGAGCCCCGAGCACTGGCTAAAGGACTCCCCACGTTTGTCACACCCTTAAGACCATGTCCCAGTGTAGACTCTACAGGGCTGGCTGAAGTCAGGGTTATAATGAAATGTTTTCTCACATTCAAAGAACTCATAAGGTTTACCCAGTGTGAACTCTCCAGTGCCGAATGACTGGATTTGCTTTGCCGCTAAAGGATTCCCTTAGTCGGTGCACTCAGAAGGCTTTTCCTCAGTGTGAACTCTCTGGTGTTGAATGAGTTTGGAGCTATAGGTAAAGGATTTCCCACATTTGCCGCATCTGTAAGGCTTTGTACCAGTGTGAATTCCCGGATGTTTAATAAGACCAGAGATTGGCTAAAGCATTTCCCACATTCACAACACTCACGCTGTCTTTCTCTAGTGTGAGTTTTCTAGTGCTGAGTAAGTCTATATTTGCAGCCAAAGGCTCTTCTATATTTGTTACACTCAAAGATTCCTTCTCCAGAGCAGACTCTCTGGTGGTGAACACGTGCATGTTTGTGGCTGAATTCTTTCCTGCATTTGCCACACTTGTAATGACTCTTTCCACTGTCCACGGCCTCCCCGCACGCGAGTACACGGCCTCCCCAACCTCTGTACGGGGGAAGGTCTTTCCTGACACATGGACTCTGCAGCTCTTCACAAATGGGGCCCCGTTCATGCCCCTTTTGAAGGGTTTCTCCCCACTGCAACGCTTCTTTCGCTGGCGAAGGTTTGTCCTGAGTCAGAAGACTCACATATGCCAAGTATGGTTTCTGCCCAGGGTTTGCTGCTTGGATTTCAGCTTGGTGTAAAATGTCTTCCAGCACTGAGACTCACAGTCCATGGGGTTGAGACTTCTGGGCCGATGGGTCTGGCTTTGAAGTCCTGCCCTATAGTGGTCCTTCTACAGAATCACGCTGTGCAGAAATTACCTCCTTCTCTGTTCCATGCCAACAACCTGAAACCAAAGAAATGCAGACAAAATGCACATTGACATTGGTGGGAGGGGCAGCCCCATCACAGATGCGTCCAGACACACCAAGGAATGCGTCTATGGGATTGTTTTCAGGATGAGGGGCTGAAGGTAGGTTGAAGACGGTCTGCTTTGCAGTCCTGGGCCTCTAAATCTCACAGAATGGGGGAGCCCAAAGAAGATGACGGATGCAGAGATGGGTTGCAGCGGAGGGTAGAGAGGAAGGGTCTCTAATCGTTTCTTTGCCAAAGCCTTTGGGAGGAGATTGGCTGCTGGCGACAAGCGCACGTGATGCTGAAGACTGTGTACAGGTTCAGGAAACATTTGCAGATGAGCAACTGTGTTCAGTGACCATCAACAGGGCATGAGCACACCTCGCGTCACGTTGCGTGGCCAACATTGGGGAACACTGAAGAGGGAGCAGAGGCACAAAACCTGGGTGATGTGTGGAAGCCAGAAAGGTGGGTGCAGCCAGGGGATGGAAGTAACAGTAGAAACGATGGTTCAGAAGAGTTCCAAGAATAAAAAGACAGAAATGAGGTGTGCCAGTGGCATTTGCACCAAAACACCAGTGGACACAGGACAGGTTCCCGGTATGATATGAAAAGAGCCCTGATGCTGCCAGTCTGAGGCCATCTTGCCACCTCCACCCTGCAAAGCACCCAGAGGTCTTTTCTCACCACAGCTGAGAAACTACATAGGACCTGCTGGTGCAAGTCCCAAAGGAAAGAAAGGACAAGTGGTGGGCATCACTGGCCCACAGCAAGTCACCAAACAGATCACAGGAATGAAACTTGAGTTGTGGCCATGTCAATGCCTGCAATTGCTTGCACAAGCAGGATGAGGGGATGTGAGCTCGAGACGGGGGGCAGCACCTGGGCACAAAGGTGCGGTGGTTCTGGGCACAGCCCCCCTACAGGGAGAGGTGGGATGCACTAAGCTGCCTGCAAAACTCCTGACTCCCAGGTCCTTCCCTTCAAGGAGCAGAAGAGCAGGTGCTGGGGCAGCCTGGGGAGAGCACTGCTCGGCCGGTGGTCACAGCTCAGCCCGACACCCACAGCCCCTGGGGCAGGAGACTGGGGAAGGGAGCAGTGCCCATCATCGGGGCTTGGAAAGAACTAGGGAAAAGGGGAAAGTCAGAAGCCATTCCAAAACATTGTGGTGACTTTCCATAGCACACTACATAATTTAACTTGTATGCTCAGTTTATTCAAACACCATAATTACATGGAACTTAGAATAGGAAGTGAGATCTGGTTGGTTTGTACAGGTTAGTGTGAAACCCTGATACCTCCCAAAGTAATCTGGGCAGAGAATAAAAATGTATTTGCAGGGCCCCCCTGAGGAACTGGAAGGAAATGCAGAAATATTAAACTTCCCCACCTGGGGAATTACTGATACTCTTGCAAGCATTGGGGTCTACCAATTTAGTAGGCTGAGCCCTAGATCTTGGGGCTTGCCCTTATGAAGCTCGTTACTGCAAAGGAGAGGCTAAGCCTACTCATAGTGGTGCCTAAGAGTCTCCCCCAGAGAACCTCTTTTGTTGCTCAGATGTGGCCTCTCTCCCTAAGCCCACTCAGCAGATAAACCCACTGCTCTCCCGCCTATGTGCGTCCTGACTCCCATAGTGTGACTCTCCCTGGCCATGCAGCACATGACTGCTGGGGATGAGCCTGGACCCGACACTGTGGAACTGACCAAAAGGGGGAAGCAAAATGAAACAAAATAATGTTTCAGTGGCTGAGAGATTTCAAAAGGAGTCAAGAGGTCATTCTGGAGGTTATTCTTATGCATTATATAGATATCCCTTTGTAGTTTTTAGTGTACTGGAATAGCTAGAAGGAAATACCTGAAACTGTCCAAAGGCAACCCAGTAGCCTTGACTCCTGAAGACGACTGTATAACAACGTAGCTTACGTGTTGTGACTGTGTGATTATGAAAACCTTGTGGCTTGCACTCCCGTTACCCAGTGTACGGACAGATGAGTAGAAAAATGGGGTCAAAACTTAATTGAAAAACAGGGTGGGATGGGGTGGTGGCGAGATGTTTTAGGTGATCTTTTTTACTTTTATTTTTATTTTTGGAGTAATGAAAATGTACAAAAATTGATTGTGGTGATAAAGCACAACTATATAACGGTACTGTAAACAATCGATTGTACACTGTGGATGATGGTGTGTTATGTCAATATATCTCAATAAAACTGAATTAAAAAAACAATAAACAAAACCAAAAAATGTTGTGGGGGATGGGAAGGCCTTATCCAGAGAGGCTGAAAGGGCCGAATTCTCCAGCATCACGTCGCAGCGCGGGAGCCTCTGGGCCTCAACAAGGAGCCGCCGCTCCTCGATGCCACACAGCCCTGCCGTGCTGGGGACAGTTCATTCCATGATTAGATTTTCTCCCAGGACCCCACATTGTCCTCTCCCTACAGATTAATCCTCTGCTCACCTTCCTCCCTGTTCCCCACCTCGGAGGAGACACCGAGCCCTGGGGCCACTGCTGCCCCTGCCCTCGTGTCGCGCTGACGACCGAGCCGGCCCACAGCTACACCAGGCAGACGCGTGCCAGGCCCCTCCCCCGTGTCAGGCAAGCTCCTTGGGGTCCTCCAGGTCACGTCTCCCTGACACAACCAAAATGGTCGCACCCCTTCCCCTAGGCGGGAGCCACCAGGTCACACTCGCTGTCCGTGTGCACCTCGGTCTTTGAACCACACACCCTGATTCGCCCACTTGTGCTGCACTTGCTGCCCCTCGCCAGGCACAACCTTCCTCTCCCCACCGAACCCTCATTCAAGGCCAGCCCCGGGCCCTCCGCCCTCCCAGATGGCCCGTGCGCCCCTGAACTGAGCCAGCAGCCTGACTGAGACACCCCAGGCCACACCAAGGGCCACAAAGTCGTGGGGAGTCCCCAGGATGTGAACTAGCAGCAGCCACACCCTCACTTCATCTTGCCCCAATTACTTCTAGCTCCACGTCTGTCACACGCCCCTCAGAACCTGTCAGATCACGCGTCCCACACCCTTCCCACAGCCACCTCACGCCCTCACCTTGGTTGTGAGCCCAGCACCCTCCACCAGGGACCCACGGAGGAGCCCCTGTCCTCACCTCATCGTCCCTTCCCGGGCTGCTGTTAGCATCACCATCACGACCAGGATCTCCTACTGGGACCTCCTGCTCTACCTGGTCCACACACTCGCCACCACCCCTGGGGAGGTCTCCACCTCGAACCAACTCCAGAATTCCAGACCTGTGTGTCAGCCTCTCACGTAAATCCTCCCTCAGTTCTCGGAAATAGCTCATATTCTTAACATGGCCCAAAACAAATCTCCGGACGTCCCCAAGGAAAAGTGCTCCTACTACAGACTTCCCCACCTCTGGTGGAGCCTCCGTCCCTTCTGCTGCCGGGCCCAGGCGTCTGGAGGCATCCCTGACCCCTCCCTGTCTAACGCGCCACGTCCGCAAACCTGGGCAGCCAGACTCGGAGAGCGGATCAGGATCCAGCCTCTTCCCCACCACCTGCTCGGTAAACTGGTCCAATCTCCACCGACACTCACGTGGGCTGAGCGGGGCCTCCTCCCAGACTTCCCCCCACCGCTTCCCACCCACATTCTGTTCTCCATCCAGCAGCCTCAGGAAGCCTGATGAGACCCGGTCAGATCACCTCCCTCCTCTGCTCCGAACCTCCCAGTGCTCTGTGATATCCAGAAAACACGCAGACTTCCCAGGGAGCTCCCCCAGGCCCGGCTTCCACGCTTCTCTCTGTGTTCCCAAGAGAAAGAAAGGAGTCCTGGGTTCCGTAAATGCTCCAGCTCAGCCTCACCAACGAGCGTCTGCACACACCAGTACCCGAGTTTGGGACAACCTTCCACACCTCCCTGCGCTGGCTGCCGGGAGTAGAAACCGCATCACATCAGCCAGGGCCTGACTCGGGACCCGGGGCTCGGGGTCAGTTCAGGGTCCCCAGTCCCAAGTCAAGCAAAGAGCCCCAGGACTCTACAGTTACAGAGGCCAGACGGGGGTGGGGGATTGGGGCTGGTCTGGCACCGGACACCCTCCTTTCATCTAAGTGGGCTCTGCAGTGTTTCTGCACGCACGGGAACCCGTGGGAAGGGAGGTCAGGGGAGCCTGAGATGACACCCCGAGCCCCAGCCCCACCCTGGAGCAGGATGACCTCAGGATGATTGTCATTTCTTGGCCTCGGTCCTCAGCACTGTCACTTTTTTTCGTTTTTAATTCAATTTTATTGAGATATATTCACATACCATACAATCATCCAAAGTATACAATCAGCTGTTCACAGTACCATTATATAGTTGTGCGTTCATCACCCCAATCCATTTTTGAATATTTTCCTTACACTAGAATCAGAATCAGAATAAAAAATAAAAATAAAAAAAGAACACCCAAATCACACCCCCCATCCCACCCTATTTTTCATTTAGGTTTTGTCCCCATTTTTCTACTCATCCATCCATACAGTGGACAAAGGGAGTGCGATCCACAGGGTTTTCACAATCACACTGTCGCCCCTTGTAAGCTACATTTTTATACAATCATCTGTAAGAGTCAAGGCTACTGGGTTGGAGTTTGGTAGTTTCAGGTATTTACTTCTAGCTACTCCAATATATTAAAAGCTAAAAAGTGTTATCTATATAGTGCATAGGAATGTCCACCAGAGTGACCTCTCGACTCCGTTTGAAATCTCTCAGCCATTGAAGCTCCTTTTCATTTCCTTTTGCATCCCCCTTTTGGTAAAGATGTTCTCAGTCCCACGATGCCGGGTCTACATTCCTCCCCGGGAGTCGGATCCTGCGTTGCCAGGGAGATTTACACCCCTGGGAGTCGGGTCCCACATGCTGTGGGGGGCGGCAGTGAGAGCACCCGCCAAGGTGACTTAGAGAGAGGCCACATCTGAGCAACAAAGTTCTTGCAGCTCCCACCCATCGACCCACGAACAAAAGCGCCGCGGCTCGCAAGGGGCAAAACCCCGTTCAGCTTCCGGCCTCCTCGGGGGGCGACACCCTGGCCCCCTCCCCACCGAGGGGACACGGCATTGCCGGCCCCGAGGAGTCGCTCGGCCTTGATTCCAGCGGCGTCGGTGCAACCTCGAGTTTCCCCTTTTAGCCGCATCAAACCCCCCACCCAGCGCTGACCCCGCCACCGCCCCCCACCAACACCGCCCCGTCGCCCCGGTGGGAAAACAGAACACACCGAGGAGCACAGCCCTGTGCGCGCCGAGCCCAGTGCAAACCACGGCTGCGCTCAGTGCATCGCACGGACGGGCTCTCGTGAGGGTGACACGGGACCCCCGAGGCGCGGTGGGCGCATCAGGGGCAGCGGGGACCCTGCATTCCGCGCGCACTGCTCTGTGAACTGCAGCGTCTCTGATGCAAACAAACAGCAGCCAGGGGCTCCCGCGGCTGCAGACCCGGAGGGCCGCCCCGGGGCCCCGCAGACCCGGCCTGGGAGCGAATCGGCCTCCGCCCTCGCTCTGCGCGGCGGGGCCTGGAGCCTTCGGGCAGTCGGGGGACCTCAGAGCGCTCGGCCGCGGCCTGGTGCCGCCTGGGTCCCGGGGGGTCCGCGCGCACGAGGCGCAGACGACCCCGTCCCGGGTCCCCTCCCCACCGCGGGCCCGAGAGGCGGCCGGGGACGCGGGACTCGGGGTCGGAGGGGCGGGGGTCTCGGCCCGGAAGAGCCTCCCGGGGCCTCCTCGGAGGGTGTCACCCCTCGCCTGTGACTCCGGTCCCCGCGCCCTCCGGGGGTCCCCGTCCTCGCTGTCCCCTCGCTGCGACCCCCCAGCCATCGCTGCTGACTCACAACTCCCCCGCGGCAGGGACCCCAACTAGGCAGACCCCTCCGGGAAGGGGCGCCCTGCCCCTGCGCTTCCATACTCCAGGTTAGCCTTCACTCCAAAAGCCACGTGTGTTTCATCAAGGATGTGTCAGGATCACTTCTGTTTTTTTGTGGTTTTTTTTTACATTTTTATTGTGAAATATAACATATATACAGATAAGATACATACAGAAAAGTGTAACTTACAAAGTGTGATTTAACAAGTAGTTACAGACCAAATTTCAAAGAACGTTATGGGTTACAGTTCCCCAACTTCAGCTATTTCCTTATTGTGAGATATATATATAGACCCCCACAAACAAAAATGTGATAACTTTCAAAGTATAATTTAACAAGTAGCTATAGAGCAAATTTTGAAGCATGTTATATATTCCAGTCCCACTATGTCAGTTATTTCCTTCTAGCTATTCTAGTATCCTAGAGACTAAAATTTATTTATGTACAGATTCAGTATTCCTAATCCTTTGTTTAATCCCGCCTTGTCAGTTGCTGTCCCTCTCTCCTTTGATCACTGTCTGTCTTCGGAGACATCTCTGCAGTGAGCACCCTGACTTGTTCATATTGAAACGGGGTGTTGACACTACAGGGAAGGGGCTGCATCTGGTTGATGTGCTTGGAGAGGCTGTTGCTTCAGAGTTTTAGGATTTATGTGGCATAGAAACACTCTGTGGGATTTAACTTTTTGAAAAGTAAACTTAGTGAGTGAAAGTTTTATAGAGTCGCAGAGACCTAGGTATTCTTTAGTATTTTGGGACCACTGTTGATTAGGGCTTGTCATACTGTGGCCATTTGGGATGTCTAGCCTGAGCTTGCATAAGAGAAACCTCCAGGGTAGCCTCTTGACTCTATTTGAAATCTCTTAGTCACTGAAACTTATTTTGCCCCCTTTTGATCAAAAAGGAATTCTCAATCCCTCAATGCCAGGGCCAGGCTCATTCTTGGGAGTCATGTCTCATGTCGTCACCAGGGAGACTCACTGACCTGGGGGGTTCTGCTCCACATAGGGGGGAGGGTAATGAATTTATTTGCAGAGTTGAGCTTAGAGAGAGAAAGATTAGTGCAGATTTTAAAGTCATTATTTTATTGTGAAAACAATTTTAAAATTCTACAAGTTAAATGAGCCTGAATAGTCAGGGTTCTCTAGGGAAACAGAAAATATTATAAGATTTTTTTATAGGCATTGTCTCACCTGACTGTAGGATCGGGGAGGTCCAGATTCCACAGGGCAGGCTGCAAGCTGGGAACTCCGATGAAAGTTTTCAATGCATTCCCCAGGAGAAGCTGGCTGAAGCAGAGATGGAAATTCTCCCTTCTGACTACTGAAATAACTTCTCCTTTAAAGGCCTTCAGCGGACTCAATGAGACATCTCATTGTTGAAAGCAATCTCTTCAGTTGATTGTAGATGATATAAGCCATAGATGCAATGAATTTACTGATGATTTAAATTCATGAAATATCTTCCAGTAACCCTCACTGGAAGGTGCGCAACTGCACCCCGTAACCTGGCCAACTTGACACAAGCACTTCACCACCACAGTGCACCCCTTGTCAGCTTGGCACCCATAAACGTCTCCTTAATCTCTAAGTAAAAACAGTAACAGCCATATTTTTGCCTAGTAATATCAACTGTCCTGGGTACAGCTGGAAATGCATTAACTTCCCCCAGAATATGGTGCAATTAAACTTGGTATACTATAACTTTAAAACTGTGATGTGAAGTTAACACAATCTATGTCTTATGTTAAGGGGATAAGATGGGGAAGAAAACAAAACTATTTGCTTTATGTATATATACAAACATACTCATAACCAAACAAGGCAGAGATTTTCATAACTGGTCACATGATCATAGCTCACATTTATAACTACCTTCTTCCACTACCCGTGCCCTTTACCCTCATCTAGACAAGCCAAGGAGCACTTCTTACCAACTTTGAGCCTATGGAGAATATTAAAACATCAAATTAAAATCTTTAAATAAAACATGAAGATTCTCAATTTACTACAGGATGATACACTGATGTTGAAAAGAAACAGCTCTGATTATGAGAATAATGTGCATTTATTAAAGGCAAGAAATATAAATTATGTCAGCATGATTTATGATTCATAACACCCAGTTACCTAAATATACTGGATTGAAATGCTACTGAGACAATTCAGTTACATGTTTTATATTTACATGACTTAAACTGCATTTTACATTGTTAAGATTCAAAAATTAAAACAAATTTCAAATCCCATTTCAATTAAAACAGACACTGCAGAATTGTACATTTGGCCACAGATAAGATTCTTTTAAATGAACACATATTATGTTTATAAATTAGTCATAATAAAAGGCAAATGACTTTAAAATGTTGGCAATAAAGAAAAACGAAAATTCTGTTCCTTAAAAGTTGCCATTAAGTGCCAATGACTGTCAAGTTTTTCTAAAATTTACTATTGTTTAATTAAAAATATTTCCAAAAGGTGACCTCAAAATATTGGAAATGCATTATCTTTAGTATTTGAAACTAAAGTGAAATGGTGGTAAAATGTGTTTTTTAAATAAAATAAAGCTTATTTTAATTGCATTATTTATTCTTTGAGTCATAAGCAATGCTGATTATTTCACCCACTTTATTCAACACTGAGTAATCCACCATCTCTGCTATTGAAAGTTCTTACCTTTGACATCTCTGTGAAGACCTGTTAGGACATATAACCTACATACCCATCTTCCTGGGCCCTGGCGCCCCAGACAGTAGAATGCCCTTCAGTTTTGAAGTCTTCATAAGCTTGTCAAGCCAGAACGTTCCTAGATCTTTTTCTCTCCATGTCAGAGGAACTTTACCCAGTATGCCTGGAAAATGCAAATAATTAAAGGCTAAATTAGTAGTGAGTTTTTACATCAGAACTCCAAGACACCGAATATCCCCTAATGTCATTATTGTGAAATTTTTTCAAGCTTCTCTAGCGAATAACACATTTCAGAAAGTCATCTTTGAGTTATTGTTTACCCCACATTCATTTTTTGGCAATCCCATAAGCAGGGTGAGGCCAAGGACAGTGTTATTCAACACCGACCTCAAAATCCTTGCAGATTAATGAATGAAGCCTATGAGCCTACAAATATTTTTTTAAGTAATTAAATAAATACAGGGATGTCGTGGAGGGAACTTCCAGCCCGAGGCCACACCCGGGAGATCTGCTTTCCTTGACCAGCAGGCAAAGCAGAGCCGTGGCCAGGACGCCCTTGGCAAGGACACAAAGGGGCCGAGTGTGGGGAGGTCTGAGGACACCCAGGCCTGGGCACCTGCCAAGGGCTCGGATTCGGAGGCTGCGCGATCCACAGTGACAGAGGAGAGAGGGTGAGGAGACAAACGTGCCCACAGGGTGCGGCTCCAGCTTCCAGGAAGGTCTGGGGAAGGGCTGTGGCTGTGAGGAGTGGAATTTCCTTCATGTGTCTTTTCAGGACAAGAAACGTGGCGCCATCAGCCCAGACCGCGAGACCCAAACCCATCCCGGCAGGGAGGGAGCGCGGGGCTGCCGGGGGGACAGCGGCTGCGTCTGCACCTTCTGAGTTTCCGCGCGTCCTGGGGCCGGTTCCCCGCGGCCGCCAAGGGACCCCACAGGAGCGCGGCTGCAGCGGCGGCCACGGCGGGAGCCGACGCTTCCCGGGAATCGGATCCCAGCTCCCTCCCCAGGATCCCTGGGAAACGCTCCCCGGCCGCGAGGAGGCAGAAGGACGCCCTCCCCACTGCGGGGAGCCGAGGACCAGCCGCCGCCCAGCTCCACCGGGAAACGGGTGCCGAGCGCCCCACGGCCCCGAGGGTGGGCGCCGCGCCGGGGATCGCAGAAACCCGGGCGTGCGGGCGCCTCGAGACGGCCTGGGGAAGGCTCCTCCGCCCCGAGCCCCACACGCCCGGTGTCCGCGGCCTGCCGCTCGCGAGGCGGAGCCCCGACTTTGCTTCAGGCTCTAAATCCCGCACTTGACCCGGGAGGCCGAGTCCCCCTTTCCCGCCGCGGCCGCCCGCGAGGCCCGGGGTTCACCCTCCGCCCGCGCCGGAGCTACGGGGACCCCCGACCGCGGCGAGCGCGCCGTGTCCCCGCCGGGGTCCCTCCCGGGCCGGGGGCGACCCGAAGCTCCAGGCAGTCCCTCCCCGACCGCTCGGGCTCCAGGGACCACCAGGTCTTCCCTAGTGAACCCGACCCCGGGGGGCCCCGCGGTGGGGAGGGGACCCGGGGACGGGGGTCGTCTGCGCCTCGTGCGCGCGGAAGCCCCCGGGACCCAGGCGGGCACCAGGTCGCGGCCCGAGCGCTCTGAGGTCCCCCGACTGCCCGAAGGGCTCCAGGCCCCGCCGCGCAGAGCGAGGGCGGAGGCCGATTCGCTCCCAGGCCGGGTCTGCGGGGCCCCGGGGCGGCCCTCCGGGTCTGCAGCCGCGGGAGCCCCTGGCTGCTGTTTGTTTGCATCAGAGAAGAAGCTGCAGTTCACAGAGCAGTGCGCGCGGAATGCAGGGTCCCCGCTGCCCCTGATGCGCACCACCGCGCCTCGGGGGTCCCGTTGTCACCCTCACCGAGAGCCCGTCCGTGCGATTGCACTGAGCGCAGCCGTGGTTTGCACTGGGCTCGGCGCGCACAGGGCTGTGCTCCCTCGGTGTGTTCTGTTTTCCCAACGGGGCGACGGGGCGGTGTTGGTGGGGGGCGGTGGCGGGGTCAGCGCTGGGTGGGGGGTTTTGATTGCGGCTAAAAGGGGAAACTCGAGATTGCACCGACGCCGCTGGAATCAAGGCCGAGCGACTCCTCGGGGCCTGCAATGCCGTGTCCCCTCGGTGGGGAGGGGGCCAGGGTGTCGCCCCCCGAGGCGGCCGGAAGCCCCTTCCCCGCCACTTGCCAGCTGCGGCGCTTTTGTTCGCTGGACGAAGGGGGCTGCCTACGTTTTCTGATTTTGAAGGCGAGAAAGAAAAGCAGCAGTCAGGGATGCCCGCGGTGTTTTGGTTTTAGCAGCTAGAAGGTGGAAGCTCTATCAACCTAGCCGGGGAAATCGGTAGGAGGACTTTTCACTGGGGCTCTCAGGAGTATTGCTTTTGACCATGTTAACAATATGAGATGTTTCAGAGAACAAACGAGCGGCGGCATTTAGTGGCCGCTGGACACACCGTCTGGAATTCTGCCCAGAGATTCACCATAGTGACAGCTCCAAAAGGCGGAGGCCAGTGTGTGGAGCGCGGTGGAGCTGTGGTCACATTCAGGAAGGTTATGATAATGCAGGTCAGGAAGTGGAGGGGGGTGAGGACTGGCCCCCTGCTTGGACCCCTTATAGGGGACAGTGGACTCACAAATAGGTGAAGTAAAAAGTATCCACGAGAAGGTTTTGGAAAAGACAGCGACCTGGCAGGTGTCAGGGGTTCTGAGGGATCAGTGCACGTGAGATGGATGTAGAGGCCTAGGAGAAACTGAGGCAAGACGAGACTGAGGCCAGGGGAGGTGCACAGTCATCACTGCACGGGCTCATAAGAATTTTGTTGTGACCCTTTTTGGGGCCTGGGCAGTTTCAGTCAGGCTGGTGGCATAACTTAGGGGCATAAGGTGTCATCTGTGAGAGTCACTGGGCCTGGGGTAGAGCGCCAACAGAGAGAAGATCTGAATGAAGATTAAGTGGAAAAAGAAATGCTGTGATTGCCAAGGGGACAGAAGGTGACACACAGGTGGAGGAAGCCCATGGGTACCTGAGACCCCTGGCAGTTCTGAGGGGGAAGGAACACAGCAGACGGGGACCTTCAGAGCGGCATCTGGGGCACCCCCTGGGAGTAGGGACCACTGGGGCTGTGGGGTGGCCCAGGATCCTGCTGGAGCTGGCCAAGCACTGTGCCAGTGTGCTGGGCTACATGTGGGGAGAATGGCATCGACACCACGGCCTGCTGTCTACTCTGCGTTGGGGAGATGAGGTGGAGGGTGAGGAGGAGATGGACGTGCGTGTGTGGGGTTAACTTGGGAATATAGGAAAGTAGCTGATCATGGAATGGACCATCCCCATCACAGCAGGGCTGTGTGGCCTTCGAGGACGTGGCCTTTTACTTTTCCCAGGAGGAGCGGGGGCCCCTTGATGAAGCTCAGAGGCTCCTGTACCGGGATGTGACGCTGGAGAACTCGGCACTTACAGCCTCACTGGGTAAGGCCCTCACGCCCATCCCAGTGTCCTGAGCCACTCTCCGCCATTTGTCTTTATTAAAAGGCATCTCTCCTTCCCAAAGCCAGACCATAGCTCTGCTACCTTCCTCACTTTCCTGACGTGCTGGAGGTGCCAGGGCTCAACGGTGTGCAGTCTCCCGACAATCCCAACACCAGTTCTTGTGCTCCTGAAGGGGAGGGTGCAGGAGCCAGGAGCTTCGCAGTCAAATTACTGCACCCCACCGTGCCTGCCCTCTCCCTGGAGGGGTGACTGTGCCCAGATCACGGCACCTCTGCACCCAGGTTCTGCCCCTTTGCTCCAGCTGACATTGCGTCTTCCCTGCCAGCACTTACGGAGACCATGGACTGTTGCTGCAAGACCCTCCTTTGAGGCGTATTTGTAATATTCTTTCCTCTGGTCTGTTGTTTGATGAGTTGCTGTGGCCAGAGCTGCCTCTCACTGTCCTGTCCTTCTCTTAGGACTTACATCTGCAGCTTCCATGTATTTGCTCAATGAAGAGAGCGTGAGCTCCTTCACATCGTGGAGAAGGCACAATGGTCTCAGAGGAGGCCTGGCCCTGCCGACTGGCACCAGGGCTGTGTTCATACCATACCGGGAACCTGTCCTGCACCCACTGGTGTTCTGGTGCAGATGCCACTGGCACACCTCATTTCTGTCTTTTTTCTATTCTTGGAACTTTTCTGACTCGTCATTTCTACTGTTACTTCCATCCCCTGGCTGCCCTCACCTTTCTGGCTTCCACACATCACGCATTTCGTTCCTCTGCTCCCTCTTCAGTGTTCCCCAACACTGGCCTACAGGGAATGTTACCGGAGATGTGCTCATGCCCTATTTGTAGTCATCGAACACAGCTACTCATTTGCAGTTGCTTTTTTTCTGGGTCTGTACACAGCCTTCGGCATCGCAAGCATGTGTTACCAGCAGCCAATCTCCTCCCAAAGGCTTCTGATAGTGAAGTGAATTAGAGACTGTGCTGGTTTGAATGTATTATGTCCCCCAGAAAAAGCCATATTCTTTGGTGCAATCTTGTGGGGCAGACATTTTAGTGCTGATTAGATTGTAATTCTTTGAGTGTTTCCATGGAGATGTGCCCCACCCAACTGTAGGTGATACTCAGATGAGATAATTTCCATGGAGGTGTGGCCCCACCCATTCAGCATGGGCCTTAATGAGTTTACTGGAGCACTATATAAGCTCAGACAGAAGGAGCCAGCTTGCTATACCCAAGAGGGACACTTTGAAGAATTGCACAGGAGCTGAGAGAGGAGCTTCAGCTTACAGAGACATTTTGGAGATGACCTTTGAAAGCAGACTTTTGCTCCAGAGAAGCTAAGAGAGGACAAATGCCCCAAGAGCAACTAAGAGTGACATTTTTAAGGAGCTGAGGCCTAGAGAGGAGCGTCCTGGGAGAAAGCCATTTTGAAACCAGAACTCCAGAGAAGACACCGGCCATGTGCCCTCCCAGTTAACAGAGGTTTTCTGGATGCCATCAGCCATCCTTCAGTGAAGGTACTTTATTGTTGATGCCTTACCTTGGACACTTTATGGCTTAAGACTGTAACTTTGTAACCAAATAAACTCCCTTCAGAAAAGCCAATCCATTTCTGGTATTTTGCAAAACAGCAGCATTAGCAAACCGGAACACCAGTATTTTAGTTTTCTAGACTTCTCAAGCAAATACCATAAAATGGGTTGGGTTAAATAATGGAAATTTATTTGCTAAGTTTGAGGCTGGGAAAAAGTCCAAATCAAGGCATCACCAAGACGATGCTTTCTCCCTCAAGACTGTGGCATTCTGGAGCTGGCTGCTGATAATTCTGGGTCCTTGGTTCGTCTGCACACGGCAACGCACATGGAGACTTTCCCTGGCCTCTCTGTTCTCTTTTGGGTTCTGCTGAATTTCAGTCTGTTTATAAAGGACTCCACTAATAGGATTAGGACCCATTCTGACTGAGGTGGGCAACACCTTAACTGAAGTAACCTTATCAAAAAGTCCTACTTACAATGGGTTCACACCCTCAGAAACGGATTAAATTTAAGAATGTTTTTCTGAGGTAAACACATCTTCAAATTACCATAACGAGTAATTGCTAACACTAGACAAATGAGGGTTCCCTATCCCTTGGTTTCAATGACACTAGATAAGGTTCACTATCCCTTGGTTTTAGTGAAAATGATCACTTCCTCTTTGTTTCCAAATACTTTTCTGTATTTTGGAGCTATTGCTCTGAGTTGGCTCTGGCTGCTCCAAGCAGACAGAGCTAGGGCAGTTTCAGTGTTGTTAAAGAATCCACCTTAAGATAGCACATTCAGTTCACTGCCATTTTCATGCCAGCTGATGGCTGGGCTATTAGCCAGTGTAGAAGGCAGCTTCTAAATGCCTCCCAGCTGAGAGCTTGGAGGAGGTAATTCCAAGGCCTTAAGACCCAGGAATGGGTATTGATACATATTATTTTGATCCCATTTCTCACTATATAATTTCATGGCCAAGTCAGAAGGGAAGATGGGAATGTAGATGGGCAGATAGAGAATAAATCATCTTCATGGAAAACTTGCAATCTCCACTACACACACATTTTAGTAGTTTTATCTTGAACATCAGTATGCCAGTCTGAATGTATTATGTCCCCCCAAATTAGCATTCCCAGCTAACAGAGGTTTCCTGGACACCATTGGCCATTATCTTTGATGTAATCTTGTGTGGGCAGAGGTAAAGTGTGTTGATTAGATTGTAATTCTTTGAGTGTTTCTGTGGAGATGCACCCCACCCAACTGTAGGTAATAACGCTGATTAGACAATTTCCAAGGAGGCATGGCCCCACCCATTCAGGGTGGGCCTTGATCAGTGGAGCCATATAAATGAGCTGACAAACAGAAGAAACTCAGTGCAGCTGTGAGTGACATTTTGACGAGGAGCTACAGCCAAGAGGGACACTTAAAGAAAGCACAGGAGCTCCAGATGAGAGACAGTTTGAAGACGGGCGTTAAAAGCAGACTCTTGCTCTGGAAAAGCTGAGAGAGGACAAATATCCCAAGTGCAACTAAGAGTGACATTTTTGAGGAACTGCAGACTAGAGAGGAACATCCTGGGAGAAAGCCATTTTGAACCCAGAACTTTGGAGCAGATGCCAGCCACGTGCCTTCCCAGCTAACAGAGGTTTCCTGGACACCATTGGCCATCCTCCGGTGAAGGTTCCCAATTGCTGATGTGTTACCTTGGACACTTTATGGCCTTAAGACTGTAACTGTGTAACCAAATAAATCCCCCTTTATGAAAGCCAATCCATCTCTGGTGTTTTGCATTCCGGCAGCATTAGCAAACTAGAACAATGAGTAACTTTTTTTTTTTAATACACAACAAATAATTGTCTAAACTTTCCTTTTTACCCGTTTGATTCTCAATGTGGAAGTTTAATTCATTTTTGATACTAAACAGAGATATGGAAAACTTGGTAAAGTATCAAAAGTATTCCAGGTATTTATTGCATAAAATTAGAAAAAAATTTTTTCTATGTAGATGATCATATAATCTGAGAGAAATTCTATTTCTATTAATCAGTTCCAATTATTTTAATTTGTTTCTGTCTATTTCATGGCAACAGCTAAAATATATGGTGTTTTTGGTTTGCTAAAGCTGCTGAAATGCACTATACCAGAAACAGATGGGCTTTTACAAAGGGGATTTATTAGGTTACAAATTTACAGTTCTAAGGCCATAGAATTGTCCAAACTAAGGCATCAGCTAGATACCTTCATAATGTGGTTTATAAAAGTGAATGGGTTTGTATTTTATAATTCTTATGCATTTATTAAGATGATCATATGATTGTCTTATAATCCGAACATGATGGAAGATATATTTCAAAATAATAATCCATTCTTGAATTTGAGATGAAGTCAGAACACATCTCAAATTTAATGAAAGACATGAATAGGAACATTCACGAATCCCAATGAACCCCAAAGAGGAAAAACTCAAAGAGAACCATGCCCAGACTCACAATAATCAACTTGTCCAAGGCCAAGACAAGGACAGAGTTCTGAAAGCTGCAAGGGAGAAGCAACGGGTTATGTACAAGGGAGTTGCAATGAGATTAGGTGCCTATTTTGCATCAGAAACCATGGAGTCAAGAAGACAGTGTATAAAATATTTAAAGTGCCTGAAAGAAAACAACTGTCAAGCAATGATTTTATATTTGGCAAGACTTTCTTTCAAAAATGAGAAAGAAATTAAAACATTCCCAAATAAACAAAAATTTATGGATTTCATTAACACTAGACCTGCCCTAAGTGCAATGGTAAAGGGTGTTCCTCAGGTTGAAAAGGATACTAGACAGTGGTCAAGAGCAGTTATAAACGCCAGTACTATTGTATTTTTTGGTATGTAACTCCCCTTCTTACTTCTTGCAGGTGCTAAAATGCAAATACATAAAAAGTGATGCCTCAAAGGATTTTATCATTAAAGTAAAAAGGCAACCTACAGAATGGGAAAAAATATTTGGAAAGCACATCTCTGATAAGGGTTTAATATCCAGAATATATAAAGATATCCTACAACTCAACAGCAAAAAGACAAACAACCCAATTAAAAATGGGTATAAGATTTGAATAGACATTTCTCCTAAGATATACAGATAGCCAGGAAGCACAGGAAAAGATGCTTAGCATTAGCTATTAGCTATTAGAGAAATACAAAACTACAATGAGATACCATTTTCACCTAAGAATGGTTACTATTAAAAAATGGAAAATAAGTGTTGGAAAGGATGTGGAGAAATGGGAACACTCATTCATTGTTGTTGGCAATGTAAAATCGTGCAGCTGCTGCAGAAAAACGGCTTGGTGGTTCCTCAGAAAATTAAGTATAGAATTATCATATGACCTGAAAATACTACTTCAAGGTTATAACCAAAAGAATTGAAAGCAAGGACTTGAACAGATATTTGCACCCTGACGTTCACAGCAGCATTATTCAAGATTGCCAAATCATGGAAGCAACCCAAGCATCCATCAACCAATTAATGGATAAAGAAAATGTGGTGTATACATACAATGGAATATTATTCGTCTATGAAAAGGAATGAAGTTCTGACACAGTCAACAACATGGGTGCACCTTAAAGACATCATGTTGCATGAACTAAGGCAGGCACAAAGGACAAATATTGTTTGAGCTCAATGATATGAAATAATTAGAATAAGCAAATTCATAGACTCAGAAACTAGAATAGGTTACCAGGGATGGGATGGTAGTAAGGAATGGGACTTAATGCTTAAATTGTATAGTTTCTATTAGAATGCATGGGTAAGTTTTGGTAATAGACAGTGATGAGGTAGCAAAAGATTGTGAATAGAATTAACAGCACTGAATTATACATTCTAGTGTGGTTAAAAGGGAACCTTGAAGTTGTATATACATTACCAGAAAAAATTTTTTAAAAATAGGAGTGTACAATACAGTGAACCCTAATGTAAACCATGGACCACAGTTAATAGTAAAGTATAAAAAGTTCTTTCGTTGACTGTAACAAATGTACCACACTAATGCAAGGTGACAAAAAGGTGATAAATGGGAACTATAGTTTTTGTATGATTTTTCTGTAAACCTACAAATTCTCTAAGAAAAAAACAAACCATACTTCAGTGAGATACTGCTAATTAAAACATTAAAAAGACCGACCATAGTATGGAACGGCAAGGATGTGGTAAAAATGGAGCTTTCATACGTAGTTGATGGGAATGAAAAGGGGAAGAGCAATTTTAGATATCTCTTTGGCAGTTTCTTTAAAATTAAACAATTCACCTGCTTTATGACTCAGGCATTGTTCTCCTGAGTTAGTGAAAGAGGAATGAAACATATTCACGTAGAGAATTATATGCAAATGTTCAGAGTAGTTTTATTTGCAATAGCCAAAAACTATAAAAAACCCAAACGTCCACAGATCAATGGATATATAGTGCTATATCTAAAGAACAGAATACTACTCAACAATTAAAACAGTAGATACTCATATAAGCATGACTGATGAATCCCAGAAGATTTATGTACCATGAGGCCAGAAGGAAAAAAAGTAAACACTTCATGATTGATTTTAATTATAGGAAATTACAGAAAATGTAAAATCATCTACTATAGAGAAAAGGAGATTATAAAAGGGCCTGAGTCATATCTGGGTGACAGGTATGTTCATTATCTTTATTATGTTAATTGTTTCCTGGTTTATATGTATATAAGCTTATCAAATTGTACACCTTAAATGAGTATTTTATTGCCATGTGTTCCAGTTTGCTAGAGCTGCCATTATGTAAACTACCAGAAATGGATTGGCTTTTATAAAGGGGATTTATTAGGTTACAAATTTACAGTTCAAAGCCATAGAAGTGGCCAAAATAAGGCATCAAGAAGAGGATACTTTCACTGAGGAAGGGCTGATGGCGCCTGGAACACTTCTGTTAACTGGGAAGACGTGGCTGGCATCTGCTAGTCCTTTGCTCCCAGGTTGCATTGCTTTCAGCTTCTGATCCCAATGGCCTTCTTTTTAAGTCTCTGTGGGTTCTCACTTAGCTTCTACAGGGCAAATTCTGGGCTTCATCTCTTAGCTTAGCATCTCCAAAAGTCTGGTTTCAATGGCTGTCTCAAAAATGTCTCTGGGCATTTTCTTTCTAAGCATCTCTCTGAACTTTCTTCAAAATGTCGCTGCCTTTTATCTTTTCACAGAGGGTGCCAGTAAACTAATTAAGATTCACCTTGAATGGGTGGGGTCACATCTCCACGAAAACAACCTAATTAAAAGTCCCACCCACAATAGGTCTTTGTCCACAAGACTGCATTAAAGAACATGGCTTTTAATGGCATACATAACAAATTCAAACAAGCACATGTCAATCACATTTTAATAAAGCTTTAAAAATATTTCAAAACAAAATCCTAGATCTTGGACTCTTCTTGGGAAATCAGATTTGGCAGCCCTTTGTTGGGCTCTCCTCATACTTTGGGACGGGCAGCATATATTTGTGAGTAATGAATGGCATTTCCACCTGAGTCACCAGAAATGATGGCTGGGTCACAAAAGCAATATCCCTGGGTATGGAATTTCACTTTTCTCTATTTTTCTTTTCCCATCTGTGAAGAAATGGCCTGTTGGTAAAAAGCCAAATAGGCTACAGAAATCCACAAAACCTTAAGACTACTTTCTTTCTCCAACAATGACCTTAGTTACAAAAGATACATAAATCTGGAGTCCTGTGAATCTCTTTATCAATTAAAGTTACCCCTGGCCCATTGCAGTCTTAAAACCAGTTAAGACTAGCGTACCAAACTCATCAAGTCACATGGTCCTTGCAGGATCTGGGGAAGAGGTTTCCCTCAACAATGCTGGGCATTATAAGATATACCCTGTGAACAAGGGAAAAAAATCATGTTGTTTCCAAATGCATGGGAGATTTCAACAAACAACTGCCCCCTCCTCAGGGTGAACATTGAGCCCACAAAAAATCCTGGTCACAAATCAAGACAAGAAAGCCTTGCAGCCTTTCCTAGGAAGACTTAGACAGGAACGCAAAATAGGTAAAGTCTGGGAAAAAGCTGTTTTCTGCCATTAAACTGTCCCATCTGAGGCACACAAAGTTTTGAAGGCCCCAAAATGCTGTTAACTCCTTCAATGCTGGCAAAACTCAATTCTCTTTTCAATTACCCTATGCAGAGAATAGAACCCTCAAGTTTAGAAGGGCTTAAACAAAAAGAACTTTATAGTTAAACAAGGCAGAAACAGTGCTGACAGGCAGTTCCCTGGCTGCTGACTTGGAAGCAGGGAAATTCATCACAAGAATCACATGTGAATAACAATGTCCCTGAAAAAACTCATCCTCTGCCTGCTGCTGGCAGGACATAGGTCAGGTCCTCAAGGGCAAACCTGGGTCAGGTTTTGCCCTAAATAGTAAGAACCAAGGGAATGAGAATCTCCACAAGGGTCCAGGCTACATATGATGCTCTCCAGTGAAAGGTGAGCTGAAAGGTCTGAAACAAGAGAGCCCACTGGAGTGAGTGATGCACACTGTGTGGACCCTCTCGGTGCACAGGTAAATAAGTAAAATGGCTTGTGTTGCATAAACTAGCAGTGACATAAATCTGGCAAGGGCCTGGACAGGTAAGAAAGTGCAATGCAGCTGTCCAAAGCTCTGTGCATATCTGGAATGTTGAGGGAATTTACCATTGCTGATGTAAAGATGTATGGGATTCAATTCAGGTACATGGCACCCTCACACAGGTTCTGCTCCATTGTCATTATGCTGAACAAGGAAACAACCTATTCTCTGCACACCCAAGTCCTTTCTCCAGTATGAATTATCTGGCACTGAAGGAGCCTAGACTACACTCCTTTCTCCAGTGTGAACTCTCCAGTGTCAAGTGAGGGCAGATCTTTGGCGAAAGGCTTTCCCACATTTGCTGCATTTATACGGCTTTGTTCCAGTGTGAATTCTTCCATGTTGCATAAGGTCGGATTTGCGACTAAAGGATTTCCCACAATCACTGCAGTTATAAGGCCTTTCATGAGTGTGAATTCTCCGGTGTCGAGTGCGGGCAGAGCTTTGACTAAAGGATCTCCCACATTCACTGCATTCATAAGGCCTTGTTCCAGTGTGAATTCTGCAGTGTCGCATGAGATTGCATTTGCGGTTAAAGGATTTCCCACAATCACTGCAGTTATAAGGCCTTTCATGAGTGTGAATTCTCCGGTGTCGAGTAAGACCAGATCCTTGGCGAAAGGATTTCCCACATTCGCTGCATTCGTAAGGTCTTGCCCCAGTGTGAATTCTGCAGTGTTGCATGAGATTGGATTTGTGGTTAAAGGATTTTCCACAATCACTGCAGTTATAAGGCCTTTCATGAGTGTGAATTCTCCGGTGTCGAGTGCGGGCAGAGCTTTGACTAAAGGATCTCCCACATTCACTGCATTCATAAGGCCTTGTTCCAGTGTGAATTCTGCAGTGTTGCATGAGACTGCATTTGCGGTTAAAGGATTTCCCACAATCACTGCAGTTATAAGGCCTTTCATGAGTGTGAATTCTCCGGTGTCGAGTAAGACCAGATCCTTGGCGAAAGGATTTCCCACATTCGCTGCATTCGTAAGGTCTTGCCCCAGTGTGAATTCTGCAGTGTTGCATGAGATTGGATTTGTGGTTAAAGGATTTTCCACAATCACTGCAGTTATAAGGCCTTTCATGAGTGTGAATTCTCCGGTGTCGAGTGCGGGCGGAGCTTTGACTAAAGGATCTCCCACATTCACTGCATTCATAAGGCCTTGTTCCAGTGTGAATTCTGCAGTGTTGCATGAGATTGCATTTGCGGTTAAAGGATTTCCCACAATCACTGCAGTTATAAGGCCTTTCATGAGTGTGAATTCTCCGGTGTCGAGTAAGACCAGATCCTTGGCGAAAGGATTTCCCACATTCGCTGCATTCGTAAGGTCTTGCCCCAGTGTGAATTCTGCAGTGTTGCATGAGATTGGATTTGTGGTTAAAGGATTTTCCACAATCACTGCAGTTATAAGGGCTTTCATGAGTGTGAACTTTCCGGTGCTGCATGAGGACAGAACTTTGACTAAAGGATTTCCCACATTCACTGTACTCATAAATCCTTTCTTCAGTGTGAATCCTGTGGTGTTGAAAGAGGCCAGATCTATGCTTAAAGGACTTCTCACATTTGTTGCACTCATAAGGCCTTTCTCCAGCGTGAACACTCCAATGTTGAACAGGGGTGGAATTGTGAGTAAAGAATTTTCCACATTCACTGCATCCATAGGACCTTCCACCTGTAAGAATTCTCCAGTGTTTAATAAGGCTAGAGATTTCACTACAGAATGTCCCATATTTACTATACTTATACAGACTTTCTCCAGTGTAAATTTGCTGATGCTGAATAAACCTGTATTTGCAGGTGAAGGCTTTCCCACATTTGCTACACTCATAAAGCTCTTCTTTAATACAGACTGTCTGGTGCTGAACAAGGCTGTGTTGGGGCTAGAACATTTTCCACATTCATCCCACTTGTCAAACCTCTCGCCTGTAGAAAAGGCTTCCCCACACTCCATGCTGTTATGCAGCTTCTCACTGTTGGGAGTGGACTGCTGCTGGAGTAGAGTCAAGATGGCTAAGAAGTCCTTCCCAATCTCCCCAGAGGTAAAGGGCTTCCCTGACACAAGGAACCTGCAGTTCTTCACAACAAGGTCCTGTCTAAATACCTTTTTAAGGATTTCTCTCTACTGCAAAGCTGGTGAACATCTGTAATTAACCAGAAGCCCATCACACACGCCTCATCTAAGTGAGGGTCCTGCCCAGGGCATGCTGGTTGGTGCTCAGCCAGGGGCAAAACGTCTTTTAAAACTGGGATACACATCTCACAGGGATAAGTCTTATGGGTTGATGGACTAGATAACACTTCTACAGAAATGCTCTGCCCAGAATTTGCCTCCTTATCCTCTGTTCCATGCCAACACACTGAAAAGAGAGAAATGTTGATAAATGCATGAAAATTTTGGTGGGAGGGGCAGCTCTATCACAAATGTGTGCTTGACACACCAAGGAATGAGTCCATGGAACTGCTCTTAGGATAACAGAGTTTGGGGCAGATTGAAGAAGGGGTTGTTGTGCAGTAATGGAACTTTAGAGGTCACAGGATTTGGGAGGCCTCACAAGATGAAGGACAGAAGGATGGGGTACAGCAAGGAAAGAAGAGGCAGCTGAGTCTCTAACTTGCTCCTCAGCAATGGCCTTCAGCAGGGCCTTGGCTGCTGGTGACACATGATCAGCATGCACAAGTTGGGCCCAGTCCAGGAAAACCTAATTGCCACTGATTAGATAGTGTTGAACGATTTTTAAAGGATATGTGCACATTTCAGTACACATTACGTGAGAATTAATGTTGGATAATATAACAAAGGGAACAGTGGAAAGAAACGGATGATACACAGAGACCAGAACAGTGGGGCAGCTAGGAATGGAAATTCCAGTTGAAATGACAAGTCAGCAAAGTATCAAGTATGAGGAAGAAAAAGTAGAAATGAGGTGTCCAGTGGAATTTCCACCAAAAACTGGTAGACACAAAGAAGGTTCCTCGTACGATTAGAACGCAGCTTCCCCACAGTGTCACTTATCAGGACCAGGCCTTACCTGAGCCAACTTGCTGAGACTGGAGTTATGCTGACCTTGTGAAACACCCAGGGCTCACTACTGAACCCCAGCTGTGTAACTACATGGGATCTGCCTGGTGCAAGTTTTAAGGGAAAGGTAGGAGAGATGAGTGACAAGCACTGGCCCAGAGCAACTCAGCACACAACAGACCACAGGAAAGGAAATTAAGAGTAGCCCATAGTCCACATAAGTAGTGACCCATAAGTAGTGACTGTGACAATGCTTACTGTCACAAGCAGCCATGAGGAAATGTCAGAGTAAGGGGATAAAACCCGGGGCACAGAAATGCCATGGATTTGGACACAGTTACTCTGCTAGGCAGAGGGCAAAAAAAGTTGGGATCCATTGGGCTGACTTCAAGACTCCTGACTCCCAGACCCTTCTCTGCATGCTTTGGGACAGCTCAGTTCTGGCACCCACAGCACAAATTCCGACAAAGTGGGGAATGGAACAGGGTATACTGTCCAGTTGTGGGGAAAGACAGAGCTGCCCTGAGGCAAAGAAGAAAGGCAAAGACCAGCTTAAGACACTGAGGTGGGTGTGAGGGCCTTACCCAGTGAAGCTGAAAGTGCAAAGTTCTCCAGCATCACTTCATAGTACAGGAGCCTCTGAGCCTCATCAAGGAGCTCCCACTCTTCCTGGGAGAAGTAAATGGCCACGTCCTCAAAGGTCACAGAGCCCTGCCACGATGGGGACAGTTCATTCCACGATCAGCTTCTCTCCTAGAACCCCAAGTTAATGCCACATGCACATCCATCTCCCGCTCACCCTCCTCCACAGTCCCCACACAGAGGATATACACAAGATGAAGGACAGAAGGATGGGATACGGCAAGGAAAGAAGAGGTCTGTTCTTACCTCATGTCCCATCAGTCACTGTCAGCCCATATTTAAAAAAAGGCATGTGGGCAGAAAGATGCCATGAAAGTTCTGGGCTGGGAATTTAGGGTCATACCCCTTCTAATCAGAAAACATCCTGGGGTTCCCCAGATTGTGCCAACAGACAAATGTGGGCTTACCCCTCACCTTAAAGTCCCTCAATATCAGGACCCTGAGGCCGTAAGTCCACACTACTCTCTCCAGGCACACATCGTTCTTTGTACCGCACCTCTCTCCCACCTACGCTCCCCTGCCCCTCTCCCTGCCCCACTCCACTGGCCTCCCACGGGCCTCCCCACATGTTACTAAGCACATGACATTACCAGAATACCTGGTCGATTCAGACAGGATCCAGTACCACACTAGACCTCCAATGGTCCTCACTGCCAAGGGTAGTTCCAAATTCTGCTATGAAAGCTTCCCTACCAGACTCTGTTTCTTGTTTCAACCTCAGCCACCCACAAGCATCTGTGGATCTCAGATGGCCATGGCCCTCTGATATTTCTGTGTTGCATGTCACAACAATCTTCTCTCCACTGAAACCTCATTCAGTGCCCTGCCCCAGGGGCCATCTATCAAAGGCCCAATGACACTCCTAAATGACCACTTTTGCCACTAAGCTGATCCATCAGCCTCACTGAATCACTCCTGGCCCCATCAAAGGTCACAGCAAAGTCCTGGTGAGTTCATAGAGCTGTGACTAAGCACCGGCCCCAGTGTCACTGGCATCTTGCCTCAATTTCTTCTAGCCCTCCACATCTGTCTCATGTCTATTCATCCCGCAGAATCCCCGACCACCTGCCAGATCACCCCGTCTCCCATACCCTTCCCATGGCTACTTTTCTACTTCATCTGTTCTTGTGATACCCACTACCCCCAAACAAAGGCCCAAGCAAGAGACACAATCTTCAGCCTCTACTTACTGGCTTGCTAATACCATTACCACCATGCCCAGGATTCCCCCTAATATACATGACCCATAGCTCCAACCTGGTTTGTCTAGCACTTTTGGAGATATCCCCCTCCTGAGACCATCTTCAAAATTCTAGAGTAGTGTCCAGCTGCCCACTTAATGTTGCCAAAAACAAAACCCCATGTCCCCAATGAAAATTAAACCTTTCATCAACTTCCCCATCTCAGTTGATGGAGTTTTCCATTTCTCTAGCTGCTAACACCCTAAACCTTGGTTAGAATCATCCCTGCCTCCTACCTTTTCCTCTCATATCCACAAACCAGATCCAGAATCCAGAAACCTTCCCCACCTCCAAGGGCCCCTCTCTGGTTCAGACCGTCTATACCCACCTGAACTACTGTAGTACTCTCCTCCCTGGTTTTCCGACCACCTCCTTCCCACCCAGTCTGTTCTCCATGCTGCAGCCACAGGGAGCCTGATGAGATCTGGGTCAGATCGCCTCCTTCCTCTGCTCCAAATCTCTCATTACTCCATCACCTTCAGAACAGACATCCAGCTCCTCAGGGAGCCACTCCCAGCCTCATTCCTGTCCCCTGCTCTCTGTTCCCATGAGAAAAAAGGAGGCCTGCAGTTCCTGAACTCTCCCAGCTCAGCTGCACCTCCATGCATGTGCATGTAAGAGTACCTATGCTGGGACAACCATCCACAACTCGTCTCACTCTATTAGATGCCAGCAGTAAGAACCACTCACTACCACTATAACCCCTGTTCTGGATCTGCACCCTGGGCTTGGAGCTTGTTTATGGTCCCCAGGCTCAAGAGCTAGAAGCATGGCAGGCAAAGAGTTCCAGGACACCACATTCCCAAAGACCATCTGGGTGGGACCAGTAAGGTTCTGGGACACCTTCCGTTCACCTGTATAGGCTCCTTAAGTGCTTCTGCAGCCATGGAAATCTGCGGGAAGAGAAGTCGTGAGAGGCAGCTGGTCATGGCAAGTCTACCTGCACCCCTGCCCAGCCGTACACAGGTGACCATGGGATAACTAATTTATGTGCGTCAGTCCTTGGTGTTGCCTCTTACAGCTGTGTAATCTCAGATAAGGACTTCACCTCCTTGTGGCTCACTATCACCCCCGTTCCAGTCTACTCTTCCTCGGAGAAGCTTTGAAAAAGCTTTTAAAAGCCCAGCTCGTACCGTGCTCCATGACCCCCAGCACACTGAAAGTGAAGGCACAACCTCTCATTCTGCTATTCCAGCACGACTCCGCCTCACCCTCTCTGTTCCCTGCAGACTCCGTTTCCCGAAAGCTGACGGCCCTGTCGCACCTCCGGGCCCTGACCCTCCCGGTCCCGCTGCCTGTGACCCTCTTCCACACCTACTCACACTGGCTGTCAGAAACAGGGGCCCCGACCACGGGCGCCTCACTGCCGTGACGGGAGCTGTCGACCCTCTTTCGGGCTTTAGGATTCGGAGAGGATTTACGGGTGGGAGGGCAAGGAGGACGCAGGGTTTACCTGAGCCGCGTGCCTCAGCGCGGCCGCCGCCATCGGAGCCTGTGGGCGCAGTGGGCCAGGGCGACAGGGACGGGTGCTCCGTGGTCCCGCCGCCGACCCTCACGCCGTGTCTCCGTGCAGTGTGGCTGACGCTGCCTCGCGCGCCTTCCAGCTCTCCTCACATCCAACCCGACCCCGCGCGCCCAGAGCTCCAAGAGCGCCGACAAACCCAACAGCAGCCGAAACGACCGCCGCGAGCACGCCGCCGGAAGTCCCTCCCCGACGTGGCTACGCATGCCTGGGCCTCGGCTGGCGCGGCGCCGCGCCTAGCATGTTGGGTAACGTAGTTCCCACCGCTCTAATGACCGCGGCTTCCCTGCCGGAACTATTGCCCAGCGGACCTTCGAGAGGCCCCTAAGGGGCCGCAGGCAGATCATTGTGCCGAGTTGTCTGCAGTTTATCACCAGGGTGGTGTAGAGACGTTATTTCAGACTCCATGTATGTTTCCAGAAGCTAAAATACTGTTTCAGATGCTCCCAAAGCCTCTAGATCCAAATGGACATATGGTTCTACAGAGTCATGCAGACCCACATGCGTCCACTGGTGACCCAAAGCTAATCAGCAGTATCCGGCGCTCTAGAAACGCACGTGGCCTGAAGGGCTGCGGTCAGTTTTGTGACTCACAGTAACTTCGGTGCAGGACGAGGAAGAAAGCAGCCCAGTGGGTTAGGCCGCGGGGCCCGCAGCGCCCCCGGGTTGTCTCGGTGGGTGTGCGGGCGGGTCGACCCCTACCCTGGGACGCCCTGCGGGCCGGGAGGCCACCCGGGCGCAAACCAGTCTTGGGGCCTGCGCTGGGGATGCAACCCGGAGGGGCGCCTCAAAGGCCTCTGCTGTCCAACGCCGGAAAGCAGTGGCTCTGTGTAATTTGTCCTATGGCAGGCGTGTGAGTCAGACCCTGGTACTCCATCACGGCAAGAACCTACAACACCCTCGAGAAATATAATGGGGATTCTGAGAATCTCAAAACGAATTCTCAGTATGGATCTTTTTTTACAACCTGGCAAACGGAGCGAAATTTGGATTCTAATAGAAATAGGGCAAATTATAAATCTCCAAACCGAATTTGCTGAATTTTATGTAGGATGATTTACAATTAGGAGGAATTTCAAGAGTAACACCACTTGGGTCTGTAGCTTTAGCCCTTTTGAAGGTGAATGTTTTTCATTTTTAGTTTATTGCTGACATAAAATCAACTAAAAGAGGAAACTTGTGCAAGGACTGAGAAGGATAGAAAAGTTTGCAATTCCCCATGTAGAACAGTCGCTGCAATCACAGAAGTGATTATCTCCTTCTCAGCAAGGAGATGAGATCATGGGGGTTGGATGTCCTCTTTGCACACATGCTCAGTGACCACTGCGGTAGAGGCCTGTTGCCAAAATAGCATTTGATAAACATTTAATAAGTTATTCTCGGTTTAAGATAGACTCCTAAAAGGAACTGAATATATCTCAGGATATCAAATAAGAAATATTTAATGCATAAAACATGGTTGCTCGTTAATTGGGCACAATCACTGACTAGGCAGGAGAGAGGTTTTCTGTAGGAACAACAGTCAGAGATCCACCCTTGTCCTGCTTCAGGGCAGCCCAACATCCCTCCTTTATCCTCGCAGAGATGGCACCGTCCTGGATTCATTGTTCTCTTGTGCCTGATCGAAAAGACAGAAACTCGCAATACTGACTCTAACTCTTCGAGAATATGGATTTGAATTGCAATAAGAGAACACTACTTAGATTCCAGCAGAGTGGTCCTATTTTGTGTCTGAAATGGAATGTCCGTTTGAATTTATACTCTCTGGGGACATCCGAAATATCTTTTTCCATCTGGGAGCATGCTGAGCTTCACGGAGTATGAAATACGTCTCCACTTTGGCCATCAGGGGCAAACAACACTCCTGAGGAATCTGGGAACGGTCCCTTTAAGAGGGCAAAGCCCCACCCCCGCCCTTGGAGGCTGGAGAAGCTAACGCTGCTTCCTTCCGGGTGCCTCCAGGCCTTCTTCCGGGAGGTGGGTTGGGGACGCACGTCCGGGCCGGTGGAGCCAATGAAAGCTCAGGAGAGGAGCATTTCCGTGTATGCGCACCAGTGCGGGGCGGGACTGCCGGCATCCTCTTCTTGGCGGCCACTTTTTCCTTCAGCTACTTTGGAGTTTGTTCAGCCCTTGAGTGCAGTCCCCCGAGCCCAGGGTCCGGACGGGCTCGAGGAGGCTCGAGGGGGGCGTTGTCCCCACTCCGCAGAGGCGGGTCTGAGCCTCGGCGGCGCCCGGAGAGACCACACCTGGGCCGGGAGAGCGACCTCATCGCTCCCGCTCCAACCCCAGCGGCCGCCCGCCGGCCCCGGCCCGCTCCGCTCACAGCCTGTGATGGCGGCGGCCGCGCCCCCGGCCCAGGCCCAGGTACGCGCTGCGTCCTCCAGGCCCTCGCCCGCCCTCTCCCCGTCCTCCGGGCCCTGAAGTCCCGCCGGAGGGGCGCCTGCTCCCGGCACGGCAGTCAAGGCCCCCTTTTCGGGACGGTGAAAGGTCTCCCGTTTCTGAGAGCCAGCGTGACGAGGTGTGGGAGAGGGTTACAGGCAGAGGGGCCGGCGTGTGTAAAGGCCTTGAAGTACCGAGAAACCTGGGGTCCAAGACGTTTTAGAAGCAGAGTCGCGCCTGGAATGGCAAACTGAGGAGTTGTAACCTTCCCTGGGAACCATGGAGAGTTGGAAGCAAAGGAGGGACACGATCTGACATAAGCTTTTGAAAGTTCCTCAGAGGCTTTTCAAAGAACAACAGACTGAAAAAGGGATGATGATTATGGGGCCGAGGGAGGATTAGTCCTTGTATAGGGTAACATATCTGGTAAGAGTCTGCACTTGGGCTGAGGCCCAGAGGTAACAGTCATCCTGAGGATACCTGGTTCTGGGCATGGGCAGGGGTACAGAGCTGCCTGAGTCCTTGCTGTCTGAACAAGTTTGCCTGCCTCCCAAGATCAACCTCTTCCCACTGATTCTGATGGCTGCAGAATTGTTTTCAGACACCATACAAATGAGAGGAGGGTGTCCCAGAGCCTCACTCACCCTGACACCACCCATATGAAATGGTGGTGTCTTGGGACTCTTCATTTGACACTCTTCCAGCCCTTGGGTGCGGGGACCTTGAACAACCCCTATGCCAGGTCCTAAGTCCAGGCCAGGTGATACATGGGGTGGTTCCAGTGCTGGCAACCAGTGGAATAAGGTGTGAGGGCTGTCCCACTTTGTGTCCAAATGCTCAGAAGTGAGCATTAAGGTTCTGCAGGTCTCCTTTTTCCCTCATGGGAACAGAGAGTAGGGGCTCTTAGAGTCAGGCGGAGAAGTTGGCTGTCTATTCTGGAGAAGATAGAGCATTGGGAGGTTTGGAAACAGAGGTGGGAGGTGACATGACCCAGGTCTCATCAGGCTCCCTGTGGATGCATCGTGGAGAACAGAATATAGGTGGGAAGGAGGTAGAAAAACCAAGAAAGAGGCTTCTGCAGTAGTCCAGGTGAGTGTTGATGGTGGGTGGACCAATGTGGGGGCAGTGAAGGGGTGAGTATGGGGGGAATGGTTGGGTCAAGATGTGTTTTTAAAGTAGAGCTGCCTGGATTTTCTGATTTTTGAAGGTCAGAGAGATACCAGGAGGAATCAAGAACTCTTAAGGTTTTTGGTTTTAGCAGCTGAAAGGAATGAAACTCCATTAATGGAGATGGAGTCCATAGGATTCATTTTAATTGGGGATTTCAAGGAGTTTTGGTTTTGGCCATTAGAAGAGTATGAGATGTTTTCAAGAACACATGAGTGGATAGCTGAAACAGTTCTGGAACTCTAGGAGGATTTCAGGATGGAGGCATCTCCATAAGGATGGCAGACAGAGTTTGACTTGGGTGGAGCTGTGAGTCACATTTACTAGGAGATTTCTGGTCATAATGGTAATGTTTACAGCAGGCCAAGAAAGGGAGGGTGGGGGTCAAGGACCGGGTCTCTTATCTGAGCCCTTGGGTAGGGGCGGTAGACATCACAAATACAGGTTAGAGAGAGAAGTAGCCATGGGAAGAGAATGGGAGAGAGAATGATCTTGCAGGTAGCCAAGACTTCTGAGGAATGAGTGGGAGTGAGATGAATGTGGAGGCATCAGAACAATTGAGACAAGATGAAACTGAAGTTGGGGCTGGTGCTTATTTCCTGCTCCATGTCCTCACTACGATTTTGTTGTGATTCTTGGTGTGGCCTGGTATGTTTCACACTGGTCAATTAGCTTGGGGGCACAAGGGAGAGTCCATGGGCCTGGGGTAAGGGCCACTGAGGCTGGGCTTTGAATAAGGGCTAGGTAGAGAGAAGAAGGCTGTGACTGGAGAGGGAGCAGCAAGTGCAGCACAAGTGGAAGAGGGCCATGTATTGATGAGATCTGCAGGTGGTTTTGGGTGGCTGAGGTTGAGACTAGGGAGTCAGGGAGGAAAATCTTCAAAACAGAATTTGGAGCCTCCTCTGGCAGTGGGGACTTCTGTAGGCCTTGGGTAGTACTGGATCCTGTTTGAATGTGCCACACTCTGGATGCCTTGTGCTGAGTAACAGATGGGGGGATGCATGGAGATGCCTATAGGAACATGGACAAAGGGGCTGTGGGTTGCGACCATAAGAAAGGTATGGTACAGTGATGTGCACATGGGGAGGGAATGTGATCAAATGGCCACAGGGACCTCGTATTAGACACTTAAGGGTGAAAGGTAAACACAAACTTATTTATGTCTGGGGGGCATAGTTCAGGGTCTCCTAGGGATAATGCCTGACTAGAGGGGGGCGCAACCCTCTAGGCCAGGCCAAGAGCTTAGATATTGTTTACCCACTGACTTGCCTGTTGCAGCTATGGGCTGTCACAGTGATCGATGGGACTATGAGGAGAGAGGGCATCAGTGGCACCAGGACCTGGTATGTTCCTGAGACAGGAAGCTGGAGAGTAGGGTGAGCAGGGGTTGGATGTGTGATGGGGATGAACTTGAGTTCTAGGAGAGAAGCTAACCGTGGAATGAACTGTCCCTATCATGGCAGGGATGTGTGAATTTTGAGGACGTGGCCATTTACTTCTCCCAGGAGGAATGGGGGCTCCTTGATGAGACTCAGAGGCTCCTGTACCATGATGTGATGCTGGAGAACTTTGCAATTATAACATCACTGGGTAAGGCCCTCACACCCACCTGTGTCCTGAGCTGGTCTCTGCCTTTCTACTTTTCCCCAGAGGCAGCTCTGTCCTTTTCACAGTGAGATCATGGGCTCTGCTAACTTTCCACCACATTCTTGGCATACACGCTGTGGGTGCCAGGGCTGAGCTCTGTGCACTGCCCTGAGCAGCCCTAATGCCTGCTGCTCCAGCATGTGCAGGGAAGAGTCCAGGAGTCTTACAGTCAGCCTAAGGGATCTCATCTAGTTTGCCCTGTCCCTGGTAGGATGACTGCCAATAGACCCATGGCATCCCTGAGTCCCAGATGCTGCTTCCTCTAACTGACCTTTCCTTATGGCTGTTTGTCCCAGGAATTCCACTCCTGCTGTGGTCACAACTTATATGGACTATGGCATATGTTGCAAGATCTTCCTTTGTAGTATTAGTTTTCTTTCTTGGGGTCTGTTTTTTTTTTTTTTTAGTTTTTTTTAGTTTTTTTTAGTTTTTGTTTTAGTTTTTTTTGTAGTATTAGTTTTCTTTCTTGGGGTCTGTTTGTGGAGTTGTTTGGCTCAGTGTTGGCAGTCACCTGTCCTGTCTTTCCCTTAGGACTTGCATTTTGCAGGTCCAGTGTAGTTACCCAGCTGGGGCCTGAGGGAGAGTCCCAGTTACTTCACAGGGTGGACATGCAAGATAGTCTCAGAGAAGGCCTGACCCTGGTGCTAGGGGAGGGCATGACATCGGGGCTGTGTTCACTTTATACCGAGAATCTGTCCTGTGTCCTCCAATATTCTGGTGCAAATGCCACTGGGCATACCTCATTTCTACCTTTCCTTCCCCATTCTTGACGTTTTGCAGACTTGACACTACATCTGTGACTTCTGGCCCCTGACTGCCCTTACCTTTCTGATCTCCATGCATCACCTGTTCTTCCCCTTTGCTCCCTTGTAATTTTCTCCAACACTGGCCAATGCATAGTGTGTGTCAAGATGTTAATATATCCTTAAATATTATTTGAACACCAGCTACTCAATTCCAGTTGAATTTTCCGAGGCCTGAACAGAACTAACCTGCACAGCACAGATGTCAAGGTCCCGCTGAAGGCTCTTGGCTGAGGAATGAATTGGAGACCCTGCCTCTCTTTCACATGTTGTGCCCCCCTCTTCCTTGTGTCCTTTGTCTGGTGAGGCTTTCCCCAGTCTGTAACCTTGTCACCCAGTATTCAAAGCAACCCCTTTCTCAACCTGCCCCTAGCTCCCTTGTTCTCAGAATAATCCCATGGACTCATTTCTTGGTGTGTCTGTTGCACATTTGTAATGGGTCTTCCCCCTCCCACCAAAGTCAACATGTATTTCATCAGAATTTCCGTTTCCAGGTTGTTGGCATGGAACAGAAGATAAGGAGATGCCTTCTGAGCAGACTGTTTCTATAGGAGTGTCACAGGTCAGGACTTCAAAACCAGTCCCATCAACCCAGAAGACCCACCACTGTGAGTTCTGTGTCTCATTCCTGAAAGATATAAGCCAAATCTCTGGCCTTATTAAACACCAGAGAATTCACACAGGTGCAAGGTCTTATACCTGCAGTAAATGTGGAAAAATCTTTACTCACAACTCAAGCCTTAAAAGACACTGGAGAGTGCACTCTGGAGAAAGGGCCAATGAGTGCAGTGAATGTGGAAAACCCTTTAGTTACAAATCCGAACTCATTCACTACCAGAGAGATCACACATATTGCTTACAAGGGAAATCCATTACCTGCAAATCCACTCTCACTCAGTGCTGGAGAGTTCATATTGGAGAAAAGCCTTATGAGTGCAACAAATGTGGGAAATCCTTTAGGCACAGGTATGTCCTTGTTCAACACCAGAGAGTTCACACTGAAGAAAGGCCTTATGAGTGCAGCGATTGTGGGAAATCCTATAAACGTAAATCTGACCTCACTGAACATCACAGAATTCACACCGGCACAAGGCTATATGACTGTGGTGAATGTGGGAAGTCCTTTAGCCACAGATCTGGCCTCTCTCAACACCAGAGAGTTCACACTGGAGAAAGGCCTTATGAGTGCAGTGATTGTGGGAAATCCTTTAGGCGTAAGTCTGAGCTCATTGAACATCACAGAATTCACACTGATGCAAGGCCTTACGACTGCGGCGAATGTGGAAAGTCTTTTAGACAAAGCTCTACCCTTATTCGTCATCGGAAAGTTCACACTGGGGAAAGGCCTTACGAGTGCAGTGAATGTGGGAAATCCTTTAGCTGCAAAGATAATGTTTTTCGACACTGGAAAGGTCATACTGGAGAAAAGCTTTATAAGTGCACTGATTGTGGGAAATCCTTTACCCGCAAATCTGTCCTCACTCGACATCACAGAATTCACATTGGTGCAAGGCCTTATGACTGTGGCGAATGTGGAAAATCCTTCAGCCAAAAATATGAGCTCTTTCAACACCAGAGAGTTCACACTGGAGAAAAGCCTTATGAGTGCAATGATTGTGGGAAATCTTTTAGCCGCAAATCTGTCCTCACTAGACATTACAGAATTCACACTGGTGCAAGGGCTTATAGATGTGGGAAATCCTTTAGAAAAAGTTATGACCTTATTCACTATCGTAAAGTTCACAGTGGAGAAAGGCCTTATGAGTGCAGTGATTATGAGAAATCTTTTACCCACAAATCAGATCTCCCTGAACATCACAAAATTCACAGTGGCACAAGGACTTATGAGTGCAGTGGCTTTGGGAAATCCCTTAGAAAAAGCTCTACCCTCATTCGACATTGGAGAGGTCCTAGTGGAGAAATGCCTCATGAGTCTGGTGAATGTGGGAAATCCTTCACTCACAAAACCAGCCTCGTTCGACACTAGAGCGGTCATGATGGAGGAAGGCCTAGATGTACACAGAATGCTGTCTCCTTGTTCAGCATGACACTGGAGAGCCCTTGTGAGGGATTCAGACCTCACAACTCAAAACATACACATTGCGGAAATTTTCTCTGCTTTCCAGATACGTGGGAAGCTTTAAGGAACCACACTGCACACTCTTATATACCCAGGCCCCTGCCAGAGTTTTGTCACTTCCAGTTTTGTGACATAAGCCGTTTCGCCACTACACCCTGGCAGGTCGGGACAGCACGCAACAGTCGCCTTCCAAGATTTTCAGGGAAGCACACTTCCGGGCTTGGAGGAAAACAGGAGTGGCCTCAGCCTTATGGGGCCCTCATTCTCTTCTCTGTCAGTAATTAGGGCATGGACCTGAACCAGTTTTGGCTGAGAGGACATGCTGTCTGCTGTCAGCTTGCAGAGAAAGACAACCTCTGTCAGGGACATTGTTGATTTCACATAATGCTCATAATGGATTTTTCCAACCTCCAAGTCACCAACCCAGAGACCACCTTCCTCTAATTGCTCTGATTTGTGCAATAAGAAAGGCCTTCATTTTTAGCCACCACTTAATCTGGGGGTTCTATTCACTGTGATGTGGAGAGTGGTTTGAAAACAGAATTGGGCTCTGCCAGCATGAAGGGGTAAATAATTTGGGGGCAATTCCAAACTATTTGTGCCTCAGCTGTGGCAGTATAAATGCAGAAAATAGCTCTCCAGTTTTTGGCCTAACTGGCATTGCCACCCAAGGCTCCCTAGGGAACACTGCAAGGCTTCGTGTTCCTAATTTGTGGCCTGGGTGCCAGGATTTTGTGCGGGTTTAGATGGACAGTTGTGACAGTCTCTGCTGCTTCTGAGAACAGCATGAATACTTCTTATTCGCAGGGGATTTCACATAATGCCCAGCGCTGCTAAGGGGAATCTTCCCCAGGTTCTGCAAAGGAGCCCTGTGCCCTGATGTCCAAATGCAATAAGCAAGTATCACTAGTTGTGAGACTGCAGGGGCCAGGGGAAACCATAATTGATATGGAAACTCTAGAATAATAGGGCAGGGATGAGACTGCCTCAAATGAGATGCAATGGACCTCTTCCCAAAGTGCATCCATGATTGTTCCAGTCAGAATGGCTGGGTTCAGTGTGTGCAGAAATCCTCAGGATCTCCAGGCTTGTGTATTTCCTGTAGCAAAGATCATTGTCAGAGAAAATAATCTAAACGTTTTGTGGATTCCTGTAGCCTCTTTGGGCTCTCCACCTTAAGGCCATTGGTGAGCTAACAGGACGACAATGATGGAGACAAGGATGTCCACGTATACCAGCGGTGTGGCTTTTGTGACCAGCCAGCATTCCTTTGACTCAGGTGGAAAATGCCTCTGTTGCTTTGCCAATATTTGCTGCCACTGAGGCAAGCCTGCCCTCCTAGGGGAGACGGTGGGGTCAGTTTAGGTAGGGAGGCAAACCTGATTTTCCTAGAAGACTGGAAAATCTAGATTTTTATTTTGAACCATTTTTAATTTTTTTTTGGGGGGGAGGATATGCCATAAATTGCATGTCTTAATGTGAAATTTAATGTTTCAACATACATATAAAGTCTTGAAACCATCATCACAATTATAATGAACGTATCTGTCACCTGCATATTTACTTTGTAGTCTTTTATCATTTCTTTCTCTCTGCCTTCCCTGGCCCCCCAGGCAACCATTTATTTAACTTTTTGAAGTAAACTAGTTTCTGTTTTCTAGAATTTCATCTAATTAGAGTCCTAAAATGTTCACTCATTTTATTGTTACCCTCATGCAGTATAACTTACTGAGAGTCATCAGTGATGCTTATGTGATTAGTTCATTATTTTACTGTTGAGTAGTATTCAGTTCTATGGATATGCCACATTTGTTTATCCACTCGTTTCATCTGTTTATGGTCACTTGGGTTAGTTCCTGTGTTTGGCGATTGCAAATAAAGCTGCCATGAGCATTTCATATAATTCTTATGTGGACATAGGTTTCATTTCTCGTGTTGATTACTCAGAAAATTCTTAGGTCACGGGGAAAGTAGATATTTACCTTTTTAAGAAACTAACAAAATGTGGTCTAAAATTTTTGTTCCCTTTTGCATTCCCTTCAGGACTGTGTGAAAGTTCCAGTTCTTCCACATCCTTGTCAATACTTGGTATTAGACTTTTTAATGTGTATGTAGCAATATCTCACTTCGGTTTTAATCACATTTCCCTAAAGTTTCATGATGTTGAGCACTTTTTCATGCGTTTATTTGCCACTTGTTTATCTTATAAAATATGTTTTCATATCTTTTGCTTATTTCCATTTTTATGAATTTTGGCTATTTCCCTTTTTATTAACCAATAAGACAGTGAAACAAAAAAGATATTTGTTGGAATTCCACTCATTTTTCAATGACGTGAGTGTTATCTTAGCTCTATGGAATATGTTTTTGAATTGAAGAACAATTCCTAATTTTTTCTCTCACCTTTTTTTTTGTGCTACTCAAGATGTATTGCCCACATATACTATACACTTTTAAATTTAATCTGCATTATTAAAAGATTCTCCATCATTTTCTTATCTCTAGGCATCCAATAATAAATCAAGCACTGATTTGTAGTGTTTGCCAAGTTCCCTAGTGTAAATACCTCCACATGATGACACTGAATTTGGAGTTGGGAAGAGTTACAATAAATATAGTACACCAAAATACTCTATTTTCACCATATTAATACAGTAGCTGCAAATAACCTTGAGAACTTAAGTAATAGTAAAACATAGTAAAATTATTAGTATGTGACAAGCTTTGAATATTTGTTTTTTTAAACAGTTTAACTGCAGTCTAATTGACTTAAAATAAACTGCACATATTTATACCCTTGATCATTGGCATTGGGGCATGTTTTATCAATACGTATGTATGTGCAATCGTATATACATTTCTTTCTGCATGGATGGCTTGGATGTGTTTGTCCATTTGGATCTGACCTCATGTGAATGTGCCTATCTATGGATTTGTATGTGTATACCTCTCTCTCAGCATGTCTGTCCCTGTTCGTTCCTGTGTGGCCAGAAGTCTTTTTTGTGTATGTCTCTGTACTCTCCTTCTGAATGCTTGTTTCTGAAGATGTAACTTTGCATTGGTCTCTGGTCTCTGTGTGTCTGTGGTTGCTAGACAGAGATTAAAAAGTAATCATCGAAGGCCACAATGTGAAAAGCACTTCATATGCATTATCCCATTCGGTTATCACCACAGCAGGAGGAAGCGAGGTTGGAATCATTATTCCCACTCTACAGATCAGAAACCAAGACTCTTAGAAGCCAGCTAAATTACCAAAATAATTAGTGTCAAGTCTGGCTTTGAAGTCTTGTACTCGTAAGGCAGTGTTACAACCTTCAGCCCTTCTCTTTCCACCTTCAGGATTTCTACCTAACCAGCTATCTTTGTAGCATTACTTCCAAAACACATGTTCTCAGATTATCTCACTTTGATGGTGGTGGGGGGGGGTGTATTTAAAGACATTTTCTGTTAAAGGACACTTTATATTGCTTATTACTGTGAATAGAAAACAGGTGTCAGTTGTAAAATCACAGCAGTCATAAAACACAGAAAACATCAAGTAATTAAATTGTGTGGGTCAATATTTTTGCAGGGGCATTGAAAAGGAGGCAACTTTCTCATGTGTGATTCAATGCAATCTAAGTGGCCTGTTCTACTCTCCATACAAAGTCATCATCTCCCTCTGTACTCTCTTGAGACAGAAAAGGTGCAAGGGAAAGATGAGTTAATGCCATGAGGGACGCAGAGGGTCTAATGGAGGAGGATCTGTGCTGCTCTTGGATGGCGGAAGGGCGCACAGGTGAAGGCAGCGCCCAGGGAGAGGGCAGGTGTCGGAGGTGGGAGTGCTTGGGCTGGCAAGTGGTTCTATATGGTCTAATACTAGGGGCTTTGGGAGTTGGAGAGGGTGGGAGTGCACGGCATACTGAGAGAGGAGGAAGAAAAAGGACATGAGAAGCAGTTTTGAGGAGGGTTAACCAAAATTACCTTTATGGGGGATTTTTTGTTTGTGAATTTCCACAGCAGATTGGAATTTCCATTCAGAGCACAAGTAAGCATCCATAGTGTCCTCCCACATCCCCTACCTCTGCCAGTGGGAAAAGAATCAGGCAGCAGGCAGGGCTGTCTTGGATTCTGTCTGTAGGGAACCAAGATCTTACACTTGAAGGTCACTGACGCACAGGACCAGTGAAGTCCCCAAATGGGTGGAGGTGTTTCTACAGTCTGTTTCTACTCAAAAATTCTTAGCTCAGCAGCAGCCTTTGCTGAGGAAGTTGGAGGAGGGAGGGTTGAGGGCTGTAAAAAGGGATGACATGAGTGATTCATTACAATAACTAACATTGACGAAGCAGGTCCATGTGCCAAGCACCAAATCGAGCACCTTACAGATGCTGTGTTCTTCAACGTGTACAACAGCCCCGAGAGGTGGTCTGTCAACACTGGTTTTTCTGAGAAGGAAGTTGATGTTTTCAATAGTTATTTGCTTGCCTAGTTTACAGGGGAGGAAACCAGGACCCAAAAGGTCAGTCAGCTGCCCACGGTTATGGTTGGTAAGTGGCACAGCTGGGAATGAAGGCCAGAGAGCTGTACCTCTAACCCCTGCCCCACACAGACTCATGACCACTGTAATCGAATATGGGCAGGGCAGGGCCTCTTCTGGATGGGAGAAACAAGAGCAGGGTAAATTCTACTGTACTACTACCTACTAAGGAATAAGAAATAGTCTTTGGCTTCCTTGTCACAGAAATGTAAGCCTTGGCTTCATTCAATCACTCCATACCTGCATGCTGGATCCAGAATAAGAAATCTGAACAGGAACCCATGCTCCAGCCCCATGATGAGGGCTGCCTTCTTGAGGTAAGAGGGAGTGTCTTAGTTTCCTGGCTGCTAATACAAATACTACACGAGGGGTTAACCTGAAGAGGAATTTATTGGCTCAGGTTTGGAAGCTAGGAGAAGTCCCAAAATCAAGGCATCAGCAAGGCGATGCTTTCTCCCCAAAGACTAGTGTTCTAGGGGTGGCTGCTGGCAATCCTTAGGTCCTTTGCTTTTCCTGCACATGGCAATGCACGTGGTGATGTCCTCTCCTTTCTATTCTAGTTCCGCTGACTTCCAGCTCCCGCCTCCTTCACATGGCTTTCTCTTCCTAAAGCCTGCAGTAATAGGATTAAGGTCCAAACTCACTCAGTTGAACCACAATCTAACTAAAAAGAACATCTTCAAAAGGTCCTATTTTAAATGGGCTCACACCCACAGGAACGGATTAAGAATTTTTTTTCCTGAGGTACATATATCAACCTACCTCAAGGTTGCCCCCACACCCATTATCCCAACCATCCACAGGACCTGCTCTTCCTCTTAACATGTACCAAGTCATCTTCCCACCATGTTCAACACCATCCCCCTGGATTGATTCATCATGGACTACACAATGGCCTCTGCCTTTTCTCCCAGGTCAGTTTTTCCCTGCCTCAGTTTGTTGTCCACACAGCAGCCAAAGATTTAAAAAGAAATCAGGTCACACTTCTGGGAAGATGGAAGATTAGGAAAGGCAGAGCAAAATTCTCCATGAAAAAACACCAGATAAAGGACAGGAAGTGCTCCAGAACAGCAGTTCCAGGATTCCACTGGCTGGGTAGGGACTTCTACACCACATAGTGAGGATGTGGCTGGAGAGGCTGAGAGACTGCATTTAGGATGGGTAAGTGTTCGACCCAGAACACAGCTGGGGATGGGTGGTTGGAGCTGGATGATGAACACACGAGGGAGTAGCCTTCCACACCCCATACATCCTTCTCAGCAGTTGGCTGGAGTGATGACCCTTTACAGCCCCACGGCCGAGAGCTCCTGAGCTGGCAGACGAGTGCAGAAGGGAGCAGGGAGCAGCTTTACATGCTCTGTGCACCCATCTCAGCAGTTGGCTGGAGAGATAACCCTTCACAGCTCTGTGGCAGAGAGCTCCTCTGCCAGGGACTGGTGGCCAGAGCCAGCCGCTGAGTGTGGAGCGAGCAGCTTTCTAAGCCCTGTGCACACATCTTAGGAGTTGGCTGGGAAGATAATCCTTCACAGCCCTGCAGAAGAGAGCTCCTGGGAGGGAATTCAGGATCTGGCAGCCTTGTGACCGCAACCACTCTTCCTCCACAAAAGCCCATGATGTGCATAGCTGAGAAACAAGGGCGCCACATGGAAGTGCCAAGAGCCCCTCCCTAACGCCAGGGTCTTGTGGGCACACAGCGGAGAGACTGGTGCATCTGAGCTGGAAGATGAAACATGCAACTCTAAAGCCCCAGAGTACTCCACCCGCAGCCCCAGAAATTGCCAGGACCACTGTGTCCTGGAGCAGACTCCCTGCCGAAATGCGCAGGATCTGCTCCCCTCCTGCAGGGCTGACAGGCCCCCATGCACATGGAAAAATTGGTGCACTGATGGGATTTCCACCTGGAATGGACCCAGCCCAGTACATAGACAAAGCTGGGGGAGCGCTGGCTTGAGGGTAAGAGGTGGCTCAAGAGCACCATATGCTGGTAAGGACAGGGAAAGTGCACACCACCAAGCTGTAGCTCTGCCAAATTATAAATGTTCAAATAATCCTGCATATCCTAAAATAACTGTATTAAGATAAGCAAATGCCAAGAGGCCATTAACAACAGGAAATTATAAAGTATATGAAGAAGCCAGAAGATGTGGACAACCCAAACGACCAAATTAAAAAACTGGAAGAGAGACAGAACTTGGAGCAATTAATCAAAGAAGTACACATAAAACTCCAAAACAACTTCAATGAGATGGCTAAGGACATAAAGGTCATCAGGAACACCCTAGAGGAGCATAAAGAAGAATTTGAAAGACTAAATTAAAAAATAGCAGATCTTCTGGAAATAAAAGATACTGTTGATCAAATTTAAAAAATATACTTGAGACACAGAACAGCAGATCTGAAGAGACAGAAAAGACTTTAGTGAACTAGAGGACAGATGATGGAACGCAAAAGCATGAAAGAATAAATGGTGAAAAAAATCAAAAAATTTGAAATGGATATCAGAGAAATGATGGACAACATGAAGCACGCAAATATAAGAAAAATCGTAAGAGGATACTATGAACAACTATACACCAACAAACTAGACAATTTGGAGGAAATGGATAATTTCCTGGAAACACATGAACAACCCAGACAGACCCAAGAAGAAACAGACTTCAACAAACCAATCACAAGTAAAGAGATCCAATCAGTCATCAGAAGGCTTCCTACAAATAAAAGCCCAGGGCCAGGTGGCTTGCTTCATGGGGAAATTTTACCAAACTTTCCAAAAAGAACTGACACCATTCCTGCTCAAACTCTTTAAAATAAAAAAAAAAAAAATTGAAGAAAATGGAGCATTCCCTAAGTCATTTTATGAAGCAAACATCACTAATACCAAAGCCACATAAAGATGCTACAAGAAAGGAAAACAACAGGCCAATCTCCCTAATGAATATAGATGCAAACATTATCAACAAAATGCTTGCAAATCGAATCCAAAGACATGTTAAAAAATTCAAACACCAGGACCAAGTGGGGTTCATCCCAGGCATGCAAGGGTTGTTGAACACAAGAAAATCAATCAATGTAATGCAATACATTAACAAATCAAAAGGGAAAAATCAAATCATCACCTCAATGGATGCTGAAAAAGGATTCAACACAGTTCAGCAAACTGTCTTGATAAAATCAATTCAAAAGGTAGGAATTGAAGGAAACTTCCTCAACATGATAAAGAGCATATATGAAAAACCCACAGCCAGCATAGTACTCAATGGTGAGAGACTGAAAGCCTTCCCTCTAAGATCAGGAACAAGACAAGGATGCCCGCTGTCACCACTGTTATTCAACATTGTGCTAGAAGTTCTAGCCAGGGCAATCCGTCAAGACAAAGAAATAAAAGGCACTCACACTGGAAAGGAAGAAGTAAACCTGTCATTATTTGCAGATGATATGATCTTATATTTGGAAAATCCTGAGAAATCGATGGCACAGCTACTTGAGCTAATAAACAAATTCAGCAATGTGGCAGGATACAAGATTAATATTCCTAAACACTAGAAATGACCTAACTAAAGATAATATTCAAGAAAAAAATTCCATTCACAATAGCAACAAAAAATCAAGTTCCTAGAAATTTAACCAAGGACGTAAAAGATCTCTACACATAAAATTACATAACTTTACTAAAAAAAATAAAAGGGGAACTAAAGAAATGGAAAAATATTCCATGTTCAAAGATAGAATAAATATTGTTAAGATATCAATGCCACCCAAACTGATCTACAAATTCAATGCAGTTCAAATCAAAATTCCAACAACCCACTTTGCAGACCTGAAAAAGCTACTTATCAAATTTATTTGGAAGGGAAAAGGGCCTCAAATTGCTAAAAAACAGTCTAAAGAAGAAAAAAAAAAAAGTGGGGGGACTTACACTCTCTGACATTGACGCCTACTATAAAGCCACAGTAGTCAAAACATGGTATTGGCACACAGATAGACATACTGATCAAAGGAATCTAATCAATAGTTCCAAAATAGATGCCCAGATCTACGGTCGACTGATTTTTGATAAGGTCCTCAAATCCACTGAACTGAGACAGAACAGTCTCTTCAACAAATGGGGCTGGGAGAACTGGATATCCATATCCAAAAGAATGAATGAGGGCCCATACCTCACACCTTATACAAAAATTATCTCAAAGTGGATCAAAGACCTCAATATAAGAGACAGTACATAAAACTCCTAAAAGATAATGTAAGGAAACATCTTCAAGACCTATATTAGGAGGTAGCTTCTTAGACCTTACACCCAAAGCACAAGCAATTAAAGAAAAAGTAGATAAATGGGAACTCTTTAAAGTCAAAAGCTTCTGCACCTCAAAGAAATTAGTCAAAAAGATGAAGAGGCAGCCAACCCAATGGGAGAAAATATTTGGAAACCATGTATCTGATAAGAAACTGATATCTTGCTGTGCTGGTTTGGATGTATTATGTCCCCCAAAATGCCATTATCTTTGATGTAATCTTGTGGGGCAGATAGAGTAATCTTTTTTATTAGTGTGACCTTTTGATTGGAAGTTTCCATGGAAATACGACCCACCCAACTATGTGTGATGACTTTGAATGGATAATCTCCATGGAGGTGTCACCCCACCCGTTTAGGGTGGGTCTGAATTAAATCACTGAAGCCATATAAATAAACTGACAAACCGAAGGAACTCAGAGCAACTGTGACATTTTGAAGAACAGCTGCAGCTACGAGAGGACAAAACACCCCAAGAACAACATTTTGGAGAACACCATTTTAAAAAACAGCCTGGGAGCAAGCAGACACCAGCCACGTGCCTTCCAAGGTAACAGATTTTCCAGACGCTATCGGCCATCCTCCAGTGAAGGTATCCTATTGTAGATGCCTTACCTTGGACACTTGATGGCCTTCAGACTGTAATGTGTAACCAAATAAACCCCCTTTATAAAAGCCAATCCATTTCTGGTATTTTGCATTCTGGCAGCATTAGCAAACCAGAACACTTGCATGTATAAAGAAATCCGACAACTCAATGACAATGGTACAAAGAGCCCAACTGTAAAATGGGCAAAAGATATGGAAATACATTTTTTTCCCGAAGAAGAAATCCATATGGCTAAAAAATGTTCCTATTCACTAGCTTCTAGGAAAATGCAAATAAGACCACAATGAGATTTCACACCAAGAAGAATGGTGGCCATTAAACAAACAGTAAACTACAAATGCTAAAGAGGATGTGGAGAAATGGGAACTCCTGCTCATTGCTGGTGGGACTGTATAATGGTGCAACCACTACGGAAGATAGTTTGGCGCTTCCTCAGAAATCTAGACGTTGTGTTACCCTACAATCTGGCAAGTTCACTTCTTGGTATATACCCAGAATTTCTGCAAGCAGTGACACGAACAGAGATTTGCACACCAATGTTCATAGCAGTATTATTCACAATTGTCAAGACATGGAAACAATCCAAGTGCCCTTCAACATGAATGGATAAAGAAAATGTGGTATATACATACAATGGAATACTATGTAGCAGTAAGAAGGAACGAGGTCTTGAAACATATGACAACTTGGGTGAACCTTGAAGACATAATGCTGAGTGAAATAAGCCAGGCACAAAAGGAGAGATACTGTATGTTACCACTAATGTGAATTCTGTGAACAATGTAAAATAAGTGTCTTATAATACTGTTCATTAATGGGATTATAAGTATCAGTGCCACATTGAAGGCGAACATGTTCTAAAGTGGTTGTGTAAAGGCATGTAACCCACAGAGAAGCACTAAAAACGTAAATGCTAATATGATATACTTACAAGGTTTGACACCGGTACAAAGAGTTAACAACAGAGTGGTATATGGAAAAACTACCCATTATGTGTTACAGACTATATTTAATAGAAATATCTTACCAGCACTACACTAATACTAGGGATGAATGATTAGTGGCTGATGAGAGCTCTGGGATGTTTTATGTTGATAACTGTTTAAAATTGCGAATGATGATGATTATACAACTAAGTGAAGATAATATGAGAAACAGTTTATCATGGGACAGAACATAACGTTATATGAAATTAGGAACTCACTATTTAATAAATCAGGCCCTTGATCTTAAGGCTTGCTCTTGTGAAACTTTGGGCTGTTTTTAAAATGAGAGGCTAAGTCTTCCAATAATTATGCTTAAGAGGCTCCTCCAGAGAACCTCTTCTGTTGCTGAGATGTGGCCTTTCTCCCTCTAAGCCCAACTTGGCAAGTAAATTCATTAACCTCCCCCAACATGGGACATGACTCCCAAGGGAATGGATCTCACTGGACACGTGGGACACAACTTCCAGGAATGAGCCTGGCCCTGGCATCAAGGGATTGAAAATGCTTACTTGACCAAAAGGGGGAAAACAAAGGTAACAAAATAATGTTACAGTGGCTGAGATCTCAAATAGAGTCGAGAGGCTATCCTGGAGGTTTCTCTTATGCAAGCTCCAGCTAGATATCCCAAATAGCCACAGTATGCCATGTCCTTACCAAAAGTAGTCTCCAATTACCTAGGTCCCTACCTGAGATTCTATAAAAGATTCACTCACTAAGTTTTTTTTTTTTTTTTTTTTTAATCATCATTTTATTGAGATATATTCACATACCACGCAGTCATACAAAACAAATTGTACTTTCGATTGTTTACAGTACCATTACATAGTTGTACATTCATCACCTAAATCAATCCCTGACACCTTCATTAGCACACACACAAAAATAACAAGAATAATAATTAGAGTGAAAAAGAGCAATTGAAGTAAAAAAGAACACTGGGTACCTTTGTCTGTTTGTTTGCTTCCCCTGCTTTTCTACACATCCATCCATAAACTAGACAAAGTGGAGTTTGGTCCTTATGGCATTCCCAATCCCACTGTCACCCCTCATAAGCTACATTTTTATACAACTGTCTTTGAGATTCATGGGTTCTGGGTTGTAGTTTAATAGTTTCAGGTATCCACCACCAGCTACCCCAATTCTTTAGAACCTAAAAAAGGTTGTCTAAAGTGTGCGTAAGAGTGCCCACCAGAGTGATCTCCCGGCTCGTTTTGGAATCTCTCTGCCACTGAAGCTTATTTCATTTCCTTTCACATCCCCCTTTTGGTCAAGAAGATGTTCTCCATCCCACGATGCCGGGTCTACATTCCTCCCCGGGAGTCATATTCCACGTTGCCAGGGAGATTCACTTCCCTGGGTGTCTGATCCCACGTAGGGGGGAGGGCAGTGATTTCACCTTTCAAGTTGGCTTAGCCAGAGAGAGAGGGCCACATCTGAGCAACAAAGAGGCATTCAGGAGGAGACTCTTAGGCACAAATACAGGGAGGCCTAGCCTCTCCTTTGCAGCAACCATCTTCCCAAGGGTAAAACTTATGGTAGAGGGCTCAACCCATCAAACCACCAGTCCCCTATGTCTGTGGTCATGTTAGCAACCATGAAGGAAGGTGGGGTAGGCAAATACCCCTGCATTCTCCACAGGCTCCTCAAGGGGGCACTACATCTTTTTTTTTTTTTTTTTTCCTTGTTTGTCTTTTTTCTTTTTTCTTTTTTTTTTTAACTTTCCCTTCTTTTTTAAATCAACTGTATGAAAAAAAAAAGTTAAAAAGAAAACAAACATACAATAAAAGAACATTTCAAAGAGACCATAACAAGGGAGTAAGAAAAAGACAACTAACCTAAGATAACTGCTTAACTTCCAACATGTTCCTACTTTACCCCAAGAAAGTTACATAATATAGCAACATTTCAGTGAACTTGTTCCTACTACATCCATCAGAAATTAACAGACCATAGTCATTTCTGGGCATCCCCAGAACGTTAAATAGCTTATCTGTTCTTCTTGGATTATTGTTCCCCCTTCCTTAATCGCTCTCTACTGCTAGTTCCCCTACATTCTACATTATAAACCATTTGTTTTACATTTTACAAAGTTCACATTAGTGGTAGCATATAATATTTCTCTTTTTGTGCCTGGCTTATTTCGCTCAGCATTATGTCTTCAAGGTTCATCCATGTTGTCATATGTTTCACCAGATCGTTCCTTCTTACTGCCGCGTAGTATTCCATCGTGTGTATATACCACATTTTATTTATCCACTCATCTGTTGAAGGACATTTGGGTTGTTTCCATCTCTTGGCAATTGTGAATAATGCTGCTATGAACATTGGCGTGCAGATATCTGTTCGTGTCACTGCTTTCCGATCTTCCGGGTATATACCGAGAAGTGCAATCGCTGGATCGAATGGTAGCTCTATATCTAGTTTTCTAAGGAACTGCCAGACTGACTTCCAGAGTGGCTGAACCATTATACAGTCCCACCAACAATGAATAAGAGTTCCAATTTCTCCACATCCCCTCCAGCATTTGTAGTTTCCTGTTTGTTTAATGGCAGCCATTCTAACCGGTGTTAGATGGTATCTCATTGTGGTCTTAATTTGCATCTCTCTAATAGCTAGTGAAGCTGAACATTTTTTCATGTGTTTCTTGGCCATTTGTATTTCCTCTTCAGAGAACTGTCTTTTCATATCTTTTGCCCATTTTATAATTGGGCTGTCTGTACTATTGTCATTGAGTTGTAGGATTTCTTTGTATATGCAAGATATCAGTCTTTTGTCAGATCCATGGTTTCCAAAAATTTTTTCCCATTGAGTTGGCTGCCTCTTTACCTTTTTGAGAAATTCCTTTGAGGTGCAGAAACTTCGAAGCTTGAGGAGTTCCCATTTATCTATTTTCTCTTTTGTTGCTTGTGCTTTGGGTGTAAAGTCTAGGAAGTGGCCTCCTAATACAAGGTCTTGAAGATGTTTTCCTACATTATCTTCTAGGAGTTTTATGGTACTTTCTTTTATATTGAGATCTTTGGTCCATTTTGAGTTAATTTTTGTGTAGGGGGTGAGGTAGGGGTCCTCTTTCATTCTTTTGGATATGGATATCCAACTCTCCCAGCCCCATTTGTTGAAAAGACCATTATGGCTCAGTTCGGTGACTTTGGGGGCCTTATCAAAGATCAGTCGGCCATAGATCTGAGGGTCTATCTCTGAATTCTCAATTCGATTCCATTGATCTATATGTCTATCTTTGTGCCAGTACCATGCTGTTTTGGCAACTGTGGCTTTATAATAAGCTTCAAAGTCAGGGAGTGTAAGTCCTCCCACTTCGTTTTTCTTTTTTAGAGTGTCTTTAGCAATTCGAGGCATCTTCCCTTTCCAAATAAATTTGATAACTAGCTTTTCCAAGTCTGCAAAGTAGGTTGTTGGAATTTTGATTGGGATTGCATTGAATCTGTAGATGAGTTTGGGTAGAATTGACATCTTAATGACATTTAGCCTTCCTATCCATGAACACGGAATATTTTTCCATCTTTTAAGGTCCCTTTCTATTTCTTTTAGTAGAGTTATGTAGTTTTCTTTGTATAGGTCTTTTACATCTTTGGTTAAGTTTATTCCTAGGTACTTGATTTTTTTAGTTGCTATTGAAAATGGTATCTTTTTCTTGAGTGTCTCTTCAGTTTGTTCATTTCTAGCATATAGAAACATTACTGACTTATGTGCATTAATCTTGTATCCCGCTACTTTGCTAAATTTGTTTATTAGCTCTAGTAGGTGTATTGTCGATTTCTCAGGGTTTTCTAGATATAAGATCATATCATCTGCAAACAATGACAGTTTTACTTCTTCTTTTCCAATTTGGATGCCTTTTATTTCTTTGTCTTGCCGGATTGCCCTGGCTAGCACTTCCAGCACAATGTTGAATAACAGTGGTGACAGCGGGCATCCTTGTCTTGTTCCTGATCTTAGAGGGAAGGCTTTCAGTCTCTCACCATTGAGTACTATGCTGGCTGTGGGTTTTTCATATATGTTCTTTATCATGTTGAGGAATTTTCCTTCAATTCCTACCTTCTGAAGTGTTTTTATCAAAAAGGGATGTTGGATTTTGTCAAATGCTTTTTCAGCATCTATTGAGATGATCAATTGATTTTTCCCTTTCGAGTTTTTAATGTGTTGTAATACATTGATTGTTTTTCTTATGTTGAACCATCCTTGCATGCCTGGAATGAACCCCACTTGGTCATGGTGTATGATTTTTTTAATGTGTCTTTGGATTCGATTTGCAAGTATTTTGTTGAGGATTTTTGCATCTATATTCATTAGGGAGATTGGCCGGTAGTTTTCCTTTTTTGTAGCATCTTTGCCTGGTTTTGGTATTAGATTGATGTTAGCTTCATAGAATGAGTTAGGTAGTGTTCCATTTTCTTCAATGTTTTGAAAGAGTTTGAGTAAGATTGGTGTCAGTTCTTTCTGGAAAGTTTGGTAGAATTCCCCTGTGAAGCCATCTGGCCCTGGGCATTTATTTGTGGGAAGATTTTTGATGACTGATTGGATCTCTTTGCTTGTGAGGGGTTGGTTGAGGTCTTCTATTTCTTCTCTGGTCAGTCTAGGTTGTTCATATGTTTCCAGGAAATTGTCCATTTCTTCTACATTATCCAGTTTGTTGCCATACAGTTGTTCATAATATCCTCTTATAATTTTTTTAATTTCTTCAGGATCTGCAGTTATGTTACCTTTTTCATTCATTATTTTGTTTATGTGGGTCTTCTCTCTTTTTGATTTTGTCAGTCTAGCTAGGGGCTTGTCAATCTTGTTGATCTTCTCAAAGAACCAACTTTTGGTGATATTTATCCTTTCTATTGTTTTTTTGTTCTCTATGTCATTTATTTCTGCTTTAATCCTTGTTATTTCTTTTCTTGTACTTGGTTTAGGATTGGTTTGCTGTTCATTTTCTAGCTTCTTCAGTTGATCCATTAGTTCTTTGATTTTGGCTCTTTCTTCCTTTTTAATATATGCGTTTAGTGCTATAAATTTCCCCCTTAGCACTGCTTTTGCTGCATCCCATAGGTTTTGGTATGTTGTGTTCTCATTTTCATTCGTCTCTATATATTTAGCAATTTCTCTTGCTATTTCTTCTTTAACCCACTGATTGTTTAGGAGTGTGTTGTTTAACCTCCAGGTATTTGTGAATTTTCTAAGTCTCTGATGGTTATTGACTTCTAATTGTATTCCATTGTGGTCAGAGAATGTGCTTTGAATAATTTCAATCTTTTTAAATTTATTGAGGCTTGTTTTATGTCCCAGCATATGATCTATTCTGGAGAAAGTTCCGTGAGCACTAGAAAAGTATGTGTATCCTGGTGATTTGGGATGTAATGTCCTGTAGATGTCTGTTAAATCTAATTCATTTATCATATTGTTTAGGTTTTCAATTTCCTTATTGGTCTTCTGTCTGGTTGATCTATCTATAGGAGAGAGTGATGTGTTGAAGTCTCCCACAATTATTGTGGAAACATCAATTGCTTCCTTTAGTTTTGCCAATGTTTCTCTCATGTATTTTGTGGCACCTTGATTGGGTGCATAGACATTTACGATTGTTATTTCTTCTTGCTGAATTGCCCCTTTTATTAGTATGTAGTGGCCTTCTTTGTCTCTCAAAACATCCCTGCATTTGAAGTCTATTTTATCTGAGATTAATATTGCTACACCTGCTTTCTTTTGGCTGTAGCTTGCATGAAATATTTTTTTCCATCCTTTCACTTTCAGTTTCTTTGTGTCCCTGTGTCTAAGATGAGTCTCTTGTATGCAACATATTGATGGTTCATTTTTTTTGATCCATTCTGCGAATCTATATCTTTTAATTGGGGAGTTTAATCCATTTACATTCAACATTAAAACCGTGAAGGCATTTCTTGAATCGGCCATCTTATCCTTTGGATTATGTTTGCCATATTTTTCCCTCTCTCTATTAATATCCTTTATTGAACCCATACCGAATCTCTTTAGTACTGAACCTTTCTCCAGGTCTCTCTGTCCTGTCTTTGTTTCTCTGTCTGTAGGGCTCCCTTTAGTATCTCCAGTAGGGCAGGTCTCTTGTTAGCAAATTCTCTCAGCATTTCTTTGTCTGTGAAAAATTTAAGCTCTCCCTCAAATTTGAAGGAGAGCTTTGCTGGATAAAGTATTCTTGGCTGGAAATTCCTCTCACTCAGAATTTTAAATATATCGTGCCACTGCCTTCTTGCCTCCATGGTGGCTGCTGAGTAGTCACTACTTAGTCTTATGCTGTTTCCTTTGTATGTGGTGAATTGCTTTTCTCTTGCTGCTTTCAGAACTTGCTCCTTCTCTTCTATGTTTGACAGTGTGATCAGTATATGTCTCGGAGTGGGTTTTTTTGGATTTATTCTATTTGGAGTTCACTGAGCATTTATGATTTGTGTATTTATGTTGTTTAGAAGATTTGGGAAGTTTTCCCCAACAATTTCTTTGAATACTCTTCCTAGACCTTTACCCTTTTCTTCCCCTTCTGGGACACCAATGAGTCTTATATTCGGACGTTTCATATTATCTATCATATCCCTGAGGTCCATTTCGAGTTTTTCAATTTTTTTCCCCATTCTTTCTTTTATGCTTTCATTTTCCATTCTGTCATCTTCCAGGTCACTGATTCGTTGTTCAACTTCCTCTAGTCTTGTACTATGAGTGTCCAGAATCTTTTTAATTTGGTCAACAGTTTCTTTAATTTCCATAAGATCATCCATTTTTTTATTTAGTCTTGCAATGTCTTCTTTATGCTCTTCTAGGGTCTTCTTGATTTCCTTCATATCCCGTACTAGGGTCTCATTGTTCATCTTTAGTTCTTTGAGTAGCTGCTCTAGGTGGTGTGTCTCTTCTGGTCTTTTGATTTGGGTGCTTGGGCTTGGGTTATCCATATCGTCTGGTTTTTTCATATGCTTTATAATTTTCTGTTGTTTTTGGCCTCGTGGCATTTGCTGAACTTGATAGGGTTCTTTTAGGGTTTGTAGACCAGTTGAAGTCCTTATCTCTAATTTCTCAGATCTACAGCTTCGTGGAGTACACTTTCTCTAACTAACCAGCAGGTGGCGTCCACGAGCCACCTGTTCTCCACAAGCCAGATCTCCCCTGCTTAGCCTTTTTGGTGAGTGGGGGAGTGAGTCTTGTGGGGCCCAATTGGTGTACCAAGCTTGCGTGTGTAGTTGGTGTTGCCTGCCCTGTATGTGGGGCGTGTTTCTGGGCAGTCGTGGAGGGGGGGTGGCCCTAACAATCAAATCTCCCTGATGATCCTAGAGTTTTAAAGCTGCTGCAATAGTCTAATCCTTCAGTTCAGTCCTGCCACAGTTTGTCTCTGCCACTGACCCACAAGTCTTTGGTATTGGCGTATGGCTCCTGAGACTTGCAAGTGGGCCCCTCTTCCAGGCTGTGCACCCCGGGTCCTCTGTTGAGGGATGACTGTGCTATGTCACAGGTGAGTGCCGTCCCCCCAGGGCAGTTCTGGGCTGCTGGGCTGTGTTGGGAGGCTCCCAGTCTGCTCAAATGATGGCTGGATGGGGCTCTGTTAATTCACACTGCTCCCCCTTCCAAGCTCTGGGACATTCAGCTGAGGTTGCAGGGAAGGCTAATGTCCACGCCCAGTTTTGTGGTGTGTGCCTGTTATTTGAAGCACTTCCGTCACACTGGGTTGTCTGGGGCAGCTCTGGGCTATGGGGCTGGCGATGGGCAGGAGTGTTTCCTGTCCACCAGGATGGTGGCTGTGAGCGGACACCCCCCTTTTCTTGGGAAGTTGTGTTGTTTAGTGAATTTTCTCAGCCACTGGAATATTGCCTTTTGTCTCAGAGCTCTCTTAGTTCTGCTCTTGACTTGACGTGCCCAAATTTCAATTCTTTGAAGCTTTCTGTATTGAGCTTCTTAGAGTAATTGTTTTAGAAAAAGCAAAAAGGATTTAAAAAAAAAAAAAAAAAAAAAAAAAAAAAAAACAGCCCTCCTCAGAGATCTAATGGGTTATTGAAATGCTAATAGACAAAGCAACCAGGGCCATTAAGGAAAGGTGCAGAGGGTAGAGAGATCAGCTTTGCTTCGGGATTTGCATATGCGCCTCAAGGCCTGATCTCCGCCCTTCCCCTTTCTGTGTTCAGCAGAACTCGAAAAATCCTCTGCTTTTATTTTGGAGTTTTTCGTGTTGTTTTTTTTCTATGTCTGTCTCCTCTCTGCTGGGCTGGCTGCTCTCAGAGTCTCTGGTGTCTGGTCTCAGTCTATCTATGGTTGGAGTTTGAATCAGTAGAATGAGTTTCCGGTAAGAGCAGCCACTGCAATTCTCCCTTCTCCTTCCCGGAGCTGACAGCCCCTCCTCCCCCGGGACTGAGCCTGGCAGGGAGGGGCACGGGTCCCCTGGCCGCAAAAACTTACAGATTTCGCTGATCTCAGCAGTTCGACATTTTCATGAGTGTTGTATGAAGTATGCCCAAAGTCAGATTGCTCTGTGGTGTCCAGTCCACACAGTTCCTGGCTTTCTACCTACTTTCCTGGAGGAGTAACTAAAACATACAGCTCACCAGTCTGCCATCTTGCCCCGCCTCCCCACTCACTAAGTTTTATCTCTCAGAAAGTTAAATCCACTAGAGTGTTCCTATGCTGGACAAGTCCTAAAACTCAGAGGCCACAGGCTTTATAAGAACAACAATCAGATGCAGCCCCCTTCCCGATAATGTCGACACCCCCTTTCAATGTGAACAGGTTAGGATGGTCACTGCCGAGACACCCCTGAAAATCGAGAAAATGATTAAATGAGAGGAAGTGGTAGCAACAGACAAGAAAGGATTTAACAAAGGATTATGAATACTGAAACTGTATGTGTGTATATATATATATATATATATATATATAGAGAGAGAGAGAGAGAGAGAGAGAGAGAGAGGGAGAGGGAGAGAGATGTATGATGCTAGGTTATTACAATAGCTAGAAGGAAGTAACTGAAATGGTGGAACTGTAACCTATAACATTCTTTGAAATCTGCTCTATACATATTCGTTTGAAAGTTACCACCTTTCTGTATATACACTATATTTCAAAATAAGGAAAGAACAGAAACTGTGGAACTGTAACCCATAACATTTTTTTAAATTACCTATATAACTGCTTGTTGAGCTGTACTTTGAAAGTTAACACCTTTCTGTATATATGTATTTTACAATAATGGAAATAACTGAAATTGTGGAATTGTAACCTGTAACATTCTTTGAAATTTTCTAGCTACTTGTTAAATCATACTTTGAAATTCATCAGTTACGTATATATTTTAAAGTTCACAATAAAAATGCATTAAAAAATCAGATTATGTTAATGTCCTACTAAAACCCTTCTTCAGCCTCCCACAGAAGTTAAAATAAAATCCAAATTCTTTATGGGGCCTACAAAATCCTGTGCGTCAGTCACTGCACCCTCTCCCATCTCACTGTTTGCCACTCACCTCCTCCGGCTATAGGCTCAGTTCTTTCTCACCTCAGAGTCTTGGAACCTGCAACCCACACTGCCAGGAAGTCTCTTCTCCATCTTTGAATATGGATGGGCTACTTCAGCGTTCAGGGGTCTGCATATAATTACCCATTGTTTACAATCTGCTCCCCTTCCTCTACTTTATGGTTTAATGCCCATCTTCCCCCCACACAGGCAGGAACACTGAGACCCCGGCAGAAGTGACATGACTAAGTCACTCAGCATTCTTGGGGATCCCTGAACTTGCAATTGATACCAGAAGTGTTCTTGAAGATCCCCAAATTTGAAATTGGTGTCCAAAATAACTATAGTCTTAGGATTCCTGAACTCTATAACTTATAAGCCTGAGGGGTGCATATGATCTGAGGGGACATATACAATCTACATGGCCAGAGGAAAAGCTCAGTGACAAGATCTAGATCGATAAAATTTTAAATATTACTTCAAGATATTAATGAAAATCTACACAGAGAAATCAATAACATAAAGTTGCCCATTCTTCCCAAATCAACCTATACGTTCATTTCCATTTCAGATCCTATCCCAACAGGTTTTTCACGCAACCTGACAAGTTGATTATAGAATTTACATGGAAGATTAGTGGGCTAATAATAACACTGAAAAAAAATAAAGATGGGGATACGCCTTTCCTGATATTTTATAAAATTACAGACATCAAGACAGTGTGGTATTTTCACAGAAATAAGAAAAATTGGCAATGGATCAGTAATAGTGCTCAGAAGTAGACTTACGCATATATGGAGCTTTGATATATGACAGAGGTACCATAATAGAGCAATCAAGAAAGAAGGGACTATTTAATAAATGGAGTTAAAAATTTTGGTTACCCACCTAGGGAAATATGAAATTATATCTGTACTGTAAGACTTATAACTTTCAAGTGCTGCCTTGAAATATTTGAGCCTCACAGGGTTCCAAAGGCCTACACGTGAGTTCTGCTCTCACTGGACAGGGCTACAGAAGAACGAACCAAAAACAGACAAAAATTATGACATCTATGGACAGAGTGTGACCAAGATGCAAGCTGGGCTTATTTAATTATATATGGTGTTATATTTATGGCTTTTGACCAATATAATACATTGCATATACATCAAACAGTATGAAATCAAAATGAAATTTTAAAAGTCCATAAGATTAAAAGGAAAAAAATATATATTTGGTAGAATTAATAATGTTCATTTGGAATAAACAAATATGTAAAATACATGAGAAAATTTAAAAAGAAAATTATACCTATCAGCAATATTTTTTTTAATTCAGTTATTGAGATATATTCACATACTATACAATCATCCAATGTACAATCAACTGTTCACAGAACTGTCATACAGTTGTGCATTCATCACCCCAATCAATTTTTGAACACTTTTCTTACTCCAAAAAGAATAAAAATAAACGTAAAAAAAGAACACCCAAAACATTCTGTCCTCCCACCATCCCATCCTATTTTCATTTAGTTTTTGTCCCCATTTTTTCTACTCGTGTGTCCATACACTGGATAAAGGGAGTCTGAGCCACAAGGTTTTCACAATAACACAGTCACACCATGCAAGCTACCTAGTTATGCAATCGTCTTCAAGAATCAAGGCACCTGGGTTGCAGTCAACACTTTCAGGTATTTCCTTCTATTTATTCCAATACACTAAAAACTAAAAAGGGACATCTATATAACTCATAAGAATGCCCTCCAGGGTGACCTCTCCACTGCATTTGAAATCTCCCAGCCACTGAAACTTTGTTTTGTTTCATTTCACTTCCCCTTTTGGTCAAAAAGATCTTCTCAATCCCAGGATGCCATGAATTGATGGCCTAAGGGTACACTGACTGATGAACCCAACGGTGAACTATGGTGTAAGCATACGATAGAATACTGAGCAGCTGCAGGAAGGAACAAAACTGTGAGACACACAACTAGGTGAATGGATCTTGAGGCAATGTTATTTTTAAAAAAATATATAAAGGAAACATTTGAATTTCATGTTCCACTTGTTTACTGTTTCTATATAAAAATTAGTGAAACTATATGTAAATTTACCTCAATAAATCTTTTTAAAAAGAAAATATTAATATATTACTGAAATAAAACTAAAATTCACAAAGTCATCCAAATTAAGAAAAGTCACAAAAATACTGAATCAAAACTAAAACTATATTAGACTCATCAAATCAGTTCTAAATAATGATCAGACACAAAGCAGGAACCCCAGGAAAATTCACAAAATATATGCACTATTTGTTGTAATTCTATTGAAGAGAGTAATATTTCTAAAAATTTTCCAGTAATTACAAAAGACGAAAAAAGTTTTAAAAACCGGAAATTTAACTTCCACCAAAGAAAATATACACTGCAAAGTATATTAAGAACAGCTGGTTACTTGTAAAGAAAAATGAAATAAATCAACCAACCAACCAACAGACAATGAGGTCAAGGTGCTTATACCTGATAAAAGTCAATTACCAATTACTTGAGAAAATAAAAATATTAAATATTTGAATATTTACATTAAAAAGTTAAATTTATACCTCTTATCTGAGAGAATTAAATAACACACTGTATTTGAATTGTAACATTGACAATTCTCCCAGGTAAAACACTGGAATATATTTTTATAATTTTTGATTGTGGAAATATTTATATGCATGACTCAAATCAATTTTATTTCATAGAAATGAAATAATAATGTAAAAGTGTAAATGTATCACAAATGTAAAATGAAACACAGTGAGAACTTCACCAATGATTTACAATAGAGAAGCAGCGACTCTGCGAACAGAAGAGAGAGGAGTAAGAGGGAACAGGAGCTACGGCATCGGGGTGGGGTGTGACTGTCCCGAGGGGAGACCTGGAGAGGGGCCTGCTCCTGTGCACGTGGGGGACTCCTTCTCGTGTCTGTGCAGGACAGAGACCACAGAGCCTCCTGCCCAGACCACGAGACTCAAGCCCATTACTCAACAGGAGAACACGGCCACACGTAGTCTATCTACACTTATCTCTGGAATAAGGCCAGACTTGTATCCAAAATTTCTTATTAGCAAACTTACGTTTTTGCTACATCACATTTCAGCCACCTGCAAAGGAACTCAGGTATTTAACAAGAGATGCAGCATCCAGAAGAGGAAACAACAGAATATTATGCACTTCAGAGAGCTAATACTGAGCTCCATCCACCTAGAGAATTTGGGGCAAAGCTTAATGGGCTGAAAGACAGGTGTTGCTGAGGCAAACATCCCCAACCATCCTTGGCAAACAGAAGACAAGTAAACCTCCAACCTCCTCCAGGAAATATTTCAGTCTGAAACCTGCTACTGTGTAAGGGAACGTTTCAGATAAAAGCACCAAGGAGTTGGCCAAATTGGTTGAGAATCAAGTCTGTGGATCTCACGTTATGTCCAGTGAGCAAAGTGAAGTTAGAAAGACAAAGCAAGAAAGAATTTCCAAGGATTCCAACTTCTGAGTGAGGAAGGTAATTTAAATTCTAAGTTGACAGACACCATCATGTCAGTATCTAGATGATGTTGGTTTTAACTGGAGTCTGAAGAATGCACAGAGAAATAAAAAAGTTGCCATCATCATGTCATAATATTCTGTGCTTAAACTGACACATTTTCCCATTTAAATGGACACTATGAATATGTGCTTATGTGTACAAAGGTTATTTAATGCAATGCTACACCACTGGAAACAACCCTAATGTCTATGTAAAGGGGGTAGGTTGAATGAACAATGGCACAATCCTACAGGATATTTATTTAATGGTTGCGTATGAATGGCCCAAGTCTCTATTCCTTAAGATAGGTTATTCCCTAGATAAGTTGTTAAATTAAAAAAAGGAAAGGGGGAGGAAAAATAATGATGAAAAACACTGTGTGTTAGAGGCAACAGTTTTTTCCTCCCTAAAATAACAGAGGAATTTAAACATGTTAATGCATTTTTTAATAAACAGTGGAGGGAAGAACTGAAAAGATATTAAAAATAATTTCCTATAGGAGCAGACAGTGACCGGGGTGGAAAGGCAGGGTAGAATTTATATTTATCTGAATAAACCTAGTGTTACTGTTTTGACAGTTCAACAAATTTAAATATTTACTAACTGTAAAATGGTATTCAATAAAAAAGTATTTTAAAATAAAAATTGAAAGCACTATTTAAATAAAAGACTCTGAGTGTCTGGCAAGTATAGTGACATGATTTTCAAATAAAAGAATTTTCACTCTACATCCCTTGTGAAGACCTTGTGGATCACACCCCCTTTATCTAGTGTATGGATGAGTGGAGGAATGGGGATAAAAACTAAAGGACAAATGGGGTGGGATGGGGGGATGATTTGGGTGTTCTTTTTTCACTTTTATTTTTTATTCTTGTTCTGGTTCTTTCTGATGTAAGGAAAATGTTCAGAGATAGATTGTGGTGATGAACACATAACTATGTTATCATACTGTGTACAGTGGATTGTATATCATGGATGATTGTATGGTGTGTGAATGTATTTCAATAAAACTGAATTTAATAAAAAAAAAGTTTTCCATATCATATTATTATTAATAGTATTTTTATTTTGAGACAAATAAATGATTTTATCAATGCAACTGGGAAACAAACTTTCAATTACAAGAGAAAAATACAAATATATAACTGAAGTAAAAACCCCTGTAATTCTTAATGATAAAAACTGAGAATCAAGTGAATGATAACTGCAAAGGATTGAATCCTGTCACAAATTATAAAAGCCATGTTGCTAATGATATGAAAATGCATCAGTGATTTAGAATACTTGTTTTCTCATGATGTACAGTTTCAAAATGTGCAAATTTTTACATCTTTTTACGTTAAATGTTTAGATATTAACTCCTCAGTAGCACTGTGTACTCCTGTTTCAGTTTTCTAAAGGTGCTGGAATGCAATATACCAGAAATGGACTGGCTTTTAACAATGTGGATTTATTAGCTTACAAATTTACAGTTCTAAGGTCATGAAAAATGTCCAAATTAAGACATCAACAAGATGATATCTTCTCTGAAGAAAGGCTGCTGACATCTGGGACACCCCTGCCACCTGGGAAGGCACATGGCCGGCATCTGCTAGTCCTTCTCTCCTGGTTTTTGTTGCTTTCAGATTCTGGCTTCAGTGGCTTCCTCTCTCAGCTTCTGTGGGTCCTCTCTTAGCTTCTCTGGGGCTTTTCTCTGTCAGCCTCTCTGGGCTTTGTGTTTTATCCCTTCATAAAGGACTTGAATGGGCTGGGTCACATTTCACTTGAAATAACTAAACCAAAGCTCCCACCCACAGTAGGACTGCATCCACAGGAATGGAGTAAAAGAACATGGCCTTCTCTGGGGTACACAACAGCTTCAAACTAACAAAACTCCTGAAATAAAGTCTGTGGTTTCTAAATAGAACTTCTCACTAAACAGAGAGCTTTAAAAAAAAATGGATGATTTCACACCAACAGCAGGAAATTTTCAAGATGCCTATAGGATCTCATATCATATGAGAGAGCTAGTAAGATATTAAAGTTGTCAGGGTCATTTTAGGGGTAAAGGATTCAAAGTGAATCAGTTCCCACTTCACAGATGATGGCACCTATTAAGCAAGTGAAAGTTAAGTGCAAAGGAATGAATACCATCAAATGAGTTATAAAAGCATATATAAACATACATACATGTGTGTGTATATGTCTATAAGTGCGTGTACATGTATCTGGTGAAGAAAACAGTAATTGGGCTAGAGATACACAACAGAGTCTGGAATACATACCTCATTTACATGTGCACATTGAAAACATTGATAGGAGTTTGATTATAGGAACATTTACAGGAACACTGATTATCAGTTAGAGAAAACAGATTATTCAATAAAATACTAAAATTGATTGTCTCTTAGTTTCCCAGCTGCTAAAACAAATACCATAGAATGGGTTGGCCTAAACGTTGGAAATGTATTAGCTCATGGTTTTAAGGCTAAGAGAAGTCCAAAATCAAAGTGTAACAAGGGGATGCTTTCTTCCTGAAGACGGTGGCATTCGGGGCTGGCTGCCAGTGATCCTTGGTCCTTGGCCTTTCTGTCACATGGCAAAACACATGGCAGCATCTTCTCCTTTCTCCTAAGGTTTCCCCTGATTTATGGCTTCTCCCAGTGGTGCTTTCTTTCTCTATGTCTGAGTTTCATTCTGCTTATAAAGAACTCATGTAATCCAGATAAGGCCTGATTCAGTTAGGCCATGCCTTAAGGGAAATAACCATTTCATGAGATCCTATTTACAACGGGTCCGGACACACCAGAATGCAGGTCAAGTCCAAGACCATGTCCAAACTGGGGTACACAATTCAATCCAGGAGAGACTGCAATTTGGAAAAAAGCCCAATTTCTACATCACAGCAAATGGAAAAATAATTTAAACAAACGCACACATTAACCAAACACCCTAGATTTTAAAATAATTGATTTGGGTCCCTTTCCTGTTTAAGATGGTAGAGTGAGACACTTAGGGCTCTGCTCCTGCAAAGAAGCTCTGAACAACCACTAAGAACTTGCAGAAACTTCTTCCTCAAAACTCCAGAAAACAATTAAAGGCCTGTAGTAACAGGGAAAGTGCCAGATAAAGACAAAGGCTACTTAAAAGCAGGAGGATACAGGGGTGCCCTGGCTGCCTCCTTCCTCACCCCTCACCCTTCCTGTAAGGATCCACGGTCCTGGTTCCAGAGGGAGCGGAGAGGCCCTCAGGCCCATGCTCAGAGCACGCACGTCTGGCTTAATCTGTCTCTTGGTGGCCCGAGGGGCTGCTGTTCCAGGATCTACCCTGCGTGTAGGAGGCAGTTCACAGCCCCCTACAGAAAGCTGTGGGAGACAGTCATGGTGTACTGCCCGGGCCAGGGACTGCTGGTTATAAGGCACACAGTGTGGTGCCCAGGACCTTGAGGAAACTGTTGCCTAGGAAAGGGGACATTCATGTTGCGTAAAAGGGGGGAATTCCTAGGTCCAAAGGCACATGTGCAACACAAGACGCACAAGCAGGAAGAATCAGGGAGACACCTGTGCTTTGGCCTGAAGCTACTCTCCAAACTCAGTGCAGGGATAAGCCCTGAAGGAGGGCACCCACACGGGTCAGTCTGCAAAGCCTGGGAAAGGCTTTCTTCTCTTCCCCTTTTCATTCTTCTCCTTCTTTAGGTTAGCTCCTGGTATTCAAAGAAAGCTCTTTCCTAAAACTAGCTGGATATAAGCTTAAGAAACAAAAGCCTCAGTGTCCGAATTCCAGTGATAACATATTAAAATATCAAAATGTCCAAATTTCAACAAAAGGTTACAAAACATACAAAGAAACAAGACATGGCAGGCTGGCAAAGGAGAAAAATAAAGCATTAGAAACCATCAGATAGCAGGAGCAGGCCTAGAACATTCTAGACAAAGACTTTTTAAAAATAGTCTTAAATACGCTCAAAGAGCTAAAGGAAAACATGGACAAAGAACTAAAGGAAATCAGGAAACAAAAGATGAACAGTGGAAATTATGAAAGGAACCAAACAGAGCTGAAGACCACAGCAACAAACATAAAATTTCCTAGAGGGGTTAAACAGCAGATTGGAGCTGGCAGAAAAAAGATTCAACGAACTAAGATAAGACAACTGAAATTATTCAGTTGGAGGAGCAGAAAGAGCAAAGAAAAGTGATCAGAGACTGAGGAATGTGTGGGACACTATCAAGTGCACCAATTATACACACTGTGTGAGTGATGGAAGGAGAAGAAAGAAAGGGGAAGGGGGTATATTCAAAGAACTAGTGGTTGGAAATGTCCCAAATTTAATGAAAGGCATGAATATACACACCCAAGATTCTTATCAAACTCCAAATAGAATAAAACCAAATAAATCCACACCATGGCACATTATAAGCAAACTTTCGAATGCTATAAAGAGGGAATTCTGAAAGTCACAAGAGAGAAGCAACATGTCGCATACAGGGGAGCCTCAACAAAATTAAATGCCAATATCTCCTTGGAAATCATGGAGGCAAGAAGGCAATGGGATGACATATTTAAAGTGCTGAAAGCAAAACATTGACAACCAAGAATTCTATTTTCAAAAATGAGGGAGCGATTAAGGCATTCCCAGGTAACCAAAAGCTGAGGGAGTTTGTCACAAGGCCAGCGTAAAATACACTGATGCATGGAAGTCACTACAAAACACACCCCAAATTAAAAGTCAAAGTACATTTGAGGGATTTTTGTACATAAAAATAGAAGTTTTCCAATGAATCCAATGAGGCTCAGTGAATTAAGAATGCTTTTCCTTTTTGCAAGTATGCCTGTGTTTATATTATATTAAATAAATAATTTTATTAAAATAAAATGTAGAACATTAAATTTTTGATGTGAAGAAAAAAACCCTGTTGAATTGAAATCACAACTATGGGAACAGAAGATCTGGTGTGCAGAATAATATATCCTAAACAGTGTTGATCATTTTGTATTTCATGGGCCTAAATCAGATTAGTTGAAGAGGATGAATCTGAGAGTGCTCAGGAAATTTAGTTTAAAATGCCTATTTTAAAAAAGAAAAAAAGATATTGTTCTGGTTTGCTCATGCTGCCTTTATGCAAAGTACCAGAAATGGATTGGCTTTTATAAAAGGGAATTTATTAAGTTATAAATTACAGTTCTACAGCCATAAAATTGTTCAAACTAAGGCATCAACAAGAAGATACCATCACTGAAGAAAGGCCGATAGCATCCAGAACACCTCTGTTAGCTGGGAAGGCACGTGGCTGGCATCTGCTGGTTCTCTGCTCATGGGCTGCATTGCTTTCAGCTTCTAATTCCAGTGGCTTTCTCTCTAAGCTTCTGTGGGCACTCCCTTAGCTTAGCATCTCCAAAAGTCTTTCTGTCTGCATCTCCAAGCATATGGGTCTGTGTTGGCTCTTAGCTTCTCCCAGGGGCAAACTCTGGAGTACGTATCTTAGCTTCTCTCCAAAATGTCTCTCTCAGCTTCTCTGAGCTCCTCCTTTCCATGAGCTCTCTTAACGGACTCCAGTAAAACTAACCAAGACCCACCCTGAATGGGCAGGTTCACACCTCTGTAGAAATAATTTAATCAAAGGTCTCACCTACAGTTGGGTGGGTCACATCTCCATAGAAACAATGTAATCAAAAGGTCCCACCCTAGTGAAAAGACTAATAAGTCTGCCCCATAAGATTGCATTAAAGAACATAGCTTTTCTGGGGGACATAATATATCCTAACCGGCACGTTCCACCTTCTGGACCCCAGAAAGACATGCTCTTTCCAAATGCAAAACACATTCACTCCATCACTGTATCAAAAAAGCCTTACATCATTTCAGAAACCATACAAATAAAATACCAAATCAAAAACAGTACAAAAATCTCATCAAAATCAGTTACAGGCGTGGTTTGTCCTACAGTAAAATTCTCCTTTGGCTGTGAAACTTAGAACCAGTTATCTACTTCCAATATACAAAGGAGGAACAGTGATAGGATAAACATTTCCATTGCCATAGGGAGAAACTGGAAGGAAAACTGGGGTCACAAGACCTAAACAATTTCTAAAACCTGTAGGGCAAACTCCATTAGATTTCAAAGACTCAGAGTCATTTTACTGAATGACACTGTTTCCTCGGGGCTTGAGACAGTGGCGGTCCCACCCTTTCCAAAGGCTTAGAGCAGACTTGCTCTCTGCAAACGCTGGGGTGACTGCTCCAGCATATCCAAGTATTGCTGAGACTACCTTGTTCTCGGCTCCACCCTCCTCAAACATCTGGGTGGCACCCGGACTCTGTGCCATCACCAGGGCACATGCTCAACCCCTCCAGAACAGTGGGGAGGTGGCCAGGCTCTCCCCAACCCCTAGGGAATGTGCTCTACCCTCTCTGAGGCCTGGGGCACCAACACTCTGAACAATCGAGCAGCCAAGCTCCCCTCAATTCCCAGGCATCTGAGACCCCTTAGGTGGCAGCACTCTTAAACTCTGGTGTGCTCCTAAAACCACCCTATCCACATGCATGTGTGGGTCCACTCTCCTGGCCCAAGGTTTCCAGACTCCAGACCTCGGCTTCCATGGTTCTGTCTTTGAAGAAACTTTCCTTTTAGTCCAGACTGGCAGTGTTGCTGTTTACACAGCTCTTGCAAAAAACTTGTTGGCTTGGCATGCAGCAAACAGGTTCAAAACCATCAAACAATAAGACTCATTACAAAGCCTTCCTGGATAACTCCATCTCCAGTCCTGGCTTGTACTGAATGGCTAGCTGGTTCCAGGTTTCGTTAAATCCTCACATGCGAAGGGGGATGTGAAAGGAAATGAAATAAGCTTCAGTGGCAGAGAGAATCCAAAAGGAGCCGAGAGGTCACTCTGGTGGGCACTCTTACGCACACTTTAGACAACTCTTTTTAGGTTCTAAAGAATTGGGGTAGCTGGTGGTGGATACCTGAAACTATCAAACTACAACCCAGAACCCATGAATCTCGAAGACAGTTGTATAAAAATGTAGCTTATGAGGGGTGACAAGGGGATTGGGAAAGCCATAAGGACCACACTCCACTTTGTCTAGTTTATGGATGGATGAGTAGAAAAATAGGGGAAGGAAACAAACAGACAAAGGTACCCAGTGTTCTTTTTTACTTCAATTGCTCTTTTTCACTCTAATTATTATTCTTGTTATTCTTGTGTGTGTGCTAATGAAGGTGTCAGGGATTGATTTGGGTGATGAATGTACAACTATGTAATGGTACTGTGAACAATCGAAAGTACAATTTGTTTTGTATGACTGCGTGGTATATGAATATATCTCAATAAAATGAAGATTAAAAAAAAAAAAAGACATAAAATTTCATACCCTTACCTAAAAAAAAAAAAAAAATCCTCACATGCGGCACTATCCTCTGGAGTCTCACTTTCTGGAAGCCCAGAATTTTCCAGACCATCAATTTCTGGTTTCTTTGTACTCAAGAGTTCAGTTCTCAGCTTCTCTCTTTCATCTCGCATTTTACTATAAGCTGCAAGGAGAAACCAGGCTGCATTTTCCACATTTAATTTAGTGATCTCTTCAGCTAAGTATCCCAGCTCGCTTTCAAATTCTGCCTTCCATCCAACACTAGTACTCAATTTTGCCAAATTCTCCACCACTTTAAAACAAGGGTCGCCTTTCTTTCAGTTGGCAATGCCACATTCATTATTTCTGTCTAAGGAGTCATCGGAAGAATCTTTAGAGTGCCTATTTCTAGCGACAGTCCCTTCAAAGCAGTCTAGGCCTTTTCTATCAAGCTCCTTACAATTCTTCCAGAATCTGCCCCTTATCCATTTAAAAAGCTGTTCCAACATGTTTGGTATTTGCAAACTCAGGAGCACCCCACTTGTCTGGTACCAAAATCTGTTTACCAAAGTAAAAAAAATGTAGCTTTCTACTTGACCGCACTGGAAAAGGAGCAAACTAAACGTAAGGCAAGCAGAAGGGAGGATATAATATAGATTAGAGCTGAAAATAATAAAATAGAGAATACAAAAGCCAAAGAAAAAAGGCCAAACCAAAAGCTGGCTGTTTGAAAAGATCAACAAAACTGACAAACTTTTAGCTAGTGAACAAAGAGGGAGGAGGATGAGAGGAAGGGGAAGAGAAGGAGAAGAGGAAGAATAAGAAGATTCAAACTACTAGAATAAGAAATGAAATAAGTTCACTGCTACTGACCTTTCAGATATAAAAAGGATTCTAAAGCAACCAGGAACAATTGCTTCTGACACCAAACCTGGGGACAGTTAGCTGACTTAAGAGAAATAGACCATTATAAAATGGAAATACTGATCCTAAAATTCACAAAATGCAAGACCAAATAGGGACTGCAGCTCAACAGAGGTTTTTGAGGAGATGCATTTCTTTCTCGCAGCATCAGGGGACAGGTGGGGCAGGGTGGCTGGGGTAGTCTGAGAAGCATCACCCACAGGTCAAGTCCAGGGGTCCCCAGGCCCTGGGGGGGGGGGGGACACGAGTGCTGCTGCCGTGCAGTGAAGAGGCGGGATCTCAGGAAGGTGACGAGGCTACCCCGACCCCGTCCCCAGTGGCGCTTGGCCTCTCCTCCACAAGGACGCCCACCCCCCCCTTTGCTGACCTGAGGGGCAACTGCGACTCTCAGGACAATGGCCGCACAGACGCCCTCACCCAGCGCCGGCACCCAGGACTGCCTCAGCTCTTCCCATCCTCTGAAAGGAAACTGAGACCCACAGAAGGGGTGTCGCTGGCCTGCGGGCCCCCGGGGTGGGAGGGGGATTCGTGATTCCATCCAAGGCTTCCAATCCCTGCCCCCCATTTCACCCCTCTCCGGGCTTCTGGAGTTCCAGGCTGCCCCTCCCTTCCGATGGCCTCCGACTGCTCCCCACCAGGGCCTGCTGCACTTCCATGCTGAAGGCCCAGCCTGATCTTTCTGCATGGAAAGAGCTATATTGTAAATGATCTCTTTCCCCCCCCCGTAACGATCCAGCACACAGGAACTGTTATTATTTCTTCAGAGGAGGGGTCTGTGGCTCAGAGAAGGTAAGGATCACACACTTGTCACACAGGGTTCCAAAGATATGGGTCTCTAAGTCTCTAGACTGTGCCAGTGTCACCATTCTACACCTGTCACATGCAATACCTAAAATGTTTGTGTTGCAAGCAGTGACAAGGTGTGTTGGCAAAACATAGTCACACTGTGTTTCAGGTGTCTCACCGTCACACACCTGTCCCACCCCGTGGGTATCCAGTTCTGTCAAAGCAATGCAATGTTGACTCTACCTGGGCTCAGTCAGATTTCACAGGTTAAGAGCACACTCCCCACAAGACTGCACTCACTTCAGACACAAGCCACAAATTCGGACCAGGCCACCCACACTTCTGAGCAACTGGCTATAAATTCTGGAGTTTCCTTCATGCCCTCAGGTTTGATAGTTTGCTCACAAAACTCAAGAAAGTGTTATACTTATGATTACAGTTTTATTATAAAAGAAAACATGATTTGGATGAGCTGAAAGCAAAGGCATGGGGGGTCTGGAATGGTCCCCAAATGCAAAGCTTCCACGTCCTCTCCCCATGGAGTCAGGGTGCATAGTACCCTCGGCATATCAATGTGTATTTCCAATCAGGGAAGCTCTCCTGTATTTGGTCTCCAGAGTTCTTACAATGTTTCATTATGTAGGCGTTATTGACTGAGTCAATGACCATGTGGCTGAATTCAATCTCTAGCCCCACTTCCATTTTCAGAGATCAGGCCCAAAGCCCCAGGGCTCTAGCACATGGTTGGTCTTTCTGGTGTGACCAACCCCAACACCCTAAGACCACCTGTTGAAGCTGGCCCCACCCTGAGTCATCTAGTTAGCATAAGTTATCTGATGTGGTCCTTGGGCCAATTATGAGTAACAGTGATGCCCTATCAATCAAGAAATTCAAGGGTGTAGAGGTTACCCCTCAAAAGCTAAGACAAAGGACAGATCTCTTTTTGGAGACCAAGTTCTTTACCATTTCACCAACACATCTGTCTGCGAAGACTAGTCCTGAAACACCCACCTCATCAGTATCTAGTATATAGGAAATATGGGGGTGGGGTTGGGTGGCAGCGGCCGGTGGCCAGTTAAACAGCATCAGAGATGAAATAAGCCAAATTTAGAATGTGTCAAAATCTAATGGACAAGTAGTTTAGCAACATCAACAAGTAAATAATAAGAATTAGAGATAAGTAATACCAATAGATTAATAGACTTACAAGACACGCCTACTAAAAGCCACAAGGATAATTTTACATCCTTACTGCAATCAATCTAGCATTAAGAATGCACATAATTTTGAGACAATTTATAAAATTCAGGACAAGATATTTATATTTTTAATATTTTCATTTTGTGTCATTTAAGTTATTGGAGTGTTGAATGCCCTTTACATTTTAGAAATGCATTCTTAACAGGTTCTGCATCAAATGGCATGATGTCTGGGATTGTAAGAAAAATAATTTTTAAAATTTGCATGAGGAAACTTGAAACAAGAAAGGTCATGAAATGATAAATAACTATGGAAGACTGGGGAAGGATTTATGGGCTTCATAAGCTTTTTTTTTTTTTTTCCATTTGTATATAGTTAAAAATAACCATTTCAGAAGGTAAAATACGTCCTTATATCAGAAACTTTATATTTTGAGAGGGATGAACTTCAAAGGGCAGGAGAAAACTGTGGTTTTAGGAGTGTAAACATGGATAAAACATCAAAATGTACATTTTAAACATGCATAGTTTATTTTATCAATTATATGTCAATTAAACTGTTTAAAAAACAATTATTAAAAATTTGTCACTTATGAATCATTTTACTATGTTTCATTATTATCTAGGTTCCTGAGATTATTTGAAGCTAATGTATCAGTGGAAATAGAATATAATGGTGTGCTATTAGGAAATTTTCCCAACCATGTCAAGTCACATCACGTTGGCAGTTTGAAATTAGCCATGGTGGGAGTATTTACACCAGGAAACATGGAAAATAGTACAAAGCAGAGCTTGATTTATTGTATCACTGAATATCTAGACATAAGAAAGTGAAGGAGAATATGCCAAAAACACAAATTAAACAAAAATGTATGATGACATTACAAAGTACATGCAAAAAAAAGATATTCCAAAACAATTACATCCATAAAACATAAAACACTACACAGCCAATTAAAAGAATAAACCACGCACATATCTAACATTGATGAATCTCAGCACAATTATATTACTATAAAAAAAGTATAAACACTTTAGGATTCCAATTACATTCTAGAAAATGCAAATCAATCTATCATGAAAGAAAGTAAATAAATGGATCCCTGGAAGGTCAGGGAGTGCAGGGGGAGAGAGATTATAAAACAGCAAAAGGTAGATATGAGGGTCATGGATATGTTAATTACGATGGTTTCATGGGTTATACATGCCAAAATGTGTCGAATTATATGCTTTAAGGATGTGCAGTTTTTGCATGTCAATAACACTTCAATAAAACTTTAAACAATGATTTAAAATTAGACTGAATTCTTCCACTCGTTTTGGAAAACCAAAAGGTTTGGAAACCCTACACGAACTCCACCATCTCTATCATCCTGCCCAGGAAGCGCAGCCCTGCACCATGGGCATGATGCGTGATAAAGACCATTTTGTATCAACGGGAATGACAGGTGGGCCACAAAAGGCATATTCTTGATATTCATGGCTAATTTCTTGATAGACAGGGAGTCTGTCTATTTTCTTGATTGTGTACCAATGGCCTTGAGATGGACAGCACAGAAAGACTACAGGGATCCATAAAACCTTTAGATTATCGACCATGACAATGACCTCAGCTAAAGGAAATATACAGACATAAAGGTTTTGAGAATTTCTGTACACATTCACCTAGCACAGTCACTGGAACATTTGTGGGTGCATTTTAGAAGAGGCACAGTCACTCCAATTTGCTGCAGTCTCCTCCACTCCCTATTAATCCAGTGTTTCTGAACTAATTATTGTTCCCCCTGGCCCCTGCAATCTTATAAGTAGTGACACCAGCCAACTGAATTTGAGACATCAGTGCACATGGCTACTTTGCAAGGACATCAGGAACAGCTTTCACTCAACAGTGCTGGGCATAATGTGACAACAAGGGGACCAATTCATGCTTCTCCCAGAAGCACTTATGGTTGTCACAACTGCACCCTCCTTCAGGTGACCTCTGGGTTCACAAAAAATGCTGGCATTCTGGCCACAAATTAGGATCCTGTAGTCTTTTCTAGAAGGCTTTGGGCAGAATGCAAATTAGGCCAAAACTGTAATGAGAGGTGCTCTAGCTATCATACCCTCCCTTCTGAAATACACAAAGATGGAGGCTCCCACAAAAGGAGTTCACTCTTTCATACAATCAGAGGCCAATTCTGTTTCAACACATCCCACACAATAGTACAACTCCCAAGATAAGGTGTGACTTAAACAATTAGACCTTTCTTAATGTACAAATCAGAGCAATGTGCAGCTGACAGTTCCCAACCCAGTGACTTGGAGGCTAGAAAACCCATCAGGAGTGTCACACGAGAACAACGCAACAAAGAAGGCAAGCCTTCTTCACAAGCACCAGCAGTATCCCATTTGATTCTTTTTGGACAAAACTGGATCAGGTTCATGTCCCATCAAGTCAGGGAATGAGACCTCCCTAAGGACTGAGACTATTCATGATTTCCACCAGGGAATGGGAAAGCACAGCCATCTGTTTTCTCTGAGCACGCAGGGGTGACTGGTGCACACTGTGGAAACCTCCTAGGTGGAGACGCGAGATGGCTTCTGCCACAGAACCTGGCAGTGGCATAACTCTGCAAGCACCCTGAGCAAATCAGAATACGCAGTGCAGCTTCTGAAAGTTGCTCATACACCTGGAACTCATGGGGAATCTCCCTATGTGGCTGTTCAGATGCATGAGGTTCAACTTCAGTCATCTGGCTCCTTACAAAGTCTCTCCATTGCTGCTATGCTGAGAACTTGATAGCACATCCCATTCAGGTCCAAGGCCCTTCTCCTTTCTGGAATTTCTGGTGCTGAATGAGATTAGATCATTGGCTGAAGGCTTTTCCACATTCCCTGCACCACAAAACCTATCTGAGTAGTGAAGTTTTTGGTGCTCAATCACAGCAAACTGCTAACTGAAGGCTTAAAGTTCATGAAGTTTTTGGTACCAAATGAGGGTGCAATTTTGGCTAAAAGATTTCCCATATTCACTGCATTGAAAAAGCCTTTCTCCAATGTGAATTCTCCAATGGAGAATGAGGTGGAAGCTTTGGCTAAAGGATTTCCCACATTTGCCACACTCATAAGGCCTGGCTCCAGCGTGAATTCTCCAGTGTTGAATGAGGCTAGAGCTTTGCCTAAATGATTTCCCACATTTACCACACTCATAGACCTTGCTCCAGTGTGAATTCTCCAGTGATTAGTGAGGGTAGAGCATTGTATGACTCCCCACATTCACCACACTCATAAGGCCTTGCTCCAGTGTGAATTCTCTGGTGTGGAATCAGGTTGGAGCTTTGGCTAAAGGATTTCCCACATTCATCAAACTCATGTGGCCTTGCTCCAGTGTGAATTCTCCAGTGTTGAATGAAGTTATTGCTTTGTCTAAATGACTTCCCACATTCACCACACTCATAAGGCTTCTCTCCAGTGTGAAGTCACTGGTGCTGGACAAGTTTGCATTTGAACCTGAAGGCTTTCCCACATTCATTGCACTCATAAAGCCTTTCTCCAGTGTGGACTCTCTAGTGCTGGGTAAGTGTGCGTTTGCAGCTGAAGGCGTTTTTGTATTCACCACACGTGTAAAGCCTTTTTCCACTGTGAAAGGCCTCCACATGCTCAGTATCGCTGTGTGGCTTTGCCCCTGTGGGACTGACCTGATTATGGAGAAGTCCCCACAAGTGAAGGACTTTCCTGACACATGGAATATGCAGCTCTTCACAAAGGAGGACCTGTCCATGTCCTTGCTGAAGAGTTCCTCACTGCTGTGCTCCTCCCGGTGTTCGTAAAGATTTGCACTAAACCAGAACTGTTTCCCACATGTCCCACAAGTATACCATTTCTGCCCAGGATGTGTTACTTGGTGCTCAGCCAAGAAAATGTCTTTCATGACAAGGACACACATCTCACAGAGATGAGCCTTCTGGGCTGATGGATCTGGTTTTGTAGTCCTGACCTGTGACACTCTTTGCACTGAAACACTCTGCTCAGAAGGTGCTTCCTTGTTCTCCCTGCCATACCACAAACCCGGCAGGAGAGAAACGCTAGTGAAGAGCATCTTGTCTTTGGGGACAGGGGGCAGCCCTGTTACAAATGTGTGTCTGGCACGTGAAGGAATGATTGTATGGGATTTTCAGGATGAGAGAAAAGGAGAAAACCTCATGATACATTGTATGTGGCCACTGCAGAGGGAGTCATGCAGTGGAAGACATTATGGGATGAGGCAGGAGAATTGGGAGCAGACCAGGGGCCAGAAGTCAGAATAGAAACGACAAACTGGCCAAGTATCAACAAAGGAGAAAAAGCAGAAATGAGGTGTCGCCACTGGCACTGACACCAAAACACTGGTGTACACAGGCAAGTTTCCCGGTACGATTTGAAAACAGCCCTGACATCATGCATTCCCCCAGCTCTACTCACCAGGATCAGGTCCTCTCTGAGCCCATCTTACCAGAGCTGGAGTCAAGCCCATTCTGTGAAGCACCCGAGGCTCTCCCCATTCCCAGCTGGGCAACATCATGGGAGCTACATGATGCAAGTCCTAAGGGAAAGATAGGAGAGGTGATTGGTCAGCACTAAATCAAGAGCAACTCAGCACACAACAGACCAAAGAAAAGAAAACCACTACAAAAAGAAAACTGGAATAGGATCTTGCAAGAACAGCCCATGATCCATGTCAGTAATGACCATGTTAGTGACTCCGATTCCCAGCAAAGGAAGCAACGAGAAACCATCCGGTAGAGGAAGGGGCTAGCTTGAGGCACACAAGTGTTATGGCTCTGGACACAATCACTCTGCCAGGGAGAGAGCAAGCAAGGCAAGATCCATTCGGCTGACGGCACGGCAAGACCAACTTTGGATCCTTCCCTAGGAGGTTTTGGGTCAGCAGTGGTAGAGCTGCAGGAGAAAGAAGAGGGCAGTGCACACAACCCAGCCCTAGCAATGACAGCCCCTACCCAGGGAACTGTGGAAGAAAGCAGTGCTCACAGTCCCAACGTGAGAAGGATCGAGTATGCCCTGGGGAAAGGAAGAAAAGCAGAGACTAGCCTGGGTCACTAAGGTAGTGTGCGTGTCTTACCTAGGGAGGTTATAAGTACAAAGTTCTCCAGCATCACATCATGGCACAGGCGTCTCTGAGACTCATCAAGGAGGCCCCATTCCTCCCAGAAGTACACGGCCACATCATCAGAAGTTGCACTGCCCTGCCACAATGAGGAGAGATGAAACCAAGATTCTCTCCCAAAAACCCACAAACCATCTCCTTACCCTCATCCTCAAAGAAGATACCAGGCCCTTGTGTCCGTGGTGTGCCTGTCTCCCGTCCTTCCTTTTCCCTTGATCAACGTGTACAGACTTCAGCAACGAAAGGCAAGTGGGCTCTGTCCCACCAGGCAATTTCCCTGGGGTCACCATATCATGCCTCTCCAACACAATAAAATTTGGGCTCACCCTTCACCCTTAAGTCCCCAATAACAGGACCGACGGCCCATCAGTTCAAACCCCCTCTCCATGTGCACATGATCCATAAGGTTGCACCTCTCTTGCGACTTCAGACCCCACAGTCTACACTCCCACAGCCCCCTCCACCTTTGTGTCCCACACCACAGGCATCTCTTTGAACTTGCCACATATTACTCGGCACACTGCATCAAGAGTATGCTTGGCAAATTCAAATAGGATCCCATACCCCAGACCTCTGATGGTTCCCACTGCCAGGGGCAGCCCTCAATGCGGCTACAAGCTAGAGGCCCCTGTCTGCCTCTGATCTTTGCTTCAACATTTGCCACCCATAAGCACATGTGGATCTCAGATACCCAATGCCCTCTTCCACTTCTCTGTTGCACTAGCTGCCCTTCAGCAGCCACAACCTTCCTCTCCACCAAACTCTGAATCAAAATCCAGTCCCACTGGACCTGACCAGGCATACTGACTCTCACAGGTGACCACATTTGTTCCTTAGCTTATCTACCAGCAAAGCCAAAACACTCCAGACTCCACCAAAGCTCACCAAAAAATTCTAGTGAGAACATAGAGTGGTAAATAAGCAGCAGCACCAACCTCAGCATTATCTCACCTTAATTGCTCTTTTGCCTCTGCATACATGTCATGTGCACTCTCTCCTTGGTAGTCTTGGCCACTGGTCAGATCATCCTGCCCACACTCCTTCATGGACACTTCTCTTCCTCATCTGGGTTTGTGATGCCCATTATCTCCAAACAGGTGCCCAAGCAAGAGATACAGTCTCAGCACCCATCCTCATTCCTGGCCCACCAGTAGCATTACCATCATGACCTGAAGATACCCACTGTTAAATGTGACCCACAGCTCCATCATGGTCCAAGCAGTAGCCACCACTTTTGGATTTCTGCGTTCTGAATCCTTTCCCAGAGTTCCAGACCTGTGTGTCCAATTGGTCACTCGATACAATCACTCAGAGTTCTCTGAAACATCTCAGACTCTTCACACTGACATTCCCACTGAAAATTACTCCCACTATTGACTTAACAGATCCTGAATCTGACCACACTTCCTACCTCCATGGAACTTTGGTCTATTCACACTCACCTGGACTACAGCAATAGTCTCTTCTCTGGTCTTTCTACCTTTTCACCCTCACCTCCACAGTCTGACCTCCACTTTGCAGCCAGATGGAGCCCATTAAGACCTGGTTAAGATTACCTGTCACTGCTGATCCAAACCTCCCATTACTACGAAATGAGATACACACCTTCTCAGGTATCCCCATTCCAGGTCTGACTCCTGCCTCCAAAAGGAGACCTGCAGTTCCCTGATCGCAGCTCAGTCACAACTCTAAGCATTTGCACAGGCTGTACCTATTCCTGGGATAACCTTTCACACCTCTTTCCATTGATTTCCAGAAATGGATACCCCTCCATATAACACAAGGCCTGGACTCAGTACCCCGTGCTTGGGTTCCTCCAATGTTTCCCAAGGGCTGGAAAAATGGCAGGCAAAGAGTCGCACAATACCACTATCCCAGAGAACCCGTGGGTGGGGATGGGACCCGTGAGGGCTGTGGACGTCACCACTTCTCTTTGTATGCTCCATAAGTGTTTCTGCATCTACAGGAACCTTTGGAAAAAGCAGGCCAAAGAGGCCAGTGACTACTGTGGGGCTCAAAGAACTCAGGTCTCCCCTGTACCCCTGCCCAGTCCTGGGGCCAGGTGATCCTGGGATGACTCTCTAACCTCTGTGCCCACTCCTCAGTGCTGCCTCTCAGTAGCTGTGTGACTGTGGACAAGGACTCAGCCTCCTTGTGCCTCAATATCCTCACATCCACTACAGTTTGTTCTTCCTGTTTATCAGCCCTGGGGGAAAAAAAAATTTTTAAATCATATTATTTTAATTGTGGAATATAATATACATACCTAGAAGTAATAACACTTCAAGTGCAATTTAACAAGTAGCTAGAGAGGAAATTTCAAAGAATGCTATGGGTTACAGTTTCACTTTCAGTTATTTACTTATTGTGAAATGTAACATATATGTAAAAAGATAATAACTTTCAAAGTACAATATAACAAGCAGTTATACAGGAAATTTCAAAAACGTTACTGTTACAATACCATGCTTTCAGTTACTTCCTTATTGTTAGATATAACATATATACAAAAACATGATAACTTTCAAATTACAATTTAACAAGTAGCTATAGAGCAAATTTCAAAGAATGCTATGGGTCACAGTGCTACCATTTCAGTCCTTTCCTTCTAGCTACTCCAATAATTCAGCAACTAAGAAAAAGAAAATTAGAGATTCAGTATTCAAAATCCTTTGTTAAATTCCATCTTGTCTGTTGCTGCCCTTCCTCTAGTTTAATCACATTCCCAATCTACAGAGATGTCTAGGCAGTGACCACCCTAACCTGTTCATGTTGAAAAGGGGTGTCGACATTATGGGAAAAGGGGACGCATCTGGTTGATGTTCTTGAAGAGGTTGTTGCCTCTGGGTTTGGGGACTTAGCGGCATAGGAACACTCTGGAGGATTTAAATGTCTGAAGAATAAACTTGGTAAGTGAAACTTTTATAGAGTCTCAGATAGGGATCCGGGTATTCTTTAGGGTTTTCAGGACTACTGCTGACTTGGGCTTATCATAATGTGGCCATGTGGCATATCTAGGTGAAGCTTGCACAGGAGTAACCTCCAGGACAGCCTCTTGACTCTATTTGAATTCTCTTAGCCACTGAAACCTTATTTTGTTGCCTTTCTTTCCGCCTTTTGGTCAAAAAGGCATTTTAATTCTTGGGGAAAATTTTTAAACCCTAAGCGTCCCTCCTCTGTTCAATCCCACCCCCACCCCCGCCATGACTCCCAGGACCTCGAAAAGGAAAGTAAAGCCCCTCAGCCTACCACTCCCGGCGGAGCGCTGTTCCCTTCTGCTTCCCCAGTGTCCCAGTCACACCTCCGATCCCTTACAAACCGGCCTCCACGCCGGCAGCACCTCCCAGACTCGTGCCAACACCGGCGGTCTGAAGCGGGGACCCTCCCCGGGGGCGTCACTCCCCAGGGCCCAGAGGCCCGGGTTGCAGTGACCTGAGCAGGGGCCCTTCCTTCGGTGCTTTAAGGTTCGGAGGCGGAGATCGGGGTGGCGAGCGCCTGAGGACGCAGCACTACCTGAGCGGGGTCCGCCGGGCCACTGGCTCCCGCGGGCCGAGCGGGGTCGTGGGTGGAGCCGTGAGGCGCGACTGGGCAGGCGGCCCCGGGAAACCGCCGACCCCGGAAGGGCACTGGCGGGGTCGCTACGGGCGCCGCCGCCGCCGAGCCTCGGATAGCGGTGACGAGCTGTGCAGTGTGACAGCGACTCCTCTCGCGCCGTCTCGGTCCCGTCACACCCGGTCCCGCTGACGCGGGCAGCGGCACATAGGACAGACCGAACCGAAAGCAACCAAAGTGAGCGCCACAAGGAGGACGCCGGAAGTCCCGCCCCGATGAGATGCGCACGCACGTAACGCCCATCCTGGGTCTTCATTGGCTCAACCCCGTTGTCTCTCAGCGCACGGCACCCTGGGTAACGTAGTTTCCGCAGCTCCACTGGCCTGGCAGCCGGAATACTTAACCCAGCGCCGCGCGAGGCACGCTGAGGAATGGCGTCCTCTCCCTCCTACGGGGCTGGGGAGAGGGCTTGCGCGCCTTCTCAAAGGGGCCGCACTCAGATTCCTGCAGAAGGTTGTCCGCAACTAATCGCCAAAGTGTCTAAGACTTTGTTTCAGTCTTCACGGAGCTCAGCGTGCTCCTGGAGCCCCCAAATAGTCACCCACAGGCTCCCGCGGCTGCAGACCCGGAGGGCCGCCCCGGGGCCCCGCAGACCCGGCCTGGGAGCGAATCGGCCTCCGCCCTCGCTCTGCGCGGCGGGGCCTGGAGCCTTCGGGCAGTCGGGGGACCTCAGAGCGCTCGGCCGCGGCCTGGTGCCGCCTGGGTCCCGGGGGGTCCGCGCGCACGAGGCGCAGACGACCCCGTCCCGGGTCCCCTCCCCACCGCGGCCCCCGGGGCGGGTGCACTAGGGAAGACCTGGTGGTCCCTGGAGCCCGAGCGGTCGGGGAGGGGCTGCCTGGAGCTTCGGGTCGCCCCCGGCCCGGGAGGGACCCCGGCGGGGACACGGCGCGCTCGCCGCCGTCGGGGGTCCCCGCAGCTCCGGCGCGGGCGGAGGGTGAACCCCGGGCCTCGCGGGCGGCCGCGGCGGGAAAGGGGGACTCGGCCTCCCGGGTCAAGTGCGGGATTTAGAGCCTGAAGCAAAGTCGGGGCTCCGCCTCGCGAGCGGCAGGCCGCGGACACGGGCTTTGGGCGAGCGGTGGGGACTCAGCCCGGGAAGGGGATGGGGGGACTCAGCGTCTGGGGCCAGCGCTGCGGGTTCAGTGCGGAGGAGCCCTGGCCGGACGCTCCCGCGGACGGTGCCGACACCCCAGGTGTCTCCCCGGGTCCCCTTGCCCCTGGGCCTCGGGTCGAGATGCCGCAAGCGCCAGGGCAGCGGGTTCCGGAGTTTCCCGCCGTGCGCGCCCACCTTCCCCTCCTCGCGCGCGGAGCGGCGCCCTCCCGCCTCGCCGTCGGCTCTGAGATGCGAACTCACGGCAGACGCGGGCGCCCCGGCTGGAAGCACCGCGGGGGCGGAGAGAACCCACCCGGACTCCCTCCAGAAGGCGGAGCAGGGAGCAGCCCCGCGCAGTTCCCCTGCCCGCCTCGGGGCGCACGGAGGACCCACTACCCGCCGGCTCCTGGGGACCCGAGTGCGGGTCGAGATGCAGCCACCGGCCGGATGAGGCCTGTAGTGTCCCCGGAGCCCCCGGCGCGTCTTCCCAGAGTTGAGTTCTTTGGAAAAGCAGCCTCCAATGGCGCTACTTTCCGTTTAAAGTGATACCTGTTGGAGACCAATAGTCAACAAGTAAGGAAAGTGGAAGTCGAACTTCAAAGAGAAATTTCAGGAGAATTAGAAACTGTTATAAGGTAAACGGCGAGGGCCCCGCAAAATACCCTAATATTATTTACAGAAGCTTCTATACCAATAGCCACTATGTTGAAAATTTTTTCCATTTGCTACGATGTCATTCTTTTATTCTGCTGAGTAGTATACTATCAATTGTATTTCATGACCTGTCATGTTCAGATAATACTGCCCTGGATATTCTTAATTTTACCATATTTCTCATCATTTTTCCTAAACGAACTTAAAAATATTAAATGCCTTCCCTATCAGAAGAGGTAAGACTATGAAGTGCAGTCAGCCCTGCCCACAGAACCAAACTGGAGAAGAGAAGCCCACACAGGTGGTTGTTTCCCAGCCCTGACCAAGGTTTGTCTTGTGTTACCAGCTCATCAAATCTCGGCTGCTATTGAAAGGGTCCACAATTAAAAAAAAAAAAAAAAAAAAAAAAAAAAAAACTATGGAGAAAAACCAAATATCACTATTGTTTAGGAGAGTGTTACCAGATACCATTTTTTCCAAATAGCAAAAGACCAGGTGACCAGTGAGACAGGGATGCTGGCATCTAAGAACTGAGAGATGCTCACTGAGCAAAAGGCTGGGCTCTGGTCCTGGCCAGTCTGAAGGCTTTGTCTTCCACATGTGCTTAGTTTTCATTTCTGAGAACTCTGAACATTGGAGCCTGCAAGGGAGAGAAAAGAACTGTTGAAGTAAAAATTGCCTCAGCATTGGAAATGAGCATGGAGAAAGAGAAGAATCTTTATTCACCACTTCAATAAACACGCATTAAGCCCCTAAAGTGTGTCATGAATTTTTCTCAATATATGAGATATATCAAGGAAAGCAACTAGCAAAGAACTTTCCTTCAGGGTATGATTTTAGAGTGAGAAAAACTGACATTAGAAAATAACAAAAATAAAATCTGCGGTGTGGTGTAATAAGATGGGAGCCCGTGGTGACGGCAGTGGTGGCAGTGGGGTTGGGAATGTGGGTGAGGTGCATGACGGGGAAGGGCAGGCAGGAAGCAACGTTAAGTGTGTTAGTAATGCGAAGGTCTCATTGGCAAGAGGGTATTTCAGGCAAGCTTTGGAAAGAGCTGCAGGAAGAAGCCAGGTGAATGTTTTGGGCATATGACCCAAGCACAGGAAACAGCCTGTGTTGTGTCATGTCCCAGGCAAAGCCAGGTGCCCGTGTGCCTGGAAGTAGATGAATGAGGTGGAGAGTCAAAGAGAGGAGGTCAGAGGGCAACATGCAACTATGATAGGGGAGGCTCCATAAGGCCCCAGAAAGATTTTGAGTTTCTTCTAAGTAAAACTGGAAGCCATCACAGGGTTTTGACAAAAAAAAAAAAAAAAAAAAAAAAATTGACATTTTCTGACTCAGAAGTTGTGAGATTCGTTTTGGTGAATTGAGAATGGACTACAGAGCAGTAGGGGTGCAAGCAGGGATACCAGGTCACTGATCCTGAAGAAATCCAGTTAAGGGAGGATGGTGACAGGGATGATGAAGACACGAGGTCAGATTCAGGATACGTCTGAAGGCAGTGCTGACAGGAGTTCCTGAAGGTCTTGCTGTGGGGTCTGAGAAAAAGAACAAGCTAAGGGTCACCCTTAGGAAAGGGGCCCAGCAACTAGAAGAATGAAATTAGCAATTAGCACCGACCGAGATCGGAATGGTTGTGGCCATAGAAGGGTTGGAAGGAAGCTCAGGAGTAGAGTTGGAAGACATTGAACCACCACAGTCAGTATTTCTGTACCTGTTGGATCCACATTTTACTGAATAGCTAATGCCATCTTGTGAAGCATCAACAAAATCATACCACTCTCTTATTTGAGTACTTAACACCTCCTTATTCCAAATAGAATTAAGTATTTCATCCTAACATGGCCAGAAAGTTTGAACATTAACAACAGTTTCATAAGAGAAATGGTCCGGCCAAGATGCCTCTAATTTGAAATGTTCCCCAATCCTGGAAAAGGCAAAAACAACCCTGTGCTCAGATCCCCACCCCATTTTGCTGTGTTGGTGATCTGCCATCCTGTGTTACTCCACTCTGCTGGGTCATTCCCAACAGGGCTCAATGCCAACCAACTAAACAGACCCTGCCGTGACCCCTAAATCCCATCCCTGCCACAGCAAGTGAGCCTGATGATTCTGCTCCTCTCCACTCCCAACAGCACGTGCTCTCTTTGGGAGGGACCTTCCTCTGCCTCCCGGATCAGGGCCCCTTTGTGTCTGAGCTCTGTGGTTTAATTTCTACAACCTTCCAGTGATTGTTGGATGTATTTTTTTTTCAGGTTTTATCACAAACTTCCACAAATACAACCTCTCTTATAGCCATCTCCTCTTAGCTTTGCCTCTGTTTCCTCCACTTTAGTAAAAGTGCGCTCTCTGCTTTACTCCAATTTTTTCTCTGATCAGTTTGGGCAGTTCTCCCATCCAGTTATTTCTTCTGTGTGGGGTACAGGTTCATTTGGGAAGATGGTTTAATATTTCTGGGAGCCTGGCTGTCCATGCCCCACGCCCTCCGATGTCGGTGCTGTCCAGCACACGTCCGAGCGTGTGAAGCTTTTCATCGGTTTCCTGTTGTTCTCAGATCTGCCTGCTCCAGGGAGGACAGTTTCCTCCGGGGGTGAGCACTTGCCGTTGCCCTTTGGGTAACTAGCTCTCGGGAGCATAAGAGTCTCCCCCTTTCTTCCCTCCACTGCTCCCCAGAGCTGCTGACCTCCAGGGTTTCCTGCCAAGGTGGGTAGTTTGTCCCCGGCACTGCGGGACTCGGGGAAAGTGCCTCACTTAGGTATGAGATGATGGTGTCTGTTTTTATTCTCATTTATACTTCGGTGAAGGGATTTGGAAGATTTGATATCTCCACCCCTCGGGAGTAACCCCTTTTAAGGTACAGGGCATCAAAATCGTCAGTGGCTTAAAAACCTTCAAAAGCTTTTAATCACAGGCGAACAGAAGCCACACTCCTGCAGCCTTCCAAGACCGCCAGGCTTGACTCGGCCTCCCCGATGCTGCCAGCCCTCCGCCCTCCCACCTCCCACTTGCTCACCAGGTCCTGAACATTCTGTGGCCCAAACCAGCGTGCCAAGTGCACCCCTCCTTTAGAACTGGTGCTTGGGAAGCCCCGCCTGTGAGCTCTCCTCCCTCATCCTCAGGGAGGCCCCTCTGTCCAGGCCACACTGCAGTGTCCTCCTAGAGAGCTCACCTCATCCTTCCCCACCAGCACGGCCGCTTCTGTTCTCCCAATCGCACGTTTCGTTGTGGGACTTACAAAAGACCTGTTCTTTTCTTTTTCTCCCCCCCCCCCCATATTCAGTTGGAATAATGAATTTTGTGATAAAAGTAATTTCTGGATGTAATGAGAGTAACCTAATTTTATTTTTCAATCTCCAGATTTCTCTAATTAAAAAAATAAAAAATAAAAAATAAAAAACCTCCAACATCCTTTAAATGGATAGATTGGTTTCTAACTTATGTTTGGATATTATCTTCCTCACTCAGACTACTGGTTGAATTCTCAGAAATTCCTCATTCCTTTGCCTTTATAACTTTACTTTGCTCACTGTGCACGTTTGGAGACCAAAGACTTGATTCTCAACCAGCTGGTCTTAGCTAACAACTTGCTTCTTTTCTCTAAAGGGATCCCTCAGCTTAAATTGCCTTAGGTTAACTGACACTGAGACAGGGATTTGGGTCGATGAAATATTTGTCAGGAAGTCCCAGGCAGCCCCGTGAGAGCGCGGGGAGGGGCACGGGGAAGGGAGGACAGCCAGCAGGCCTCGGGGTCCCCAGCACACCCCGGGAAGGGCTGGCGTTGCCCGGCGAGGGTCCGATGTGGGCCGCTGCCCCGTCCGCGCTGCCCCGCGCACCTTCCAGTCTCCAGGACCCCGAAGCACGCACTTCGCGGCGCCTCATCTTTCTATCTCAGTCTTCTTTTCATTTTTCGATCTACATGATTTCTCCAGGCTTTAAGTGTTCTTTTTAAAAAATCGTTTACTTTTTAGGAGTTGGTGGGAAGAGGGATATGAACACTACGTTCAGAGGGCGTGTTTTAAAATCTAACAATAGAAGATGGGACTGAAACCTACCAATGACTCACAAAACACCCAGAGGCCATGCAGAATTTTCTCGTGTCCTCGAATGATGCTCAATTGATTTAAAAGATGGATTATTATTTCAACTCATTTAAAGACTGTTTAACAAACAATAAAATTCTTAACAGCATGTTTACTTTTTCAATTACTTTTCCAATTCTGTGCAACCCTACGTACTGTCAAATATCTTGCTGAATATATTTGCACGCTGTTTGGCTCTAGTTATACCTAGGAGTCAAACTGTTCTTAGCTCTGTAATTTATTTTAGCTTAGTTGATACTGCCAAATAGTTTTCCAAAGTAGCTGTACCAATTTACACTCTTTCTAGAAATGGTATGAAAGTTCTAGTTATTCCTTGTTTACCAATTTTTGGTATATTTTGTCCCTGTTTCTTTTAGCCATTCTGGTCAGTATGTAGTAATAACACATTGTGGGTTTAACTTGCATTTCCCTGCTGACTAGAAAGTTGCGCACTTGAGTCTATGTCCATTGCCACTTGGTTGTTCTATGTGGTAGAATGTCCTTTTGAGGTGTTTGCTCACATTTTTCCTATTGTGTTGAACTTTTTGTTTTTTTTTTTTTTTAATTGATACATAGGATTTATTTATTCTGTATTCAAGTCCTTTGTCACTCCAGCCCTGCCTGGCTAATAGGAGTGCCCCTGTTTTCCTCTTTCACCGGCCATAACCCTTTCCTGGAGGAAGAAAGAAGCCTTAACTCTTGGATATGGCCATTGTGAATGTTCCCAGGAAAAATGCAGCAATGGTTTTCCAGCTCTGGAATGTTAGTCTCTCATGTCTTTAAACACATTCAAAACACACACCTGGCTTTCTAGAGTTGTTTGTTTTTTAGGAGTATTGACTTGCCTGGCTTTTATCTACCCAAATGCAGGGGTCTTCAGTCTTTCTACAACTTAAATTTTAAAATTAATTTTTATTTCTGATGTGATTATATAGCATTTCAGTCCCCACCCTTATTCTTTTATTATTTTAACTATCACTATTTTGTAGTAACCTTATTGACACTAGGAATGAATGATTCCATTATGCTCATTGACGGCATTTCAAAGCCAAGCTGTTCTAAAAAGATGGGTCAGAAATAGAAATTGGATGGGTATTTTAAGTGATTAAACTTCATAAGAGTTTCTATATCTTAATATTGTGGTTCATCATGATCACTGATATTACAATCAGACATTTATAATCTCATTACTTAACTCTCAAATTTTTCAGCAATTGAGGCATAGTTCTCATATGGCATATTTTTGTCCATTTGATTCGAGAGACCTATATTTATATCATATAAATATGCCAGTTTATATCATTGGTAAATTTCTTTATTCCTCCTTAAAATGATTACATCTTAGAGTAATCATTCTACTATCACAAAGCTTTTCCCTGTTTCTACTGTAAGACCACTCCATAGTCTCTTTCATTTAATTACTAGGCTTAAGGCACTTTTAAATGTAAATGAATCCCAAATTTATATTCCAACAGCAAACTTTCCTGCTAATGAGACCTACGTATTCCCACACCTACAGATCACCTTCATTTTTCTCTCTCACACACATTATAGAATCTGTGCTCCCATTCAAAAACGATTCCCACCCTTTCGCAGAGGTTTCAGTCTGTGCTGCTATCGGCTGGTGCGCCTGACAGAGACAGAAAGCTGCCTGGGTGTCAGAGACGACTCCGCGGCGACTCTCCTTCATGCGTGTCGCGTAACTGGGCTTTCCTCGGTGAGCCGGGGCAGCGGGGATGCAGCGACTCCGGGAACGGTCCTTTAGGAAGACGCTGCTCCTTTCCCGGATCCTGCTCACCCCCTCCTGGGCTGCGTGACAGGTGACTGTAACCGGACTTGAACAATGAGATAAGGGGAATACATTGAGAGGACGAGATCATAGATTTTAGATTTGTGCAGCCACATACGTTAGTGTAAACTTCAGCAGCAGCCTAAACTTGCAGCGAGCTCTGAGACAAGTTATCCTGTTCTTATTTTAATTAACCTTATTGCAATCATACTCGACAACTGTGGAAATAATTATTTTTCTTTGTTTACAGACAAGCCAGAAAGTCTATGACAGTGTGGAAGTCACCTCTCATTCACCATTCTGTACTGCCTGGCACTCTGGTTGCACAAAATATATGATAAATTATCAAGTACATAATTAAACATTGTGCAAAGACGAGGGCCCTTGCAATTCTAACCTCTCTTTAGGGAGATTTATTTTCCTCTTCCACGAGGCAAGGGAGAGCATGGAGATGCGGGTGTCCCTTCTGATCAGCACAAACGGGCTACAGGTTGGAAAGCCTGCAGTCCCAAGTGTGGCGATTTTAAAGAGCCTGTCATCCTGAATATCACAGAGAGCCACGAAAAATGCCAGGATGGCAGAGAGCACGTAAAAGAAGACGAAGGTGCTCACCAGCACCAGGGTGGTCTGGGTGGCTCTGGTCTCAGGGGAGGTTTTATGGAAGAAGCGAGCGCTTTGCATGTGCGGGACTCGCTGCCTGTGCAGCACAAACGCCCTGGAGCAGCTGCTCCAGAGCACGAGTCCCAGGAACATGGAGTCAACGGATGCAACAGTGATTACACAGAGGAAGCTTCCGACTGCCCAAGGGTACCAGAGCAGTAATCCAGACCTCTTCCCAGGGTGGTGTTTCCGCCCTGGTTCGGTCCACCCACCCCTATGGGAGAGGCGACGTGTAGCAGAAGGTTGAGACACCAGCCCCTGCAGCAGGAGGCCCCGCATGCTTGGCGACTGGGACTTTGAGATCTAGTCACTTAGGTGATCCGGAGCGGACGGCGATGGCCTGGAAGCCACTCAGGAGGCAGGTGGTGCAGCGGGCAGCTCCCCGGCGGTTCTGTGCAGGTACAAGAGGAGTTTGCATCCCACGGGACAAAGGGGTTCTGTGAGCCCCAAAGCTGCCATGGTCTGCGGGACCCCTTTAGAGAGAAGCACCAAGGTGTTGGCTGGACACACGTGGCTGGGAGTCAGGTCCGCGGGCTTCGGCCTGTGTCCAGCCCCTGCCGAGAGCAAGCGGAGACAGAAGCGCAGGGTCCCCGGAGCCCAGCTCCAGCCTGGGACAGGAAACGCAACCCCAGGCCGGGTCCCCTGGAATCATCGGGCGACTGTTCACAGGTTTAGTATTTTACTCGGAGTCTGAGAAACCTGGAATGAAGAAGGAGGCGGGGGTTGGGGTGGGGCTTGAGAACAAACGTGTGTACTTTGCAGCCAGTTGGCAGGTAGACAAGCCGAGAGGCAGCTGCCCGAGAAGCCGGCTCCTGGGCGTCCTCTTCAGGTTGGCGCAGCAGCTGTACCTGTCTCCAGGTGCGCTTTCCCGCAGCCTTCCCGCAGCCTTCCCGCCCCGCGCCGCTCTCCTCTCTGCTGCGGGGGACAAGGTCCTTTGGCAAACACTGCCATCCATCTGCTGTTTTCCTTCTTTTCTTTTCTTTTTTTTTTTTTTCCTGGCAGCAGGGTGCCTAGACCCAATCATGACTGGGTAATCAAGTGGCCTTGGGGTGGGTTTAGGAGCAGCTGTTTCCCACGGAATAAGGAGACTGGTCTCACAAAATTTCCAGGGAAGGCTCTTCCATTTGATGAAAGGGAAAGGCATGGAAGTCAGAGGCTTTCTCTCCCACGCCTCTCTCCCTGTTTTGCACCCTCTCCTCGGGAGGACGTGGGCTTAGACCTGGGACGTGTCTGTGAGCAGCTGTGTGAGGTGAGGACCGGCCTCCTGGGGATGGTGGGTTACAGGAATAAAAGGGGACGTGGTCCTTGAAGAAATCATAAAGTACTTTTCTCTGAGCTTGCCTCAGAAGTTCTGATAAAGTGAACAATAAATGTCTTTATGGATTAAACTATGTTAATTGGGTTTGTCTTCCTTAAAGACAAATATATCCTTCATGATTCAGAAAAATTCAGACTCAGATACTTTCCAATGTTTTAATGGAGGTAAAATGTGTTAGTGGAAAAAGTAAAAGAATAGAATTATGTCGAGGAAATGGGAGAAAGTATGGATGAGTGAGAAAATCACAGACACTAACAAACAGAATAATTTGAATCCTGAAAATGTGGTGTACTCGGTCTTACTGTAGTAGAACCACAACTGAACACTTCTCTTATCCTCAAAATTTTCTTTGCTTTTCCTAAAGTGGAATAAAAGAAACTTCATCTTAAAACTCATCAGTATGATCTGGAAACTATATTATATTATGGTCCATTATGCCTACAGAGACTGGGATATAAAAACAAATATCTATGGAATTACCAAATAGTCTAATTTTGGATTTCAGCAATTACATTTTTATCCACATCGCACTGTAAAGAGTTTGCCAAACTGCGAAGTCAGAGGGAACACTCCCCACAAGGCTGCTCGCACTTCAGACACCAGCGGCAGATCTGGGCATCCCGGGCTATCCTCACTTCTGACCACTTGGCTACAAATTCCAGGGTCCCCACGACAGCCCCCAAGTGTGTTAATTCAATAGAATGACTAATAGAACTCAGGAAAACCCTCAACTACAGTTTTATTATAGCCAAAGGATACAAATTAGAACCAACCAAAGGAGAGCTGCACGGGGTGAAGTCTGGGAGATGCGAAGCTTCTGTCATCCTCGGGGGTCCTGGGGTCGCCCTCCCGGCGTCTACGGGCAGCAACACGCAAGGTGCATCCCCAACCCCGGAGGCTCTCCCGGGCTTCCGAGGCTGCAGTTCCCTTTGAGGCGTCATTAAATGGCATCACTGATTGGATCATTGCACGTGTGGTCGAGCTCGGTCTCCAGCAGCCTCACCCACCTGCCCGGAGACGGGGCTGAGACCACGGGGTCCAAAGCCCCAACCCTAGTCACTCGGTGCTTCTGGTGCAAGGTCTCCGCGTCAGCATCAGCTCTCAGGTGTGGTGCGGGAGCCCGTCACCAACAGCCAGGACTCTCCCGTCACTCCTGTCCCCGCCATGCTGGGGAGATGCCCGAGGTTTAGAGGCTCCTAACTGCATCCCCCGCCCCCAGCTGGGACAGAGGCCAGACCTCTCCGTAAGTGAGGCCGCATTCCTTACTACAAATTTCTTCTCTATACTCTTGTATGGAGGAATAGAACAGTTACCAGTGCTGAAGCAATTAGGCTAATAAACACAATGACATAGTCAAAAAGATGACAGCAACTGCAGAGGGCAGAAATTGACAGATACACAGAGGAATGAGGGTTCAGATAGAAATAAACCAGAGAGAAAAAGACAACAGTGAGCAGTGCATGGATTCAACCCTAGAGTTACATTTTGAACAGAGTTGGCATCAGCGTGACCCCTCATGAGAAGCCTGGGTAAGGCTACAGGAAATTCTGTTTTCCTAAGTTAGTGGTCACTTGGTGCTGACCCCAAGACAGCGTCATCACAGGCGTTTTGGAACAGAGTAAATATGGCACGATAAGCAGACAGAAAGGCGGCCCCCGGGCAGCTCTGCAGTCTGTGTCGCTGTCGTGGCCCCGGTGGGCTTTGGGCTTGGCCGTGGCGGGGAGAGACGACCTCCCTGGACTCCACACCATGGACAGTCAGCGACGCTTTACTCATTTCCCAGCCCCTCCCTCAGCAACTGCCAAGCAAGCCCTGCACACTGCGACACGCTCACTTGTTCCTAGCTCCTTTAGCTGCTTGAAATTCAGAAACACAGTTGAGGTATTTTATGGAGTCCGGCTGGGATCACGATAGACTATTGAGTCAACCCCACTGGAGAGAGCTGGGACACTGTCACGCGGCAGCTCTCTCGATGGGCATGTGACATTGGGGAGCTCAGAAGGACAACATTCCCTTCCCTTGTCCCCCGTGTTTCTTTTTGAGGAGGGCCAGCCAGAGCCCTAAGCAGCGTAGTCCGCAGGAGAGAGTGTCTACTGGCATGACGTCGCCAGTCCATGGAAAATGACCCTCCAACCAGCACGAACTAAACCTAAACACAACTGGTGCCAGGCAAATCCGCTGTGATGTGTGTCCTGCTTTAGAATGAAGAGTCTAAGTTTAGTAGCTGTACTTACAAAGGAGATGGGAAAACAGTATGTTTTTTTGTTTTTGTTTTTTTAATTCTGAAATGCTTACCTCCTTAGCTCTGTAACCAGGAACATTCGCACAAAAGTGGTCGTCAGTGCCTGGGTGGGAGAAGACACTCGGAGCCTCAATTATAGATGTCTGCACCCCTGATCTCATCTCCCTGCAGATCTGCGATTATCACAGCAGCTGAGGCTGCACTGACAGTGTCTGCAAGGGGACTTGGGAAAGTCTCCAGTTGCAACTTTGTCCAAATTTAAATCATCAAAACAAGTTACTAGTGAATAATGAGAAAGTCCAAAGAGATTATCAGAAATAATTGGAAGAGAAAGTTTAGTAAACTGATTCTCAAATGGAGAAGGGAGGGGGAACGCTGAAACCCGGGGAGACAAAGAATTTTGTTGGGCCACGGAGTTTGTCCTTTCCCCTCAATATAATTGCGCAAGGTACCTCAGGACCTGAGGGAAAAAATCACATTTGAATGTTAGGCAGAAAATAAATGTATCTTGCAAAAAAAAAAAAAAAAAAACTGAGAAAGGGATACTACTGGGTCTATTCAGAGTAGAGCAGAAACCGTCTGGTTTGCACTTCTCATTCCGCAAGGGCCCCAGAGATAGAATTGCGATGTTATCTCCCAGTGATTGTACACACGCAACTATTGACATGTCACTACCTTTGATCTATCATCACTGTATCCATCCTGTTATCCATTATAATATATTTTCCATCTTGATTCATTTCAGTACAGGAGACATCAGCCTACTCACGCCAAATGCATCGCAAGCATCCGTTCACTCGCTGGTGGGGATGGATCGACTGACAGCGAAACGCACAGGACCTGGCCAAGCGCCTGAGGAGTGCTGAGAAACGTGGCCCCCGTCTAAGCCAGCGCCAGGCGCAGCCTGGAACCCGCCTTCTCCTTGCAAACGCCTCCCGCCCCTTCCAGTTGATCCACACCCCGGTCTCCCGAGAGGAATTTACCGTTCTGCTGTTTAGTCTCGCCTGTTACAGTAGAACTTAACTAAGTTGAATCCCACTGTAAGTATGCTTTTATTTTTTAGGGCTTCTTTCACTCAGCATCAGTGTTTTTGAGTGCTCCCTGTTCTTAAATGTATCAGAATGTCTATCTTTTTCTTTTATTTTGGTGAAGTCATATCCCACTGTATAAATACACCACAGTTGCTTAGTTTAGTCTTTCTCCTGCTATGGACAAAACCTGGACTCTTTCCTATATTTGACTATTTAAAATAAAGCTTCTACTACCACTCTTGTAGAAGCCCTTTGGTTGATAGATGATTTTCTTTTTTTCTATAGGAGTAGATTTGCTGGGTGTGCACATGATAGGAAGTGCCAGGTACTACAGCACGGCGGTCGTGCCATTGTACCTGCCACCAATGAAGTGTGAATGTTCTTTTTTGCTTCACATCCTCACTGACACTTGGTGATGTTATTTATTTTAATTTTGGCCACTCTGGTGGGAGCATATTGGTGACTCATTGTGGTGTGAATTTACACTTTCCTGATGACCAGCGACACTGTGAGCACTTTTTCCTGTGCTTAGTAGCCATTCTCATCTCTTCTTTAGAAAGTTCATATTAAAAACTTCTGCCCATTTATATTACATTGTCTGTAGATTTACTATTGAGTCTGTATCTTTCTGTATCCTACATATTAATGTTTTGTCATTCAAATATACCTATAATATTTTCTCCCAGCCTGAGGTGTGCATATTTATTTTCAGATAGGTTTCTCTTTCAAGAAGCAAAGTGCGAGATGTTTGACAAACGCTGTCACTGTGGCCGCAGGGAAGCCAGGCTCTCACACTCTGCGGTGGTGCTGTTGGGAATTGAACTGAGTTGTCCCCCATAAAAGACATGATCAATTCTCCCACATTCCGGGGAGGTGAAGCCGTTTGTAAATAGGACCTTTTGAAGATTTTATTATCATTAAGATGTGGCCAAATGGAGTCCGAGTGGGTCCTAAGCCACCCTGGAGGCCCTCTGAGGCTGGGCAAACGGGATGCAGTCGGCAGGAAGACACCCCCAGTCAGAGGAAACCTTCATCCTCTTGGTTATTAGATCTCAACGTCCTCTGTTCCCCACCCTTGAGACTGATTTTATTTTTACTGTTTTCATATTTCCTAGATAAGGCATTCCCTGGGTATTTCTACCACTCTTGTTGGAAGTCCTTATTATTCAAAGTTAATAATGTTCAATATTATACATACCATTCACATATATTTTCACAAATAACCTCTGCTCCCTCTGCAGACACCCTCAGTGCAATCACAGGCGAAATGGTAATCACTTCCCAGCAGGGAGATGAGACCATGGGATCAACCCTTCATCTCAGGTTCAGAAGTCCCCTTTCCATCCCTCCTCAGAGGCTGCCTCTGGGCTCGTGTCCTGACAGCAGGTGCTAAGGGAGTAAGTAGAAATTCTTTCCAGGAATAGTTTCAGGTTCTCAAAAGGAAAATGTTCCAGTTACGCAAAACACCAGAAATGGATTGGCTTTTATAAAGGGGATTTATTAGGTTACAAATTTACAGTTCTGAGGCCATAAAAAAGTCCAAACTAAGGCATCAACAAGAGGATAACTTCACTGGAGGATGGCCGATGGCATCCAGAACACCTCTGTCAGCTGGGAAGGCACGTGGCTGGCGTCTGCTGGTCCTTTGCTCCTGGGTTGCATTTCAAAACGGCTTTCACCAAAATGTCTCTGGGCTTCTGTCTCTCTTAGTTTTTCTCAGTTCTCTGCTTGGTTCTCCTGGGGTGTTTCTCTCTAAGCATCTGGGGGACCTCTCTTAGCTCCTCCAGGGCAAACTCTGGGCTTCATCTCTTAGCTCAGCATCTCCAAACACCCTTCTGTTTGCAGCTCCCAGCATCTCCAAGCATCTGGGTCTGTGTCAGCTCTTACTTTCTCCTGGGAACAAACTCTGGATTGCATATCTTAGCCTCTCTCCAAAATACATAACTCAACCCAACACTGACATTTCTTCTATTCTCTCTCAGCTTCTCTGAACTCCTTCTCCCCACGAACTTTCTTCAAGGACTCCAGTGATTTAATCAAGACCCACCCTGAATGGGTGGAATCACATCTCCATGGAATGATCTAATCAAAAGATTTCACCTGCAGTTGGCTGGGTCGCATCTCCCTGGAAACAACCTAATCAAAATGTCCCTCCCTAATCGAAAGACTTATACATCTGCCCCTACAAGACTGCGTTAAAGAACACGGCTTTTGTGGGGACAGAATTGATTCAAACCAGCACAAAAAATATCTCAGGAAACCCAGTAAAGTATTTATTTTCTGGGTTTGGAACATAATAGCATTTCATTTGTGTCGGAAGGTCCTTTGCTGAGGGAAGTAAAGATTGTTTCCATGGAGATATGACCCACTCAGCTGCAGGTGAGACCTTTTGATTAGATCATTCCATGGAGGTGTGACCCACCCATTCAGGGTGCGTCTTGATTAAATCACTGGAGTCTCCTGGCTTCGGGGGTGCCCATCCTCTCCCCTCCCTCTTCCGTTATATTGAACTCTCGAACTCTCGAAACTCTTCTCTCACTTGTCCTTGACCAAACCCACTGGCCCACACCATAGCGGCTCTGAAGACCCCCCGCTAACATGGAGGGCAGCAAGACAAGCACGGGGAGCTGGCAGCCCCCGAGCAGACACCGGTGTCTTCTGCGGAGCATCACATTTTGCTAATGGGAGTCAATAGTAAGATGTCCTTACATTCTTTCATTAGTAGAAGGCTTGTAACATTTTCTGCCATTTAGAAAAATGACAAAGTCTCATTTTCTCTCCCATTTATAGAAATGTAAATCATATGTACAGATAAATATGAAAAGAAAAGATCATGGGTATCAGACAAAAGAAGTAATCATGGAGTTGAAAGATCTCAAGATAGAAGCTATCGCTCGGCCAGCAGAAAATATTTTTTTCAGTTCCTTGACATTCTTATTCTCATGCAATTTTGATGCTGTCTCTATCCCCCAAGTTCCTGGGTCATTTCTCCAGTCTCTCTCTCTCTCTCTCTCTCTCTCTCTCTCTCTCCCTCTCTCTCTCTCTCTCTCTCTCTCCCCCTTCCTGCCTCCTTCCATTTTTTTCCTCCCTTCCTCCTCTCCTTCTTCCCCACCTAAGTAGTTTAATAAGAGGGTCATTTTTCAAATGGAAACAAAATTCTGCCCAGAGACCCTGATTGCCAGGTTCGTCCCCTCCCTCTCGCTGAGGGCCGGAGGAACTTCGTTGAGCCCCTCTCTGTCTCCCCAGAACCCCTCTGCTCAGGAGGAAATAATGAGCTTTTAGTTCCTGTGAATTACTGCAATTCTTCCAGGCTAAATCATTTTACTATTTCTCTTCCCAAAGATTCCCAGTTATTCTGCTTCCCCTTCTCTTATTTGATTCATTGTCATTGTCATATGATATATTTTTATAACACTAGTAATTTCATAATTTTCTTAATTTTGAGTAGAGTTGTTTATATATTTTTCATGAATATATTGAACAAATCATTGTGTGTTTGAAGTCAAAGTGAACATCCACTGTCCACACTTGCGGCCTTTTCCCTCCACATGCCCCAGCCCCGGGGGAAACACTGCCTGAAACCGGAGAGTCCTTCGGGCAGATCCTCGACTCTCTCCCTTTGCTTCAGCTGCTGCCGGAGCTTCTCCCTCCACGTTCCCGCGAGGACACCTTCCTGGTGGGCATCCAGGGATCCCGTGTGCCCCCCGCCAGCGGCTCGGCGCCTCCACCCCCGCAGGCTGCGCCTATGTTTTATCAAGAGTCAGTTTCCTTCTCCCAAACCTTAATGCCAGTTGCCCTTTTTATTTCAACTATAGGATAGACTTAATGTTTTGAAAACAGCTGGAATCCTGGGAAACCCCCCCCCCTCTGTCTTTATAGCTTCACTTTGCTCAATAAGAAAGGCCTTACAATTGCTATACAATGGGAAATGTCCGATACATACAAAATAGAACTAAATTAAATCTATAACTCAACCCCACACTGACATTTCTTCTATTCCCACAACCTTCTTACCCTTAATTGATTGTTTTACAGAAAATCCAAGATACAGCACTACATCCCAAATCAAACAAGCATGAATGTATTTCTAAAACAGTGAATTCTTTCATGAGGAGGACATGAGTATCTCTCATCATGCCTACAAAAATAACAGTGGCTCAATATATCATCAAATACACATTTTCCAATTTCCTCAAAATGTTTTTTAAAGTTTATTCATTGGAATCCAGATTCCAACATTACACCCACACATTTGGGTGGTTCGTATGTTAAGCCTTTTGTAATTAACATCTCCCCATTTTTTTCTTACTTGTGTCATTCTCTGAAGAACATGAGTCATTTGTCTAGAAAATTGTCAGCATTCTAGGAGCTTATTGCATCCCTTTGATGTGATTTAACACATTCTCCCGTATTACCAACAAATTCATAACGACCTCCAGAGGCTGATCAAATTCAGCTTCAGTTTATTGTCGAGCACACATCAAAGGCGGTGCAGTGTCCTCTCTGACAGCCTCCAAATGGGTACCACGATGTTGAGCTTTGCCCCTTTCTATGATCTGAGAGCTGCTCAATGGGTCCGTGTGATATTTTAGAAGGTCCCCATTTTCAGTCTCCCACCAGCCTGTCACATTCCTTCAGAATCATAAGAAAAACTGTAGAATACTATACACCTTCTTCTCCATGACCTCATTCCTCTTTTTTATTTAAGAATATATCTTGGAAATAAACACATACATGTATTGCAATAGGTTCTTCACTCAGTTTTACGGCTGCTCTGGTTTATACTATGTGAATGTTCCATCATTTATTCAAACATCCCATACAGTTGTACATTTAGGTTGTTTCAAACACAGGATCTTAATGAACAACCTTTGACTCCAAAGAAACACAAATTCTTAATGCTAATTTAAAATGAGAAAGTGTATTGCTTAAATAGAAAAAATTTGTGTTAAATTTATCATTAGAAATTGCTAGGCTGATGAAGGCAACATTTTTTTTTTTGTTTATGTTTCTATCTTTTTAAAAAAATCAAATTAAAAACAATATCTTCTAGGTACCAGTGTGGTAGACTCAACCAATTTTTGAATGGGGATTATTTTCCTCCCTCAAACTGGAGCTGGACTCCTGGGAAATCCACCCGCCTTTGTCTTTATATCTGCGCTTTGCTGTTTGGTCACAGGTGAAGACCTGCAGCTGAAGTTGAGACAAAGACAACCTACAGAATAGGAGAAAATATTTGGAAACCACATATCTGATAAGGTTTAATATCAAGAATTTATAAAGAAATCCTACAACTCAACAACAAAAAGACAAACAACCCAATCAGAAAGTGGGCAAAAGATTTGAATAGACATTTCTTCAAAGAAGTTATACAAACGGCTGAAAAGCACATGAAAAGATGCTCAACATCCTTAGCCATTGGGAAATGCAAATCAAAACCAAAATGAGACACTACTTCACACTCACCAGACGGCTGCTATCCACAAAATGAAAACTGACAAGTGTTGGAGAGGATGCTTAACTGGTGCAGAATTTCTGTTAGGGTTGGGGGAAACGTTTTGGTACTGGAAGGTGGTGACAGTAGCACAACATCGTGAATGTGATCAGCACCACTGAATTACAAATTTGAATGTGGTTAAAGGGGGAAATTTTAGGTTAAGTTATTAAACTAAAATTCTTTTTAAAGTCACATATTTTATGATTCCATTTATAAGAAATATCCGGATTAGGTATTCCATAAGACAGCCAGCGGATTAGAGGGTGTTGGTAGGTAGAGCGGGAATGTGGGATGACTGCTTAACACGTCTGCAGTCTTCTTTTGGGGTGAAGAAAACATTTCAGAACTAGATAGAGGTGATAGTGCACAATATTGTGACAGTACCAAGTGCCCTTGGATTGGCTAATTTTATGGTACAGTTATGTCAATTTCACCTCAACACCAATAAAAATAAATATTCTTAAGTTATCAGAAAACTTGAAAACATTCTTGGAACAACTTGGGAATGTGAATCTACTTTCCTGACAGTAAATTTTATAAAATTAAAATACAGAGCATGTATATTTGAATAAAATTTACCTGTTTTTATATTCTCAGAATTTTGAGGAAGGGTTAACATTGTGAATGTAATTAACACTGCTGAGTTTTATATTTGAAAGTGATTAAATGGGAAATTTTAAGTTGAATATATATTACCACAATAGACATTTTAAAAACCTAGAGCTGTACAACACACAGAGTGAACCTTAATGTAAATGATGAACTTTAGTTTAAGATACAGTTATAATAAAATTGGTTCATGAATTGTTATAAATGTACCACACTAATGCAAAATATTAATAATAGGGAAATCTGTGTGTGTGAGGCTGCGGGCACTGTGTACTTCCTGCACGATTTTTCTGTAAACCTACCATTGCTCTAAAAAAATTAAACGTTTATTTTATTTAAAATTCTCTAAGCAAGAAAATTTTATAAACAAGTTAAATGTTTAAAAAAATACATTACGTCCAGTTAATTTTGGATTTCAGACTTTGTGTAAGTATAGACCATGTAATTTTGGGATATACTTGTACCAAAATACCTGTTGTTAAACTGAAATTAACTGGGCATCCTGTACGGTACCTGGCAACCCTAGACAGAGGTAAATTAATCAAGGATTTGCTCCTGTCATCGGAACTGAGCTGCAGGAACAGGTAAGGCCCGAACAGGGAGGCTCTGTGGGGGGCGGGAGAGAGCTTTGAATTCACACCCGGGTTTTCCCCCATAAAGTGACCACCGCCCTTCCCTGGCAAACACCACCATTTCTGCTTGTCCTGTTGCTGGCCCTGAGCTCACTAGCTCTGATGGGTTCTCTCTCTCTGGCCCTCCCTAACGCCGGCTGCTGGCTTCCACTCCTCCCAGCCTCTGTGTGTTCTCCCCGATGGTCCCACAGCGTCCCGGCTTTGGACCACAGCCCCCTCTGCCCGCCTGTCCCCTGCCTCACCCCTGACCGTCTTCTGCCACCTCCTCCCACGTGCCGGCCGGCTCTGCAGCTGGGGGGCTCCAGGCACATCCGCTCTGGCTGCCGGCCCCTCCTCGCGCACCTGCTGCCTGGGGCCCGCGGTCCGGCCACCAGCTGGGGCAGACCTGGTGACTGAAAAGGCGGCGGCACGGCGGGCGGCAGGGAGGGTTTCCCAGCTCCCGCCACACCGGGTGGCCGGTGCTGGTCGGTTTTCCGCTTTACCTGACCAAGGAGAGAAGCAGTGTGAGGAGGTGGGTCTCCAGCAGGACAGCTGCCTGTCTTCGGGGTGAAAGCAGGAGAGCGACAGCCCGGGGCCAGGGGCCAGTGTGACAGGCTCTCCCCCGGCCCCCAGGGGCAGTGGGCGGTAAACCAGCCTGACCTTCTCCACCCCTCGCTGCAGCCTGGGGTTCGCACCCTGCACAGCTGAGGCAGCAGCAGTTTCTCCAGGGTTTTCTCCCGGGACTTTGTTAGTTGCTGGAATCTGTTTCCCTCGACATGTCATTTTTCCAAGGTGACTGCTCTGGTTTGCTAATGTGGCCATATGCAAAACACCAGAAATGGATTGACCTTTATAAAAGGGGGTTTATTTGGTTACACAGTTACAGTCTTAGGGCCATGAAGTGTCCAAGGTAACACATCAGCAATCGGGTACCTTCACTGGAGGATGGCCAATGGTGTCTGGAAAACCTCTGTTAGCTGGGAAGGCTCATGGCTGGCGTCTGCTGATCCTGGGTTGTGTTCCAGCTCCTCTCTCACCTCTTGTGCCTTCTTCAAAATGTTGTTCTTAGGGTGTTTTGTCCTCTCTTAGCTTCTGCCGAGCAAACTCTGGGCTAGCATAAATCTGCTTTCAATGGCCGTCTCTAAAATGTCTCTCTCAGTTGCTCTCCAAAATGTCACTCACAGCTGCTCTGAGCTCCTTCTGTTTGTCAGCTATTTTTATGGCTCCAGTGATTTAATTCAGACCCAGCCTGAATGGGTGGGGTACACCTCTATGGAAATTATCCAATCAAAAGCCACGCCCACAGTTGATTGAGCCACATCTCCATGGAAACACTCAATCAAAGGAGTAAAACCTAATCAACACTGATACGTCTGCCCCCATGAGATCACATTAAAGATAATGGTGTTTTGGGGGACATGGTACACCCAAACCGGCACACAGTCCATCAAATGTCTGTAGGTTCTCACCATAACGTCAGCACCTTCCTCTCCCTCCCCGTTGAGGCTGTCCAAGTCCCCGCCCGTACGGGGTCCTGGAGCCCCTTGTGCCTCCCCAGCCTGGGAATGGCATGTAAAGGGAAATAACCTCAGCCCGGTTCTCTGCTACGCTTGTAACCCATCAATCTTGGAAACTTAAAATTAAAAGTTTTAGCACATTTGTAGAAGACTTACTTTTGGCAAAACGTGACCAGAATTCATATGGGACTAATGGTTGTCTTGAAGATCCCCCTCGACGTGAGTGTGGTCTCTCCTCACCGCAGAGGGATTCGTGTTTGGTTGGGGGCGGTGCCCCAGACCCGGGGGCGTGGCCCGGTGCAGTGCGGGAGCCCGGAAGGATTTGATTGGCCCCCTTGAATCATCAACAGGTAAGCTTCATCCAATCCAATCGCGTCTTTAAATACATACTTAAATCTCGGCTCTTATAAAAGGAGGACCCCTCGGAAGGCAAATGAGACGAAGCCAGCGCAGCAAGAAGGTCACACCTCAGCTCAGCCTTCAGCCCAGGGTCATCCAGCTTCAACGTGCAACCAAGGAGGAGGTGAGTTTCCAGAACAAGGGAAATTTTCCTGTTTTGTGTGTGAGTGTGGCATGTCCCACAGTTGTTGGGAGAAAATTCCTGGATGCAAAGGGGCCTCTCAGGCACGGGACGTGCTCCGTGGTGACGACTGCTCTGGCCCAAGGAGCTTGGTGCTTGGACCCTCTGTAAAGGCCTGGCCTGGAGACGCCCCTGGGCAGGTTCCTTGGCCCCGAAATTTACAGGATGGGAATAAGCTATTTACTGGACGCTTACTGAGCACTTTCCATGTGCCGGTCGCTGCTCTAATTGTTTCCTGTATATTAACCCATGTAACGCTCGGGGCAGCTCTGGAAGGTGGGTGGCATTTGAGTCGCCTGACACAGCTGGGACCTGACGGGTGTGGGCCTGGGGTACACAGCTGGGGAACGCGGACTCCGCACTGGACCCGGACAGTCTGGTTTGACTTCCCGGGTCTCAGCCACATGTCCGCAGCTTTGCCTGTGTGGGACTGAGTGTGTGTGTCTGCGAGCGTGCACAAGTGGGGCTGGCAGTCCAGGAAGAGAGAACAAACTTGTGGGCACTTGAGATGAAGGCGGGGACACGGGTTCCGCAGGACAGAAGAGTAGTGGCCATCGTCCCGGGCCCAGAGGGCCAGCGGCAGCGGGGCAGCTGGGGCTGCGGGGGGAGCCTGCCCAGGCAGGGCCTTCGCCCTGAGCAGTGGGGGCCTCGGGGCAGCAAAGGGGGCTGTGGCCGAGCAGATGAGCTTTCATAAAGTCTCTTCCAAGTTTTCTGAGAAACGGGTTAGGAAAAGGCAAGAAGTTGTTCAATTTTCTCTTGTTTCCCAAGGCACATCTTGCCTGGTTCGCTGATGGGATTTGGGTGGTTAATCTGATCACAGCCAGGCGAGGATGACGCAGGGTGTGAAATGGCTAACAGACATCCGTTAGATTTGTGTGCCCAGTATTACTTGCACCCAACATGTACATTTTCTGATTTTTTGGTATAAAATTTGTTTTAAAAAAACAACTCCTTGAAATGCTAATCAAATGTAAAATAGGAAAAGGACTCAAAAATAGAGCAAGGATATAGAGAAGGGACTAATCTTTTATCCATCCGACCTTCCAAATTCTGTGCTTATAATTTCCCAGGTAACATAATTTGCTATCAGAAATCAATTGTGAGCAATGCAAACGCAATTTCATCTCAACTAGTTCTCACACTCCAGTGGGAAAGGACAGGGATTAGAAGTACACCGATAAACGTCAAATTTTAAGTTTGATAAAAACAGTGAAGGAGAGACAAATGTTCGCAAGCAAGGCTGACTGTTGGCAGGGGTGGGGTGGGGGTGGGGGACAGGAAAGGTGATGAGGTCGTTTCCTAGAGAACGTACCCTTGGCTGGCACAGTGAGCCCGGCTGGCAAAGACATTTTCAGCCCCAGGGGATCAGTTGTACGAATTCTGGAATGTTTCTTCCATTCATTTACCTTGTACTCTACTTTTCCTGAACTACGTTTTAAAAATAATTACTGAGATTACATATTTATACCAAATCATTACCTTCCTCAATTACATCAAGTCTATTTACAATTTAAGACCCCATTTATATTTTAAATTGAGCATTTTTTTTTGTAGTCTAATGCGTAAACAGGAAAGGGCAAAGATCACAATTACATAGCTTGGTGAATTTTCACATAGAAAATGTTCCTATGTAACTATATCCAAGATCAAGAGATAGAATATTACCAGTTAGAACAGAAAGTTCCACGTTTCAGCATCTCTCCTTACTCTTGGTGAACCCGGGTCGGGGCCTCCTGTAAAGGCTTCCAGGCACTGCTTCCAGTCTCCACTACTGTCCTCTAAAGCAGCCAGCAACCCAAATCTTATAAGATTTGCCTGCTTGTGACTTATCATAAATAGGAGTAAACAAAATATATTTTTTGGTCTTTGGATTATTTAATCAAACATTATAATTAGGTATTAATCCATGTTGTTTCCTGAAGGAATTGTTCGATCATTTTCATTGCTTTTGAATGTTCTTCTATAAGAATAAATCATAATATATCTTTTTTAATGTTGGGCATTTAGATTGTTTGTGGTTTGGGATATTGTTAATTATGATTAATAATATATTGATTAACATGGCAATACATTATGATTAACAGACATTCTTGTATATATTTTTGATGCATGTAAGTACCTTTTTTCCGTCGAGTATATGCCAAGGAGTGAAATGGCTGAGGCACAGGGAACGCAGAAGATTAGCTTTCGCGGTTCCAACCGCGTCACTCCCAAGGCAGCAGTGCCGGAGAAGCAGGTGCCCCGTCCCAAGCCGACACTCAGCGTCCCCCGTCTGTCTGATCTTAGGCATTCTGGTGGGCATTTTGTAGTTTTAATTTTCGTTTCTGGGATTATTAATGTATTTGAGTCTCCTGCCTTATGTTTATCAGCCATTGAGGTACCCACCTTAGATCCATTTGCTTGACTTATTTTTCTGTTACGCAGTCAGTCATCTACTTCTTGGTTTGAAGGAGTTCTTTATAAATGGTGTTTTGGATATTTATTGCAAATATCTTCTCCCACTATGTACTTCACATTTTCAATGTTTTAGTAATTTCATTTGATGAACAAAATTTCTCATTTTATGTAGTCCCCTTCATCCTGAGGGCTTCTTGTGCCAGGTCGAAGATATCTTTTTCTAATACAAATTCTAAAACATATTCTTCCATGTTGTCTTCTAGTTTTATTGCTTACATTTCACATCTTTTCCTAGAATCCATCCAGAATTGTTTTTTGTAAATGTTGTAAGATAGGGATCATTTTATTCCCTATGTGGGTATTATTGGTGATAAAAAACAACCCTTCCCACACTACACTTTAGTGTCATCTTTTTCACAAATCAAATAACTATAGATGTTGCTCTACACAGGGACACTATTGTGTTCCACTGCTCTATTTCTCTATCTTTGTGCCACCATCCACAGTCTTAATTAGTGTACTCTTATAATCAAATCATATAAGATTTTGTAAATCCTCCTAATTTATTTTTCTCCATAAATGTCTTGGCTATTTTTGGCCCTTTGATGACTGTATAATTTTATCAATTTATATGCACAGGAACAGACACAAACTGATTGGATTTTCCTTGAGATTACATTGGATGATTGATATTTTGTATTATTGTGTCATAAGAACATGGCTTAACCCTCCACACATTTTGTAGTTGTCAGTGTAGAGGTCTTGCACATTTTTCATTAGATTTCTTCTAAGATATTTGATATTTAATGCTACTATATGTGGTAAAGTTTTTTTTTTTTTTACTTTAATATTTCATTGCTTGTGCTTAGAAACCAGTCCAATGTTGCCTAGAGATGATAATGGGCATATGCCTCGTAATCTTTTAAGAATAATTTTAAAACTTTAATTATTTTGGAAATACTCTCACAATAAGGAAGTTCCCTTCTAGATTCCATGCCTTTGTCATGAATGGGTACTATCTTATTAATCATTTTAATGGATCTTCTGAGATGATAAAACCATGCTTTTCTATTCTACTTTCTGCTATTGTGGTAAAAGCTACATTGATTTTTGAATTTCATCCCAACCTTTCATTTGGAAAATAAACCCCAATTGTTCCTGATGTGTTACTCTCCTTACATGTTATTGGATTTGATTTGAAAATATTTTGCTTAGAGTTTTTGCAGTTAGGTTTATAAGAGATATTGGCTTGTAGTGTCCCTTTAGTTAATGCACTTGTCAGGCTTCATAAACAGGTAAGTGATGACTTCATTATCTAATAAGGTGGGGAGTGGTCTTTCTTTTTCTATGCTCTGGGAGACTTTGCATAAGATTAAAGTTCTTTTGTAAATTTCTGGTAGAATTCACCAATAAAGGCATCTGGGCCTGAATTTTTGTGTTTGTTGTAACTAATTACCTCTCTCTCCTATTTCCAGCGTGCAGCCTGTAAGCACCCCCAGCTGCTGAACAGATGCCAAGACATTTGAGTCAGAAGAGACTGACTCCTCGAGGCTGAGCCTCCCTGAGAAACCTCGCTGATCATGGCTTTAGATCTCAGAACCTCTTTTCATCGCGAACCATCCAGGAGCGATCCTGGGTCAGAAAATCTAGAGCCTGAACCCACCCAAAGACCTGGTGTCCAGAAGGGAAAGGGGACCTCTGAGTTCCAGAGCCCTCAGCTCAGCTCATTTCAAAATGGTAATTCACGTGCAAAGCAGGAATTGCAAAGACTCCATAAGTACTTTCACTCGTGGCTGAAGCCAGAAAAGCACACCAAGGATGAAATCATTTCTCAGCTGGTCCTAGAACAGTTTGTGCTCAATGGACAGAGCAGAAACAGGTCCTCTTTGCAAGAGAAATGGGATTCAAGTGGAAGACACCTGGAGAAGTTCATGGAAGACCTGACTGATGATTGCATGTATCCCCCTGGCCTTGTGAGTAGGGTCCTGACCTCTGCGTGGAGGGCAGAGGGGGGTAAGGAGGAAGTACAGCCAGGTGGAGTTTCCTAGAAGAAGAGACAGAAGAGTTACTCTCAATCCAACTATTAGTCAAATCACACCCTGCCGTCACTCTTCACTACCGAGGAGAATCCTCACCATTCTAAGTTAGCAGGAATGAAGCAGAATGGTTTATGGGTGTTTATTCTGTGGAACAGACTGAAGGAGCCAAATCATATTGGTTAATTGATTTAGTACTTAAAACTGTTCCAACAAGAATAAAGAATATTATTAGACCATTTTGAATATGTGTAAACAAAGGTTCAGATAAATTTGTTAAGGTGACCAAGGGCAGAGATCAGGGACTAGCCGGTCACTCCTCCCAAACCTTAACCTGCAGACCCGGGAGACAGAACAGGGCAGGGCGAGCGTTTACCGAGCAAGGTGGTGGGAGCACAATGCAATGGGCACCATGAAGGAAATCAGCCTGTCAGTGAGAATCTCCAAGGGAGCGATTTTTGCTGGTGAGGTGGAGGAGGAAGACTCTGAGAAACTGATTATTTGAGCAGAATCCTCAAGGATGGGGACGAAATGCCTTGGCAAATGTGGGATCTTCCCTCAGGGAGACTTCCTGTAATTTTTAATCAGGAAAGACAAACTGAAGAAGCTGTTACCGTGACACGTAACATCAGCAGAGACAAGGGCAGGACATGGAGGTTTGGGAGCCCATATTAAAGAGATCTGGGAAAGCCTGAGGAAGGCAGGTATCTTACACAACAGCGTCTGTCACAGCAGCTCTGGATATGACATTGATCAGTCTCTGTTTCCAGGTCCGTGTCCACATGCAGGGGCAGGAAGCCCTCTTCCCGGAGAATATGCCCTTAAGAGAAGTAATTATCCATCTCACGGGACAGTCGTCAGCAGAAACCCCAACGGGACAGAGCGTGGGGACACCCTGCTGGGATCCCCGGGACACTCCTCTGCAAACAGGACAAGGCGAGTGAGGGGAGTCAGTCAGCAGACGGGTGTGCCGTGTGGACCCCTTCTGGGGTACAATTTCATTGTGTCATTTCTTTATTTTCACAGGAGATGAAAACAAAGAAGACGGCAGCAACATTTCTGTGAAAACTACTCAAGTAAATGACAGTATTACAAGTCAAGGCAATGAAGTACCTTCCCCAATTATCATCTGGGAAGAGAATTGCCCCAAGTCTGAAGAGGGAGAGATTTCTCAGCAAAACTCGCAGAACTCTGGAAGAGCAGGGCTTGGCTCCTCCAGATCCCAGGAAGGATCGCCAGGAGGACCCTCCTATGATGATGTCCCTATGGAGATGGATCCACAGCTTCTCCCCAGGCCAGACCAGGCCACCCCTGGGCCTGTCCCTCCCCAGCAGAGCAATAAGGGAAAACCCAGGTGTGAAGTAATTCAAGAAAGAGTCCACAGTTCCCCCAAGTCATACAGATGTGAGGACTGCTCCAGGATCTTTAGGTATCCCTCTCAGCTGGACGCCCACCAGAGAAGACACAGGAACGAGAGGCCATTTGTTTGTGCCGAGTGTCACAGAGGTTTCTTCCAGATATCACACCTACGTGTGCACCAGAAGATTCACGCAGTGGAAAAGCCCTTCAAGTGCAGCACATGTGAAAAGTCCTTCAGCCACAAAACCAACCTGCAGGCTCACGAGAGAATCCACACCGGGGAGAAGCCCTACACGTGCTCCCTTTGCAAGAGAAGCTACCGCCAGTCATCCACGTACCACCGCCACGTGCGGAACCACCAGAAGATTAATCTCAAAAGTGATCCTGCCACACCAGAAGCCTCTCCAGCTACTGCCCTCACAAAGGATACATAAATATGTATATGTAAATATCTGTGGAATAAATGAATGAATCTGTATGATGGTGTTTTAGTCCTTACAATCCAGAAACATGTCCTGCACCCAAAGACACAGAGTGGCAACCCCCATGGACACAAAGCTCAGTTGTCCACTGAGGCTTTGCCTCTTAGCTCCCCCATCTCCTCCTCACACCCTTTAACCCTGGTGCAGCCACAGCCGGACTAAAAAGGTGGAGAGCAGAGGGGGAGCTGGAAGCAGGTCTGAGCTGGGGGAGGAGAGTCTATATTTAGATGAGGTTATGATTCCAAACAAAATTTTTAATTCACTGGAAATATGAATAGCTAAATGAGACCTAAATATGATTAGAGACTGAAATGTACAGAATGCAATTGTATTAACAAAGACAGCGGAAAAGCCAAGCGTTTTCCATTACTTTTATTCAAATGTCAGTGTGGGGAGGAAAAGCCCTAGTTCCCAAACCGGTTTTGTAGGGACAGTTTGGAGGGAAAGAAGGGATTCAGTACAGACCTGAAGTCATGGCACGCATGCTGGTAAGTTATTTGAGGTACATTATTGAATTGCTTCCCACTAGGAAAACTGGGGCCCAATCCCCCAGGGTATCCAGGGGGTGTTGTGTAGAATCTGTCCAAATCCTGGTTGGGGACACCGCAGTCTGAGAGCAGGGCCCTCTTGGCAATGTTCAGTCGTGTGGGGGAAGCCCCGTTAGCCTCCTCTTTCCCGGACTCTGCAGGTCATGGCTATTTTGAGCACTCTTGTACGTGCCCACTGGCACACGTGAGGGAAAGCCTCGCTTTGGAAAGACTATTACATGGGAACAAACTTCTACAAGGTAGTTTTACTACTTACAGCACCATGAGAAACATGAGAAGCCCTGAATGTCCAGGTCTTTAGCACTTGGTATGGTGACTGGCCTGACTTTAATACCCCAGACCCCGGATACAGTGCACAGGGTCTGCAGGAGAGACAGAGGGGTGAACAAAGCTTCCCCTCCCCACTCTCCTGGGTAACCAATATGCTTGGATTGTGCCGGCTAAACAAGCATTTGATGGTTCTCCCCGACACACCAACTAACCCTCAGATTCTACCCTGGAGTCGTACAGCTCCTCAAACCCCAACTTGCAAAATGAGCCCCCACCCAGCTCCGAATCTCAGCGATTTTACCCCGAAGTTTTCTCATATATAAGTCTTTGTACCTGTGCTTTCGATACTGGACAAATGTGGTGGATTATCTGCCTTATGTGCTCAAATGACCAATTCCTGAGACCTCGGGTTTTCAAAGAGAGTTTACTGCTAGGTGTGGAGCCGGAGATCAGACAGCCTATCAGCCTAAAAATCTGTCTCCCCGAGCTGCAGTAATTCTGAAAGTTTTATAGTATCAAAAGATGGGGGCAAGTTTCAGGAAAATGAGCCCAATGGCTGTACATGATGTAATTAGATGTGATTTAATTAATGAGCACATGCAGATTGATTACATGCTTAGTCACATAACATGTAAGAAAACGGTGGCCTTAACATGATGATGGGTGTGATTTTTAGTATTATAATGAGGTATAGGTCACTTGTAAGTTAAAGTCTAAGCTACTGCACATGTCAGGTAGGCCCATTTTGGTTAGATCCACTTTTGGTTATCAAGATAATTTTGGAAATGGGGTGGGTTAGTTCTGGGCTGACCCAAGTCCCTTTATTAATATTAGGGGCTGTCTTTAAACTGGATAAAACGGGTACACGTAAAGGTTGGCCCCAAGGTTTTTATAAGCACAGGGGCACAAGATAAAGGTTATACAATCGTCAGAGATAAGGCAGCTGGATTACAGTTCAGGTTTCAGGTATTTCCCTCTATATTTTCCTTCATAATATTTATAATAATATAAAATAATATTTATTTGAAAATCAAATGTCCTCAGATAACGGATTTTCAGTTCCAACCATAATATACTAAAAAGGACCAGATATATCTGCTAACCTTAAACAACTACAAAACTGGATAAAATACATGAAACAATGGTTTTCAGATATTGGGTAATAGGCAGGGCAGGGCAGTGAACCTTGAGAGAAAGGAGTCCAATTAGATAAACCATATAATTTTTTAAAAGAACCAGATTTGGAATCAGTGATATTCTCTATTACTTTTCCTGTTTTCAATTTCATTGATTTATGCTTTATTTTATTTAGCTTAATAACTCCAAATCCACTTGTAAAAATAATACAAACTCCATACAGAGAGCTCCAGTATACCCCAACTCTCCCAGATGCCCAGATGCACCAATTTTAACAATTTTAACATTTGCCATTTTTGCTGTCCCTCCTTCCCTCCCCTCCGATCTGTCCTTTCTTCTGAATATTTGAGAAGGCTGCACACATCTCACTTCGTGTACACGTAATACTTCCATGAATATTTCCAAAGAACAAGAATATTCACTTAAGTAACACTTCAAGTGCAGTTATCAAGTTCAAGAAATGTAATGTTGATATAAAGCTTATATTCTATATTCCAATTTTTTTATGTTTCAATAATGTCCTTTTGAGCCTTTTCTCCTTGATTCTTAAATTGCATCCACTGTCATATATTGCATTTAACTATCATTATCTCTTTAGTTGCTCCTTTTTAAAAAAATTATGGAAACATATATGCAGCACAAATTTTCCCATCCCAACCCTGCCAAGCATTTCATTTAGTGGGATTAATCACATTCACAATGTTGCAGTACCCTCATCAATTTACTGTCACTTTACTTACGCCACATTACTGTCACTTTCCCTTCTCCTCAAACAGAAACCCTATACTCATTTCACCTTAACTCCCCATTGCCCTTGTCCCCCATCCCTGGTAACCTGTACTCTACTTTCTGTCACTGAAGTTTGCATATTCACTGGTATTTTCTTTGTGGTTACCATGGAGCTTAAATTTAACATCCTAAATCTTTAAAAATATCATTTGCTTTGATACCATCTTAACAACTTCAATAGCATAATAACCCTCTGTCGCCTCACCTTTCTGTAGTTCTTGTCACAAATTACATATTTAAACATTAAGTCCAAAACCATTGATTAATCATTATATTTGATGCCTTTGCCTTTTAGATCCTGCAGGAAGGAAAAAGTGGAGTCACAAATTAAAAATTTAATAGTACTGTTATTTATATTTACCTATGCCATTATCTTTACTGGAGATCTCTATTTCTTCATGTGCCTTCATCCAATTATCTAGTGTCTTTTCTTCTCAATCTGCAGGATGCCCTTTAGCATTTTTTGTAAAGTCAGTCTAAAGGTGATGAAGTCCATTGGCTTTTGTTTATTTAGGAATGTCTGAATTCCTCCCTCATTGTTGAAAGACAGTTTCGCTGGATACGTAATCCTTGGTTGGCAATTTTTTGCTTTCAGCACTTTAACTATGTCTTCCCACTACCTTCTTGCTTCTATAGTTTCTGATGAGAAATCAGCACTTAACCTTATTGAGGCTTTCTTATGTGTGACATGCTGCTTCTCTCTTGTGGCTTTCAGAATTCTTTATCTTTGGCATTCAATGATTATAACATGGTGCAGTGTAGATCTATTCGGGTTTATCCTGTTTGGAGTTCATTGAACATCTAGGATATGTATATTTATGTCTTTCATTAAATTTGGGAAGTTTCCAGGCATCATTTATATGAATATTTCTATACCCTTTTCTTTCTTCTCTTTCTGGGACCCCTACAATACATATATTGATATACTTGATAGTGCCCTACAGGTTTCTCAGGTTATTCACTTTTCTTCATTCTTTCCTTTTTTTTTTTTTTTATATTACTCGTAAGTTTTATTAATTTCTTCAGTTTGCTCATTATTTAAAACAAGACATGTGCTTTAAAAAAACATTCTTATACATAAATAGACCAAGGAACAGCTAAGTAATTGATCCCTAAAACATGCAAATTCATTTTATTCAGGTGTGTATAGGAAAAGGAAATAAGCTTTAAGCCTTTTTATTTTGATTAATGATTTCCAAATGTCTTACTAGAACAAATGTAATTTTCCAATAGTTTCAAAATGCTGATGCAATTAAAAGATATTTGTGTTGATAAAGAAGGACTGGAAAAATGTTTGTGCTATGCATGATAGACTGTGAAAGAGTGGGCATGAGATATCTTTAAAATAAATGAATCAGGTAGCAGTAATCAAGAGGTTTAGACAGAAGAACAGGAACTATGAGCCAGATTATGTGATCTGCATGTCTTCAAGGCACATGACTAGGCTAAGCAGGTGACTAGGTTCTATAGACTAATTTGTTCTTTTGTTTGGAAAATAGTCAAATATAATATAATTTCCATTTAAAAGCACTTACTGATAAATAAACGCAATTAGATCTAGGGTAGCAGATATCTTCCTCTCAGATACACACTAAAAATACATACTAGATAACAGTTGGCTGAGTAGCCTAAGCAGTATGATTACAGTCCAGTTTTCTTACACTGCACTTAAATGAACGTTAAACTATTTTATATTGTTTCTATACGTCATACTGTCTATGCTTTTTCAAGTTTCACAAAAGAATTCTTCAAAAGTAGGTAGATTAAAGAATTTTTTAGCCCACAAAGGATGCTCAAACTATTATTCAACAGCAGTCAAACCCAAACCTTGGATTTGACTGTTGACTCTATTCAGTTTGGGCTTTTCCCACAATGGAAAAAATTTCCCACAGTACCTCTCTTCATACAACTAAAATGCTAGCACATCCAATGTGGTTCTCTTCTTTTTCTTTGGTGAGCCAGAGCAATTTACCTCCCAACCCCCTCCACTACCTATGCTATTAACAATACAATTGCCCTAAATATCCAAAGAAGAAAAAGGAATATAAAAGAAAACAACCTTCAACAATATTTAAACCATCATCTTCTCAAGTCAACTGCAATGTGGAAACAGGATATCAAGCAATTCATTGTATTGTGAATGATCAGCACACTCAACTTGATTCCTGAAAGTGAATATTCAGAGAACAGGGATAATTGTGTGTGCTTCTAATGGGCTAGCAAAATGCTCCCCATCTGACTGAAATAAAATGTTTATATAAAACTTAATAAAACTTAATCTGTCTGGGCTCCTAAAAACAAGCAGCACCAACAACTTGATTACAATTCTCAAAATAACAACTACTCTCCACTTACATTGTTTTGAAGCACCTAAAACTCTTCATAACAAAACACATTAGGATGAGATATAAGCAATACTAATTGTCTCTTGAATACTTTTGTGTTCACATACCAAGTCCCTCCTTAGTTTTAGTATATAGCTCATAAAACTGGTAATTTCCACCTTGGTGACAGCTTTGTGCAATTAAAACCAAAAATATTTCTCTAAGTAGACGCTAGTTAAACCAAAGAAACAAACACCTTTTAAAGGCTACTGCTGCAATGAATGGTTCAATCTGAAGTGCACTGGGATAAATTGGTTGATAGGACAAAGATAAATCTGGAAGCATAGAACAAGATTCTTTTACAAAATTGAGAAGAGGGTTGAAGAGACCGACAGACACCATCTGTCAGTAGTGAAAGGCTTGAGTCACATGGATCGCTTTTAACTCCTTATTCTCTCATATCCTTGGTTAATGATAACTTTTCCTTTCTTATTTCTTCACACAGCTTGGCCATGTAAATCCACCACAGAGAGGTGACACAATGATATAGATGAACACAATCGATACGACAATGCTGATGATAGTAAGCTTGAGATTCTTCATACACATGGCTCGGGCAAGATTTCTGCTGGTTGTTTTGAAGGTAACAGATGAGTCCATGAGATTTTCTGTCTTGTCTATCAATAATTCCAATCTTTCTCCCCGCTGAGCTACCAAATCTATATTTCTGACCATGATTCCTTTCAGTTCATCCACTTGGGCTTGAGTTTCCATCACTTTGTCCAGGCCCTTATTCTCGGAGTGATGCTTCAGCTGAGCAGACAAGACACTTGAGAACTCGCTATTCATGGCATATGGAAGTGCTGTCTGTGCTCTTGAACCATATGTAGTCTGGAACCTCTTCTTTATCTCATTCAAAAAATTAAATGCTCGAGAACGCTCAAAATCATCATCAGTGATACAAAGATATACAATCCTGTCTTGGCAGATGTAATGAAACAAATAATTGCCATGTGAGTACGTTAGTTTGTTATTTTCAGAAGGTATCTTAGCCAGAATCTGCTCTGTCACCTCCAGGAAGTTTCCTCCACACCAAGCATGTTTGGCAAGGATAGTGGTTCCCCTGGCAACAACAGCAAAAAGAATGGCCATGGCTTCAATCTGTCTGGATACTTGGTCTGCAGGAGCGCGAGCTCTGGTGGCGCGGCAGCCAACCTCGGGCTCCCGGGGTAGGTTCCATTCTTTCCTTTTTGTTTTCTTCATACTGGATGATTTCAGTTGTCCGATCTTCAGGTTCACCGATTCTTCCTCCTGACAGCTTCAATCTGCTCTTTAATCCTTCTAGGGTATTTTAAGTTTCTGTTACAGTGGTCTTCAGCTTTGTTTGGTTCCTTTTCATTATTTCCATTTCTCTATTGCTATTCTCTTTGTGTTCATTTATCATTTTCCTGATTTCCTTTAGTTCTTTGTCTATGATTTTCCTTCCTTTAGCTCTTTGAATATATTTAAGACCATTTTAAAAAAGTCTTTGTCTGGAATGTTCCAGGTATAATCCTTATAATTGATGGTTTCCAATGCTTTAATCTTCTCATTTGCCTGGGCCATCACTTCCTGTTTCTTTGTATGTTCTGTAACCTTTTGTTGAAATATGGACATTTTGATATTTTAATGTGTTATCACTGGAGTTTAGACTTTGAGGCATCTGTTTCTTAAGCTTATATCCAGCTAGTGTTTAGACAGAGCTTTCCTCGAATGACAGGAGCTACATCAACAACAAAAACACTTTTCCATTTTCCTTTGTAGACTGAGCCTGTGCAAGTAGTCTCCTTCAGACTTTATCCACACAGTGGGTTTAGAGACTAGCTCCAGGCCAAAGATTAGGAATCTCCCTGATCCTTTCTGTGCATGGGTCTTTTCTTGGGCATGAGTGTAGCCCTAGGGATTTCTCCCACTCTTGTCTGGGAAAGTTTCCTGTCTGGATCTTGCATTCTGTCCCTTGGCTCAGACAGCAGGACTTGATGCTTCTCCTAAAGAGTTCTGTAGGAGAGCTCTGTGAACTGCCTTCTACATGCAGGGCAAGCTCTGGGACAGTGATTCCCTCAGGCCACCAGATTGGGTCAGATATATATGTTCCCTGTATATGCACAAGGGTTATTTTACACCCTCTGTAACTGGCACCAGGAATCTGCACTAGGAGCATGGGCCACTTCTGCACTGTGCTGGTGGCATGTCAGGGAGGGGCCAGCCAGGGCACGACAAGATCCTACCAATTTAAATGGCCTTTCCTTGATTTACAGTCACCCTGCTATTGCAATCCCTTAACTGTTTTCTGGAGCTTTTAGAAAGAGTTTTCTTCCAGTTCTTGCCAGTTATTCAAAACTTCTTTAGGGGGACAGAGCCCTGGTGCACGTCACACTACCATCTTGATTAGGGACTATGCTTTATTTTTTATTGTTTCTTCTGCTTGCTTCAGACTTAATTTGCTCTTCTCTCTCTAATTCACTAAGGTGGAACCTTGGGTTATTGATTTTAGATCTTTCTTCTTTTATAATATATGCACTTTATGCTAGAAATGTTTATGTAACACTGCTTTCACTGAATCCCACAAATTTTGGTAAGTTGTATTTTCATTTTCATTTAGTCCAAAACATTTTATAATTTCTCTTGATACTTCTTTCACTACTGGGTTACTTAGAAGTTTTAATTTTCACATATTTAGGACTTTACCAGTTTTCTTTTTGTTATTGATTACTAGTTTAATTCTATTATGGTCTGAGGATATATATATATATAATTGTGATTGTTCACATACCATACAATTATCCAAAGATCCAAAGTATACAGTTGCCCCCAGTACCATCATACAGCTGTGCACCCATCACAAATAATTTTTGTTCAATTTTTAGAACATTTTCATTAATCTAGAAAAGAAATAAAGACAAAGAAGAAAAAAAATGAAAAGGAAAATCAAATCCTCCCATATCCCTAACCACCACCCCCCTCCATTGATGACTCATAGCATTGGTATAGTAACATTTGTTACTGTTTATGAAGGAATATTGAAATATTACTAACTGTAGTATATAGTTTGCAATAGGTATGTATTTTTTTCCCTATATGCCCCCGAGGATATATTTTGTATGATGCCTTTTCTTTTAAATTTCTTAAGGCATGTCTTATGACCCAGAATGTGGTCTATCTTGGCTAATGGTCCATTTGCACTTGAGAAGAATGTGTATTCCACTGTTGTTGGATGGAGGATTCTATAGATATCAATTAGATCAAGTTAATAATGCTCTTCAGATCATCTGTATCTTCACTGATTTTCTGTTTGCCTGATATCTCAATTACTGAAAGAATTGAAGTTTCCAACCTTAATAGTGGGTTTGTCTATTTCTTCTTTCAATTCTATCAGGTTTTGCCTCATGTATTTTGATGTTCTGTGGTTAGGTACATACATATTTAGGATTATGTCTTCATGGAGAATTGACTGTTTCATCATTTTGTTATTCCCCCCTTTATCCCTGTTAACCTTCCTTGGTCTTATGTCTGGTTTGTCTGAAATCAATGTAGGTTCTTAAAATGTCATTTGATTGGGTTTATTATGGTATCTTTATCCCATTACTTTTATCCAGTCTGAGTCATTACATTAAAAGTATGTTTCTTGTTGGAATATTGAGCAACTACGAGAAGGAATGAAGCTGTAAGACACACAACGAGGTGAATGGATCCTGTACACAGAATTTGAGTGAAGCACGCCAGAAATAAAGGCAAACACTATAATGCCTCACCAATATGGACTAACTACAATGTGTAAACTCAGAATTGAATCTTAGAACATAGCCTAACGTGGACATGATTATTGTAATAGTCCCTACACTGTAAGCTCTTACAGCAGTTAACTCTATCTCTGAATTGTAATGCCTATCTCTAAACTCTGAGATGCTGATCCCCTAGTGTATGACCTGATTGGTCTCTGGAACAATGATCTCTGAGACACCTAAAAACTCAGAGCTAGAGCTCGGCAGATGTGAATGTCAGTATTAGTGCATATGACAACTGTTTAAAAAAAGCTGAAAAAGAGCCCAGACTTCAATCAGTGATATGAATGAAGCAGATCTGGTTAAAGCTAGGGAAAACTGGGCCAAAGGGTAAAGGTCGAAACTGACTGTGTTTTAAAACTTCAATTTCCATGTGAGACCAAGGGAAGAGATGTCTATTTGTGCAGGATCTATATTTTCTAAACAGTATAACTCTATAGTTGGTTTGTTCAAACACCACAATTACATGGAACTTTGAATAGGAAGTGAGATATGGTAGGTTAGTATAGGTTAGAGTGAAATAGTGAACATCCCAAAGTAATTTGGGCAGAGAATAAAAAATATATTTACAGCACCCCCCTGCCCTCACCGCCTGAGCAGCTGGGGGAAGGTGCAGAAGTGTTGGACTTCCTCACCTGGACTGGTGTTAATGTTGTCTCAAACATTGGGACTGGTGGTTTGATGTGCTGAGCCCTCTATCATGGGACTTGCCCTTATGAAGCTCGTTACTGCAAAGGAGAGGCTAAACTTGCATATAATTGTGCCTAAGAGTCTCCCCCTGAGTACCTCTTTGTTGCTCAGATGTGGCCTCTCTCTCTCTGTAACTGAGCCACCTCGGCAGGTGAACTCACTGCCCTCCCCACTACGTGGGACCCGACTTCCAGGGGTGCAAATCTCCCTGGCCATACAGGATATGACTCCTGGGGATGAATCTTGACCCGGCATCGTGGGACTGAGAATATCTTCTTGACCAAAAGGGGGATGTGAAATGAGACAAAATAGTTTCAGTGGCTGAGAGATTTCAAATGGAGTCGAGAGGTCACTCTGGTGGACATTCTTATGCACTATATACATAACACCTCTTAGGTTTTAATGTATTGCAATAGCTAGAAGTAAATACCCGAAACTACCAAAGTCCAACTCAGTAGTCTGGACTCCTGAAGACAATTATATAATAATGCAGATTACAAGGGGTGACAGTGTGATTGTCAAAACCTTGTGGATCACACTCTCTTTATCTAGTGTATAGATGGATGAGTAGAAAAATGGGGATAAAAACTACATGACAAATAGGGTGGGATGGGGGGGATGGTTTGGGTGTTCTTTTTTTACTTTTATTTTTTGTTCTGATTCTGATTCTTTCTGATGTAAGGAAAATGTTCAGAAATAGATTGTGGTGATGAATGCATAACTATATGATCATACTGTGAACAGTTGATTGTATACCATGGATAATTGTATGGTATGTGAATGTATTTCAATACAACTGAATTTAAAAAAAAAGTATGTTTCTTGCAGAGAATATTTAGTCATGTCTTCTTTCCTTATCCACTTTGAAAATCTGTTTCATTTGGTGTATTTAGACCATTCACATTTAAAGTGATTATTGATACAGTTGGACTATGTTTGCTATTGTTTTCTATTCATTGCATTTGTTTATCCCCCCTCTTTTACCGCCTTCTGTTTTTCAAAGACAATTTTATTGAGATATATTCACATACCATACAATTATCCAAAGTGTACAATCAATTGTTCACAGTATAATCACATAGTTGTGCATTCATCACAATTTTTGAACATTTTCATTACACAAAAAAGAATAAAAAGTAAAAAAGAACACCCAAAACATCTCACACTCTTACCCCCCCAATTATTCATTTATTTTTTGTCCCCCTTCTTTCTACTCATTTGTCCATACACTGGATAAAGGGAGTGTGAACCACCAGGTGTTCACAATCACACAGTCACACTGTGTAAGCTATACAGTTGTAAGATTGTCTTCAAGAATCAAGGATAGTGGATTGCAGTCCAACAGTGTCAGGTATTTCCTTCTAGATATTCTAGTACACTAAGAACTAAAAAAGGATATCTATATAATGCATAAGAATAACCTCCAGAATGACCTCTCGATGCAGGAGGTTAGAGATCTCTCAGCCACTGAAACTTTATTTTGTTTAATTTCTCTTCCCTCTTTTGGTCAGGAAGACTTTCTCAATCACATGATGCCGGGACCAGGCTTATCCCTGAGAGTCATATCCCACATTGTCAGGGAGATTTACACCTCTGGGAGCCATGTCCCATGTAGGAGGGAGGGCAGTGAGTTTACCTGCTGAGTGGGCTTAGAGAGAGAGACTACATCTAAGCAACAAAAGAGGTTCTCTGGGGGTGACCCTTGGGCACCATTATAAGTAGGCTTAGCCTCTCCTTTACAGTAACAAGTTTCATAAGGGCAAGCCCCAAGACTGAGGACTTGGCCTACTACAATGGTATTCCCCAATGCTTGCAAAAATATCAGGAATTCTCCAGGTAGGGAACTTTAATGTTTGCACATTTTCCCCCTGGCCCTCAAGGGAACTTTGCAAATAGTTTTTATTCTGTGCCCAAATTACTCTGGGATGTATTGGGGTGTCACACTACCCTGTATAAACCAACCAGATCTCACCCCCTATTCAATGTTCCATGTAATTATGGTGCTTGAATAAACTGACCATACAAGTTAAATTATATAGCGTGCTAAACAAAGTATAGATTTGCACCAAATAAACATCTCTTCCTTTGGTCTCACACAGAAATTGAAGCTTTAAACATAGTCAATATCATCCTTTAGTCTGGTGTGCCGGTTTGAATGTATTATGTCCCCCAGAAAAAGCCATATTCTTTGATGCGGTCTTGTGGGGCAGACATAACAGTGGGGATTAAGTTGGAACGTTTGGATTAGGTTGTTTGCATGGAGATGCGCCCCACCCAACTGTAGATGATAACTGATGGGATATTTCCATGGAGGCGTGGCCCCACACATTTAGGGTGGGCCTTGATCAGTGGAGCCATATAAATGAACTGACTCAAAGAGAAGGAACTCAGTGCAGCTGTGAGTGACGTTTTGAAGAGGAGCAAGCTTGCTAGAGAGGAACGCCCTGGGAGAAAGCCATTTTGAAACCAGAACTTGGAGCAGATGCCAGCCACGTGCCTTCCCAGCTAACAGAGGTTTTCTGGACGCCATTGGCCACCCTCCAGTGAAGGTACCCGATTACTGATGTGTTACCTTGGACACTTTATGGCCTTAAGACTGTAACTGTGTAGCCAAATAAACCTCCTTTTTATAAAAGCCAATCCATCTCTGGTATTTTGCATTCCGCAGCGTTAGCAAACTAGAACATCTGGTTTACCTTAGTTCTAATCAAGTCCATTTTGTTCCTATCTCTAATTGAAATCTGATCTCTTTTTCAGCTTTTATAATATTTGCTGTATGGGGTAATGCTGACAATCATAGCTGCTGAACTCTGGCTCTGAGTCTCAGGTGTCACACAGATACCCAAAGTTACAGGGACTGACCAGGTTGCACACAAACAGCTCAGCATCTCAGAATTGAGAGAAAACCATTACAATTCATGAATAGATGTGACTGTTGCAAGAGCTTACAATCTAGGAAACTTTACCATAAGCCTTCTCACAATAAACTATGCTGTCAGATTCAATTCTCAGTTTGCACATTATAGTTAGTCCATATTAGTGAGGCATTATAATGTTTATCTTTTTGATTCTGGCTTATCTCACTCAACACACTGTCCTCAAGGTCCACTCACCTAGGTGCACACCTCACAAATTCATTTCTTCTTGCCACTGCTCAGTATTCCATTGGATGTATACACCACACTTCACCATTCATCAGTTGATGTACCCTTAGACCACTTCCATCCATTGCAAAACATGAATATGACTGTCATAAACACCAGCGTGCAATGTCCACTCATGTCCCTGTTCTCAGTTCTTCCAAGTATATACCCAACATATGCAGGACAAAATGGTAACACCATGTTTAGCTTCCTTTGGAACCACCAGACTGCCCTCCAGCTGGGCTGTGCCATTCTACTTCCGTATCAACAGGGAATAGGTAAATCCCTCTCTCCACTTTTTCTCCAGCACTTGTATCCCTCTGTTTATTTTTTTTAAGTTTTATTCACCCACCATAGAATCCATCCTAAGTAAACAATCAATGAGTCCTAGTATAATCACATAATTATACATTTACCACCAAAATCTATTTGAGGAAATTTCCATCTCTTCCCCAAAGAAAGAAGAAAAGGAGGGAAAACATGAAGAATAAAAATACAATAGATAGAAGAAAAATAAAAATAAAATACAATGAAAAAGTCAGACAACATCACCACCACCAAGAATCCCATATCACTCCCTTATATACCTGTTATAGACATTTAGCTTTGGTATACTGCATCTTTCAATGTTACTATTAACTATAGACTCTTGTTTGCATTGATTGTATTTTTCCTCTATACTTTCCAATTTTCAACACCTTGCAATGCTGACATTCATTTGTTCTCCCTCATTTAAAAAATTCTTATATTTATACATGTAATCACCATCATTGACCACTCTAGGTTTCCCTAAGCTATACAATCACAGTCTTTATCTTCTATATTTCCTTCTAGTGTCATCCATGACCCTAGCCTTCTTCTTTCAACCATACCCACATTCATCTTTCTTCAGAGTACTTACAATATTGTGCGACCATCACACAGTATTGTGCTATCCATTTCTGGATCTATACAATCAGTCCTGTTGAACCTGCTGTACTCCTTCAGCATCAAATTCCTGATCCCTAAACTCTTTCTATCTCCTGATAACCTGTGTTCTCAACTCTCAAATTTCACTCATCATTGTTAGTCCTTATTAATGAAACCATACAATATCTGTCCTTTTGTTTCTGGCTAATTTCACTCAATGTAATGTCTACTGTCTACCATTTTGTCTTTTGGATTTTATATGTCTATCTTACTTTATTTTTATTCCCCCCTCTCTTTTTACCCTTACTGATAGTCTTCATTCCTACACTCTTCTCCAAACCTCTCTCTCCTGTATTTTCTATCTGCCTGTAGTGCTCCCTTTAGTATTTCTTGTACAGTATGTGTCTTTTTCACAAACTCTCTCAGTGTCTCTGAAAATATTTAAAACTCTCCCTCATTTTGGAAGGACAGTTTTGCCAGATACAAAATTCTTGGTTGGCAGTTTTTCTCCTTCATTATCTTAAATATATCATACCATTGCCTTCTCACCTCCATGGTTTCTACTGAGAAATCTGCCCATAGTATTATCAAACTTCCTTTGTATGTGATAAATCACTTTAGCTGCTTTCAGAATTCTCTTTGTCTTTGACATTTGATAATCTGATTATTAAGTGTCTTGGAGTTGGTCTACTTGGATCTATTCTGTTTGGGGTATGCAACACTTCTTGGATCTGTAATTTTATGTTTTTCATAACAGATGGGAAATTTTCAGTGATTATTTCCTCCATTATTCTTTCTGCCCCTTTTCCCTTCTTTTCTCCTTCTGGGATACCCATGACATGTATATTCATGTGCTTCATGTCATTCAGTTACCCAAGACTCTGCCCATATTTTTCCATGCTTTTCCCTTTCTGTTCTTTTGTGTTTAGGATTTCAAAAGTCCTTCCTCCAGTTCATGAATCCTTCCTTCTGCCTCTTCAAATCTGCTGTTGTATGTCTTCACTATCTTTTTCATCTCTTGTATTGTCCCTTTCATTCCCATAAGTTCTACCGATAGTTTTTTCAAACTTTTGAGTTCTTCCTTATGTTTGCCCAATGACTTCTTTATATCCTTCATCTCTTGTCATATCTTCCCTCAACTCATTGATTTGATTTTTTAATTGATTTAGGAGATATGTTTGATTGATAATTAGTTGTTTCAATTCTTGTATCTCAGTTGAAGTGTAAGTTTGTTCCTTTGACTGGGCCATATCTTTGTTTTCCCTAGTGTGATTTGTAATTTTTTTGTTGTTTAGGCATATTCTTTTCTTGATTTTCCCAATCACATTTTCCCAGACATGACTGGCCCAGGTCTCAGGAGGAGGCTGTAATCAGTATCAAGTTTCCCTGAGTGTGAGACCCAGCAGATTGTCGGACTTTCCTGTGAGGCCTCCAGACTCTGTGCATTTCATATCCTGCCCAGCAAATGGTGCTTGACAGCCAGCAGCTCCCCACCAGCACAAAGAGATGCAGTGTATTTAATTCTCAATGGACCCTGTCTCAGCAAGGGACCGAGGATGTCAGAAACCAATCTTAAGCTGTTTGTTTCCCTTCCCCACCCAGCCCTGGGGTCTGAGTTCTCTGAGGGAGGGCAGCCACATGACCTAGGCCCTACCCCTCTTTCCTTAGGGAAGATAAGCCCTTAGGGAATTCTCCTACACTTGAGTTCTTTCTTTGACTCTCTATCTTAACTCCATCCTTGCCTGGGTCAGTGCTGAAAACTGAAAATGCCTGAGGCTTTCTCTAATGAGCTACTTTGGATGTGAGTGGGGAAAAAAAAGGGAACAAAGCAAGAAGTCCCCTTTTCAGAGCCAGTCCCCAGCCCTCCAGTTCAACAGGCAAGAACCAGAATTGGCACCTGGTTCTGTGAGCCTCTTCTCTTGGTGTACAGTTCCTTTCCAGTATTCTGATCTCAGTGGACTCCAAAGGCCTGTTTTTTATTTATTTGTTTTTTCCCCACAAGTCCTGCCTCCTCTCTGCCAGAATAAACCTCCAGGTTTGTTTCTTGCTTGCTCTGGGTTTATCTGCACTCGAGGCCTGTATTCAGTAGTCGAAATGTTAATTAAAATTGCAGTTGGAGCTTGGTTGGGCTACATTCCCTTGCTCCCAGCACGGACTGCTTCTTTTTCCCCATGGCAGAGATTTGCAACTCAGCCTGCTCTGCTGCTGGGGGAGGGGTGACAGCTCTGCAGTCTGGGGAGCTTTGCTTACAGTTCTATACTGCAGTCTCAGCCATTCCACCCATTCCTGACTGGTGTACGATGTTGTCCAGTCACAGATGTCCCCCCATCAGTTGTTCCAAACTATTTTCTAGTGTTCCCGGCTATTTACCAGTTTCTCTAGGAGACTAACTAAATTCCACACCTCCTTATGCCACCATCTTGCCTCTCCTCTCCTTCTCTGGTTTTAACTGACCATTTTATATGACTCCATTTTATTTCTTCTCTTAGTCTATCATTTGCACTTCTTAAAATGTATTAGTGCTTGTCCTAGAGTTTACAATGTTTTTTTTTAAATTTTTATTTTGAAATAATTTCAAACATATAGGACAGTTGCAAATACAATACAAACCCCATACAGAGAACTCCAACACCCCTCAGATATCCATATCTACCAATTTTACATTTTGCTACCTTTGCAGTACCTTTTTCCTTCCTTCCTTCCTTCCTTCCTCTCTCCCTCCCCCTCTCTTTCTTTCAACTATATCTATTATCTTTTTATCAATTATCTAACCGTTTATCATCTTCTGAAGGTTTGAGAGCAGGTTGCATATGTCATACTCCTTGAACTCATAACACTTCCATATACATTTCCTACGAACAAGGATCTTCACTTATGTCATTAACTTAACTGCAGTTAATTCAAGAAAATTAATATGAATATTAAGCTTAAATTCTATGTTCCAATTTTTCCTTATGCCCCCTTTGAGTTTTCTCCTCCATTCTTAGATCCACTCCAGTATCATATATTGCATTGATTGTCATTAACTCTTAATTAACTTTTTTTTAAATTAACTATATCAAAAAAAATTTTTTAAAAGATATACAAAAAACTTTTCAAACAAATCATAACAAGGGAGAAAGAAAAAGACAATCAACCTAAAATAACTACTTTACTTCCAACATGTTCCTACTCTACCCCAAGAAAATAACCTAATATAGCAACATTTCTGTGAACTTGTTCCTACTATACCCATCATCAGCAATTAACAAACCATAGTCATTCCTGGGCATTCCCAGAACATTAAATTTACCCACGATAGCTTATCTGTTCTTACTGGGTTAAAGTTCTCCCTTCATTAATTGCTCTCTATCGCTAGTTCCCCTACATTCTACATTATAAACCACTTATTTTGGGAGTGTGTTATTTAACCTCCAGGTGTTTGTGAATTTTCTAAGTCTCTGACGGTTATTGACTTCTAATTGTATTACATTGTGGTCAGAGAATGTGCTTTGAATAATTTCAATTTTTAAAATTTATTGAGGCTTGCTTTATGTCCCAGCATATGGTCTATTCTGGAGAAAGATCCGTGATCACTAGAGAATGTGTATCCTGGTGATTTGGGTTGTGATGTTTTATATATGTCTGTTAAAACAAATTCATTTATCAGATTGTTTAGGTTTTCAATTTCCTTATTGGTCTTCTGTCCAGTTGATCTATCTATAGGAGAGAGTGATGTGTTGAAGTCTCCCACAATTATTGTGGAAACATCCATTGCCTCCTTTAGCTTTGCCAGTGTTGTCTCATGTATTTTGTGACACCATGATTGGGTGCATAAACATTTATGATTGTTACTTCTTCTTGTTGAATTGCCCCTTTTATTAGTATGCAGTGGCCTTCTTTTTCTCTCCTAACATCCTTGCATTTAAAGTCTACTTTATCTGAGATTAATATTGTTACTCCTGCTTTCTTTTGGCTGTAGCTTGCATGAAATATTTTTTCCATCCTTTCACTGTCAATTTCTTTGTGTCCCTGTGTCTAAGATGAGTCTCTTGTATGCAACATATTGATGGTTCATATTTTTTTTATCCATTCTGCCAATCTATATCTTTTAATTGGGGAGTTTAATCTATTTACATTCAATGTTATTACTGTGAAGGCATTTCTTGAATCAGCCATCCTATCCTGTGGTTTATGTTTGTCAGATATATTTCCTCCCCCCTCTCTTAATGTCCTTTATTGAACCAATATTGAATCTCTTTAGTACTGAACCCTTCTCCATCTCTCTCTCTCTCCTTTCTTTCTTTCTCTGTCTGTAGGGCTCCCTTTAGTATCTGAGGTAGGGCAGGACTTTTACTAACAAAATCTCTTAGCATTTGTTTGTCTATGAAAAATTTAAGCTCCCCCTCAAATTTGAAGGAGAGTTTTGCTGGATAAAGTATTCTTGGTTGGAAATTTTTCTCTTCCAGGATTTTAAATATGTCATGCCACTGCCTTCTCACTTCCATGGGGCTGCTGAGTAGTCACTACTTAGTCTTAGGTTGTTTCCTTTTTATGTGGTGAATTGCTTTTCTCTTGCTGCTTTCAGAACTTGCTCCTTCTCTTCAGTATTTGACAGTCCGATCAGAATATGTCTTGGTGTGGGTTTATTTGGATTTATTCTACTTGGAGTTCACTGGGCATTTATGCTTTGTGCATTTATATTGTGTAGAAGGTTTGGGACGTTTTCCCCAATGATTTCTTTGAATACACTTTCTAGACTTTTACCATTCTCTTCCCCTTCTGGGACAGCAATGAGTCTTATATTTGGATGTTTTATCTATCATATCTCTGAGGTCCATTTTGATTTTTTCCCTATTCTTCCTTTTGTTCTTTCATTTTCCATTCTGTGGTCCTCAAGGTCGCTGAATCGTTGTTCAGCTTCCACTAGTCTTTTACTATGAGTATCCAGAATCTTTTTAATTTGGTTAACAGTTTCTTTTATTTCCATAAGATCATCTTTTTTTTATTTACTTTTGCAATTTCTTCTTTATGCTCATCTAGGTTCTTCTTCATGTCCTTTATATCCTGTGCCATGCTCTTCTTCATGTCCTTTATATCCTGTGCCATGCTCTTCTTCATGTCCTTTATATCCTGTGCCATGCTCTCATTGTCTTTAGTTCTTTGATTAATTGCTCCAAGTACTGTGTCTCCTCTGATCTTTTGATTTGGGTGTTTGTGTTTGTGTTATCCATAATGTCTGGTTTTATCATATGCTTCAAAATTTTCTATTGTTTTTGGCCTGTTGGCATTCTCTTTACTTGTTAGGGTTCTTGCGGTCGCGGTTACTGCTTCTGGGGGGAGTGGCGGCCGGTAGCGGAGCCCTCAGCTCTCGGGGCTGCTTAAAGGGTACCGGCGGCGGGGGCTCTTTCCCGGAGGCGAGGGCGAGGCGGAGGACTTGGCCAGGTCCTCGGCGGGAGGCGTGCAAGGTGTGGAGGGCGGCAATAAGGACAAGACACTCTTCATCCAGTAGGAGTATGCACCAAAGAGAGAGCGAGTTTATTCAGGGGTGATTACAGGTTATATAGGCTGGTAAGAAGGGTAGGGCTGGAAAGGAGGTGAAGTAGCCTTAAATGGCAATATTGAAGGGAGAGGGGCTAGGATTGGTTCTGAGAGGACGCAGGAGCCGTTGCAGCGGGCGGGAGTTGTTCTGGCCACGGTGCATGCGCGCTGGCGGTGGCAGGAGTGGCCTTGGCACAAGGGAGTGTGTGGGCAAGATAAGGAAGTGAGGAAAGGGCGGTTGGGAGAAAGGCGGTTTCCCCCGGCAAGCCTCCCCTGCCAGTGGCATTTTGGGTGAGGAAAAGGGAGCTGCCTTGACCTCGCTCCTCAGGCTCGGGGGGGCTGCAGAGGGCACTAATGCCCGTACCTACTACCCTCCCCAGGGGGTGATATCAGGTCCCCTGGCCCAGGCCTGGCAAGCCGAGGTACAAGCTCAGTCACCCGCAATTCCCCTTTCTTTTCTAATTAGAGGAAGAGGCTTTACCGGAGAGGCCCGCTAAGGGTGAGGGAAGGGGGGAGGTCAGGGAAGGGAAAAAGGGGTTGACGGTGGCTCAGCGAGGCTGGAGCTCAGTGTTGGTGTGGTGCCCGGGCGCTTGACAATGGCTTCGCTGCAGCGGGCTGGGCGAAGGTGAGGGGTTTAAAGTTCAGGGGTTCAGAGAAGCTGGAACTCGAGGTGAGAGCGATGTTCAGGTGATTGAGAAGGGCCTCGCGGTTGGTGAGTCGACCGGTGGCGTTGAGGTCGCGGAGGGTTGGCTGTCATCTTGGAGTGGGGGGCGTCAGAGGTGGCGAGTCGCTGATACTGGATTTGCACGAACGAGGAAAAAATGGCATCCGTTTGTTTCCTTACAAGCTGGACAATTTTGCGGATGAGGCAGGGTCCTAAGATGAGAGCTAGAATAATTATTAATAAGGGGCCAAGAAAAGGAAGGATGTATGGGAGGATGGGAGTGAAAAAACTGGACCAATAACTGGTGGCTTCACGATCTCTTTTACGCTTTTCCAGTCCTTCTCGGACCCTTTTCAGGCTGTCCTCGACGAGACCTGTGGAATTGGCATATACACAGCACTCTTCTCCTAGGGCGGCGCAGAGGCCTCCTTCTTTGAGGAGGAGAAGGTCAAGACCTCGGCGGTTTTGGAGCACTACCTCAGAGAGGGAATTGACAGAATTTTTTAGATGGTAAATAGCGTTTTGTAAGTGATGAATGTCTTCGTCAACAGCCCCCCTGAGGTGAGTTAGGGCGGAGCCTTGACTGGCTAGTGCAGCGATTCCGGTGCCAGTGCCGGCAAGACCTAGGAGGGAGGCAATTGTGAGGGCGGTGATGGGCTCTCACTTTTGCAGAAGGGCAGGAGCTGCAGTTCTTTCCAGACGGAGGAAGAAGTCTTCTTCGCTGTGGTATAAGACCCTAGGGATAAGGACAATTAGGAGGCAAGTTTCTTTATATTCACTGATGATATTCGTGCTGAGACAGGGGGTAAGTCCTGTAGAGGAACAGAGCCATTGGGAGGAGTTATGAGGAATGAGAAATTTTGCCGAGCTGCTGGGAGATGAGTAGCTGGCACAGGCAGTGAGGTCGGGAGAGTTACTGGAGCGAGGGCGGACGCACTTTCCCGTATAGGAGACTGAATGAAAGGTCAGGGGGACGGCAGAGGTATTCCAATTGTATTCCAAGGGGTTGTTTTCTGTGCTTTCTGAAAAGGAGAGGTTGGAGGCAACGGGTTCGTACAGTGAGGAAGAGGTGGAGAGGCAGAGCCAGCAGGAGGAGGTAAAATTGGGGTTGGAGGAGTTTACTGAGGTAAAGGCGGCTTGGATGAGGCTGAGGAGGGGAGAGGAATAACGAGAAGGGGGCAGAGGAAGCTGGGGTGGTGGGGTTGGCGATGCGTTGTTTGCAGCTGAGGTGCGGCCTCCGGATGCGCTGCTTGTACTTGAAGTGCGGCTGGAGGGCTGTGGAAAAAGGGGGTTAATGACTTGGTTGGAACCTATGCTAGAGGGTGTTTTTAATGCAGTATTTTGGCCTGGTTGGTTTACAGCCTCCTTTTTTATAAGAATAAGTGATTCTCGGTCGGCTCCTTTCTCATAGATTCTGAAGCCCCAAGTTTGACTGAGTAACCAGGAGGGATTAGTGGGGAGCTGCACTGTAAGATTAAGATGTATGCAGGATCTCTCACTTTCTTGGCCGAGCCAGTTAACAATAGGGAGTTTGCACCCTGTAGGGGCCCACTTTAAGGTAAGGTAATGATTAGGAACAGGAGGCTTCCAATTAGTGGCTAATGTTTCACACCCCCAGTATGCACAGCAGTACTCGTTGGGGGAATTACAGTACGATTTTCCAGGATTTGAGGATGGGCACATGTAATATTGGGCCTGGGGATCACTTACCTTTCGAGCGCAGGTTTCTTCGACTCTGGAGACAAAGGTGGCGAAAGGCTTATTCGGCTCCTGGAAGAGCTTGGTGAATTTATCAGGTCGACGGGCAGAGCAATTGGCAAACGCTCGTAAGGCGATTCCCCAAAGGATAGGCCAAAAGGTGGCAGGTGCATTAATATAAGCAGACGCATTTAGAAACGCTCCAGTGCCCATATAGGCTTCGGGGGGATGATAGACTCCAAGGGCTGCGTCTTGCTCACTTTGCTTAGCTGCTTCCGCCTGGAAGTGAGCACGCCAGTCAACAAACTGACCGGGGTTAAGAATGGAACGGGCAAGCGAGGCCCAGTCTTGGGGGATGCAAAAGTCCATGCCGAGATCCTGCAGTATTTGGGAAGCGTATGGGCTACCTAACCCGTCCTCCTTGACGGCCCTGCGAAGCTGCTTGATAGTATCTGAGTCAATGGGATACCAGTCATACGGTTTCTGTGGGGTGGGGGCAAGGTTAAGAGGAAAGCAGCGAAAAGCACGAGAGAAAGGAGGACGCGCTTGCAGAGGGCTTGGCGCGGGAGTGGGGATAGGGGGAGCGTTGCCCCAAGGGTTGCCTTGAGGTGTAGAAGGCAGCCAGGGGTTGTTAGTCGGCAGGGTGGGAGGAGCGGCGGCAGCTGTCGGTAGCGGCTCCGAGGGGGAGCTCGCCGAAGGGGGAGGTGGGAGTGGGAGGCCCCAAGCGTAGCAAGATGGCGGCGTGGTGGGCGTGGCTAAGACACAAGATGGTGGATCAGCCCCGCCCTGTGAAAGGGCAGGGTTCAAGGCACAAGATGACGGACTAGCTCCGCCCTGTGGAAGGGCGGGGTAAAGCGTACGCGGTTTCCGGCCCAGCTTAGGGCTGATGTCATCGCCGGAGCATTTCCTCCCCTCGATGGAAAAAGAAGGAGGAAGTTCGCCATCTTGGCGTGGCGCAGTGTTATTTTGCTTTTTGGGAGTCACCTCGAGCGCGTTGTTAATCTGCTCGACTAAGGACTCCGTGTCCGAGTCATGATTTGAATTAATATCGCTATCTGAATCTGTTGGCTGGGTTGATAGGGCCTCCTTGGATTTAACGGGGCCTCGATCAGGGGGGAGGGAGCCTTGAAGGCAGGAGCGGATGGTTATCAAGGTGGGGAGCAAGCCGGGAGGGAAGCGCTTGCTCTCATGTTCCATGGCGTTAGTGACTTGATCAATAAGACGATCATAAATAACAGGGTCCCAAAGATGGCAAGTGGTGAGCCATGGGTTAAAGGGCAGCAGGAGGTCCCAGTATACTTGCAGCTGCCGGACAGACACTTTACAGCGATGCGTGTCTAGGAGACCCGCTAGAGCACGAACTTGAGGTGCCTGGCACGTAGATAGACGATTACCCATAGCTGAGGGGGGAGGAGGGGAGGTTGTTTACCGAGCAGAGAGAATGAGATAAACCGTGGCCTTGAGGCCGAAGGAGACGGCGAGAGCGGAAAGCAGTGCCCTTTGGCAACGGGAGCAGTCGGGGGGGGGGCGGTTGCAAAGAGGCACACGGTGCCAAATGAGGAAATAAAGATACAAAGAACTACAGCAAAGTAATGGAGGGGAAGAGGGAGAGCGTTAGGAGGAACGGGGGTCATAGAAGTGCGCATACAAGAGGACGAAGAGAGCGTGGGGGAAGGGAGGAGCGGCTTCGGAGCAATGAACCTCACACGGCTCCGGAAGCGGCGAAGGAGAGGCGGCCCTTACCTTGCAGGCGAGGAAACGGGAAGCTGGAGAGGCGTCCGGGCGAGCGGGCGACCTGCCGAACTGTTGTGTGGAGACGTTCCTCACACGGGGCACCAGTTGCGGTCGCGGTTACTGCTTCTGGGGGGGAGTGGCGGCCGGTAGCGGAGCCCTCAGCTCTCGGGGCTGCTTAAAGGGTACCGGCGGCGGGGGCTCTTTCCCGGAGGCGAGGGCGAGGCGGAGGACTTGGCCAGGTCCTCGGCGGGAGGCGTGCAAGGTGTGGAGGGCGGCGATAAGGACAAGACACTCTTCATCCAGTAGGAGTATGCGCCAAAGAGAGAGCGAGTTTATTCAGGGGTGATTACAGGTTATATAGGCTGGTAAGAAGGGTAGGGCTGGAAAGGAGGTGAAGTAGCCTTAAATGGCAATATTGAAGGGAGAGGGGCTAGGATTGGTTCTGAGAGGACGCAGGAGCCGTTGCAGCGGGCGGGAGTTGTTCTGGCCACGGTGCATGCGCGCTGGCGGTGGCAGGAGTGGCCTTGGCACAAGGGAGTGTGTGGGCAAGATAAGGAAGTGAGGAAAGGGCGGTTGGGAGAAAGGCGGTTTCCCCCGGCAAGCCTCCCCTGCCAGTGGCATTTTGGGTGAGGAAAAGGGAGCTGCCTTGACCTCGCTCCTCAGGCTCGGGGGGGCTGCAGAGGGCACTAACGCCCGTACCTACTACCCTCCCCAGGGGGTGATATCAGGTCCCCTGGCCCAGGCCTGGCAAGCCGAGGTACAAGCTCAGTCACCCGCAGGTTCTTTTAGGATATGTAGTATTATTCAAAGTAGAATCTCTAATTTGTCAGACCTACGGCTTGGTGGTGTACACTTTAATCAGCAGATGGCATCCGCGAGTCACCTATTTCCCTCAAGTCAGTTCTCCCCAACTTTGTCTGTGGTGTGTCGGGGTCTGATTCTTGTGGGGTCCAATTGGTGCACCAAGTTTGGGTGTGTTGTTGGTGCTGTCCGCCCTGAATGTGGTTAGGGAGGGAGGGCAGCTTTAATAATCAAACCTTCCAGGTGTTCCTGGAGATTTAAGGCTGTTCCAAGATTCTAAACCTTAATTATCAGTCTTGCCACAGATTGTCTCTGCCACTGACCCACAAGTCCTTGGTATTGGCGTATGGTCCCTGGGATTTCTGAGTGGGTCCCTCTTCCAAGCTGTGCCCTTCTAGGGCCTCTGCTGAGGGAAGGTTGTGCTATGTCACAAGTGTGCACCATCCCTCAAGGGAAGTTCTGGGCCACCAGGCCATGGAGGTGAGTTCCCAGCTTGCTGTAAAGTTGGCTGTACGAGGCGCGCCAATTTCCCCCTTTTCACACAGTTGTGCCTTCCCAGCTCCGGGACAATTAGCTGTGGGTGCATGAAAGCCTATTGTCCAAGCCTGACAATGTGGCATGTGTATATGCCACTGGAAACACCCCCCATCACACTGGGTTTCTTGGTGCGGCTCTGGGCTGTGGCCCCGGCATCAGACAGGAGTGTTTCCAGCCCGCCAGGAAGATGGCTGCAAGGGGAGTGGGTTTTCTTTCCCTTTTGGCTCACCTCTGCCTTCCTCACTCTTAGACAACTGGCAGCAGATGCGTGAAAGGCTATCTTCCACGCCAGATACTGAGGCATTTGCACAGCCCGTTCCTGCCACACTTCACTGTGCAGTTCTTGCTGCCATATCTGCAGCTGCTTTTTTTTTTTTTTTTTTTTAAAAGAACTAGTCCAACTCCAAATGCCAATGCTCAGTTTCCCCACACCGCACTGTGGCTGCCAGACATTCAGCAGCTTACTCACTCATTTCAGAACACAGACTCCCTGTTTGACCAAGTGCATGGTCCCCATGGATTTAGCAGACCTTGTCCAGCTGATCCATCACTGGAACTGGTGTTCTGGGTCACTTTTTGGCTTTTATCTAGTATTTTTCACAGAGGCATTTTTTTACCCTCTCTCTCCTAGCCGCCATCTTCTCCCTCCAATATGTATTTTTAAATCCTCTAAGTCCATCTTCAGAAAACATTATACTGCTTCATGTGAAGTGTAGGAATCCTAACAGGGTATTCTCTATTCCTCCCTCACACCCTCTGTGACATTACTGTCATTTATTTCACTTAACCAAAATCTGTATTCATCCAGTACAGTTGCTATTATAACTTTGAACAGTTATTAGATATTTATAATTAAAGACTTTAACCTTCATTTATTCCATATCTGATGATCTTCCTTTCTCCAAGTAGATCTGAGTTTCTGATCTGTATGATTTTCCTTGTCTCCTGAAGACCTTATTGTTTCTTTCAAGGCTGGTAGTGAATTCCTTCAGCTTTTTTTTTCCTTGTCTGAGAAAATTTTATTTCACCTTCACTTATGAAGGACAATTTTTCTAGGTACAGAAATCCAGGGCGGTGTTTTTCCTTTCTTTCCCAACTTTAAGTGTTTCATTCCACTTTTCTCTTCCTTGTATGCTTTCCGACAAGAGGTCTACTGTAATTCTTACACTTGTTCCTTTACAGGTAAGGTGACTCCTCTTCCTCTGCCGAGTGGCTTCTTTCAAGGTCTTTTTTTTTCTTTCTGCAGTTAGACAACAATATGCTCGGTTTCTCTCTGTCTTATTTGTCCTGCTGCTGTTCTCTGGGCTTCTTGCATCTGTGGTTTGGTGTCTCATTAATTTGGGAAAGTTCTCACCATTATTATTATATTTTTTCTCCACACTCTCTTTATTCTCCTTCTGTTTCTCCAGATATACTGTGCAGTTAGCTGTGTGAATATCTCAGATTAATGCCCAGAGTTGGCTTTCTGGCATGCAGACATGGAGAACCCAAACAGGGCCTAGTCATCTCCTTCAATGAAGAAGCAGAGTTTAGAGACTGAGGAGCCTAATGCAGCCAGAATTCAGGCTAGAATTCATCGAGTACCAGAAAGGACATAAATGGAAAAAGGTATGCTCTGAAGTTCTGCAGAGGATCCCTAAGACTAAGAAAGCATCACTGGAAACGAGAAAGCAAAATAATTCACAGAGCTCACACATGACTGGGCATTGTTCATCTTCCTAACAGCTATAAGGGAAAAACCTCCGAATACATGGGGTATGTGGTTGAGTACTCTGAAGTGCAATGCCTGATGAGTTTATCCAAGTTTGCTCTAGGCTAAAGCCTGCTCTGGTTCCCCCACTCTGCAACACACACACAAATTAAGAGCAAATATTGAAAGACTCAAACTTTTCAAATAACTTATCTGTATCCCAGAACAAAGCCCAGACATATTTAAAGAAATAACAGAAATCCAGTACCTAATGGTATAAAATTCAGAATGTCTTGTTCCAATTATAAACCACCAGTCATGCCAAAAAAACCCAGGAACATACGATCTAAGAAAAAATAATCAACAGACACGAAATGACACAAATAGAATCAGTAGAAAATGACAAAAAACAGCTATTATATAGTTCATATGTTCAAAAAGGTAGATAAAAACAGAGCATGTTAAGGAGAGACATGGAAGATATAAAAATGACCCATATTGAACTTCTAGATGTTTAAAGGCACATTTACATATTGAGCTTACCATCTCCTTCCTGATTCTCCCCACGGCCACTCAAGACTTGGGTCTTCATTTCTTCTGCCTTTCCTCACCTCATGCTTTTCCCTAACCTCACTCTATTTCAACCCTACCTCCTACCTACCTTTACACTTTCTCCCTTCCCTTGGCCCTCCCTCTTCTTTTATCCTCACCATGCCCTGTAGAGCAGAACAGGAACTCCCCAAACTATCAGCCCTCTCCTTCCATGTAAGCATCGCTTTTCCCATGTGGCCTCACCTTCCTGCCTCCTTTCATTCTACAAATAGCTCAGTTGCAGAGTCAGCCCTGGGCATCTAGCCAGACTCTAAGGGAGCTTGACTTTAAATGTCCAAGGGGACTGTCAAAGAGGTCACATGATCATCTCTGGGGAATGCTTAGTTCTCAGGCCCACTGCATGTTGCCTCACTTATTAAACCTAACACTGCCTCTAGCAAAGCCTGTGTTGCCCATTGCAGCACTAGGCCTTCCCTCTATCCCTACAGCAGGTTCAGGGTAGGCTTGGTGAGTTTACCTGTGCCTGGATCCTGAGGAGCCCCATCTCATCATACCCTCTGAGATAATTAAGACTCCTCAGACATTTGGGCAGTTTGGTATTCATGCAGCTCTGAAGGCGACCTGGGCTAAAGCAGGGTCTGTATTTAAAGTCTTGGGGTCTTCCATATCATTTGGAAATACAAATGGATATCAGATTCTTTAGTAATATCCTTGCAGTTCAATGAGGGCTTTTTAAAAACAAGTGCATTTTTAAATTTTATAAGATAATTATACAAATTATTTTCCTACATTAGTCATTTGTGACAAAGACAATTATTAAATAGTCTGTCCTCTCCCCAATAGTATAGATGCTTGAAATTATATGCATATATGAGCTTGATTCACTCCACTGTGTGTTTTATTGGGTCAAAAGTACACTGTATGTATAAAAATTCATTAATTTAATGCAAACTACATCACTTAAACAGAAGATATACATAACAGATACATAACACCTATTTACCTGTGTAAGTAACACTCAGGATAAGGCAGCAAAGATTGAGTTTCTTAAACATTGCCATTTCCTTCAATTATTACATCTCCTGCCCTCTCATTAGATGTAATAGTCTCATGATGTTTTCAATCTCCATGGTTGAGATAGAATTTACACAAAATAAAGTGCACACAGAATGTTCTCCACGAGTTTTGATTTTATGTCTCCGTATAATCACCACCTTAATCTTAACATGAAGCATTTTCATCATCCCACATACATTACTTCATGTCCCTCTGTACTTCCTATTTCACAGGCAATGTTCTCATTTTCACCGTATACATTTTATTTATCCTAGAACTTCATGTAAATGGATCATATAGTACATACATTTTGCCACTGACTGCTATCCCTCATCATACTAGTGTTGTGATCCACCAATGTTTTGTGTCTATCATTCATTCTCTGTATTGATCACTTGTTCCATTCCATGCATGTATGAGAAAGTGTTTACCAATTTACCTATTAATACATATTTAGATTGTTTGGATATTACAATAAAGCTACCACAAACATTCATGTAATATTTATGTATGTATATGTATTTTTATTTCTATTGTATACATTTCTTGAAATGGGATTTCTGGGTCATATTGTAGATGCATATTTAACACTAAAAGAAACTATTTTCCAATTTTTTATAACATTTCACATCCCCATCAATATACAAATATTCTAGTTGCTCCACATCCTTAATTGTATGATCATGCTTCCTAATTTTAACAATTTAGCATGTGTGAAAAGGCATTTCATTATAAGTTGAAGTTTCACATCCATGATGATGAAATTTGGTAACTTTTGTCAGCTTAATGGGAAACTGTACATATATATAGTTTTGCATCCGTTCAGAGGAGAGCCGCTCTGCAAAATATTTGAACAGTATTTTAAAAACTGTCAATATCTGATAAGACAGGAGAAACTGAGGAACTGTTACAAACGGGAGCAATATGTTATCCTGGATTGGAGCCTGGAACAGAAAAAATGATAGAATACTGGAGAAATTCAAATGGTCTGTAGTTAAGCATATTTTACCAAATGTCAATTTCTTAGTTCTGATAATTACACTATATTACATACAATTTTAAATTTGGAGATGCCAGAACAGTATATGGGAACTCTGTCCTATTTCTGCAACTCCTCTGTAAGGGTAAAGCTGTTAAAAACAAACAAACAAAATACCAAAGGTAGTTTTTTTCCCCAGGCAGCTGCTGAAGATGGCAGAGGGGCAGGTCCTGGTGCCTGATGGCTGAGGCCATCTCCTGGACCACCTGGCAGTGGTGGCCCAGTAGGTCCTCCTAGGCTTGAAGGTGGTGGTCATTGGCATCAACACTTCTGACAACTTCTACAGAAATAAGCTAAAATATCTGGCCTTTCTCCACAAGTGCACAAACATCAACCCATCCCATAGCCTCTACCACTTCTGGGCCCCCAGCTGCATCTTTTGGCAGGCCACACGAGGCAGGCTGCCTCACAAGAGCAAGTGTGGCCAGGCCACCCTGGACCATCTCAAAGAGTTTAATGGGATTGCACCTCCCTACCATAAGAAAGAGCGGATGGTGGTTCCTGCTGCCCTCAACACTGTACATCTGCAGCCCACTGAAAAGTTTGTCTACCTGGGATACTTTGCTCACAAGGTTGCCTGGAAGTACCAGGCAGTGATACACCACTCTGGAGAAGGCTTGATCTATTACAGGAAGCAGCAGCAGCTCAAGAGGTTGTGGAAAGAGGCTGGGAAGAATGTGGAGAAGACTGACAAATACAGAGGTCCCCAAGACCCATGGGCTCCTGCTCTGTCCAAATTGTCCTTCCTCCACCGCCACTCTGGGACATGGGGGCCCCGGGGCAGTAGTCTTCACGTCCAGGTGCCACAGGCAGCCTGCGGCTGAGAAGGCTGGAGATGACGAAAACACCTCAGTGGGTTGAGTTCACTGCCACTGCTCACTCCTACTTCAGAAAAGCCTTTCTTGAAAAGAGGTTAACAGTTACTAAGGCACAATTTGTCTTTGACCTACTTGTTCATGTGAGAATTTTAAAAAAACAGATAGTAGAACACCAATTACTTGGGTTTCTATATATTTGCAAAAGTAAACTGGAAAACTGCAATAGCTGGGTAACTCTAATTGTGAATGGGACGTTCCTTTAAAGCATTCCTTACACTTTGTAGCTGTTAGAATGTTACATAATGCACGTAAGTACAGTGTCATCACGTGTTATACAAAAGGTATTAATAAATTAAAGGACTGGGAAGACATGTGACCGGGGGCTTAGAGCTATTGTCCTTGCGGTTTCTCTGTACTATGATATTGGACAAATTACTTTTAAAGGAAACAAACAAAAATAAAAATAAAGGTAAAGCAAATCTTATTACAAAGCTTTGGTCATCAATTAGATGTGATTTTGGCATCAGGACAGATGTACAGATCATTGACACAAAGTCCAGAAATAGACCCACACATTCATAGAAAATTGAGTTAAGCCAAGGGAATTTCTATAAAATGTGCTGAAATAATCTATTCATAGACAAGTAACAAAATAGTCCAAAGGAATAAACTGTAGAGCTTACATACAGTGTACCTTAAAACACCAAAACAAAAAAGTATCAAATTTAGTTAGAATTATAAAACCTTTTAAAAAATGGAAGACTTCTGTTTTAATTTATTTAAAAATTTACAAATACTCTATGCCTAAACATGAAACAGCTCCCCCTTCTTCCTTCCTCCCCCATTGCGTGGTAACCTCAAATCTACTTTCTACTTCTGTAAGTGAAATCATGCAGTATTTGTCCTCATGTGGGTTGGTCAATTACACTCTAAAGCTTTAAAAAATGGTTCAAAACAAACACTGAATTCTCCCACTTTTTGGAAAATCAGGTTTAGCAATCTTCCATTGACTCCACCATCTCTCTCCTCATGCCCTGGGAGGGACGGCCTTGCCTCAGTGGCAGCAGATATTGGTGAGCAAGGAGGGCCATTTCCACCTGAGTCAACAGGAATGCAGGTGGGTTCACAGAAGCCACACCCCTGGACTACGGATCGCCCTTCTCTCCACCCTCGTTTTCCTGCCTATGCAGCAATGGTCTAGAGAGGAACAGCCCAGAGACTACAGGGATTCTCAAAGCCTTTATTTTCTTTGATAGTGCCCTCTGCAACACAGCACACACTAGTCTGAAGGAACAGTGTGCACACTGATCCTGCACAGTCATAGCCACTGGAACCTTTGTCCATGCACTTTTAGAAGAGGCACATTCCATCTAGCTTACTGCAGTCTCCAGCACTCCCTATTACCCAGTGTTTCTGTACCAATTATGGTTCCCCCTGTGCCCTGTAGTCTTACAACTAGTGATATCACAACCAGCGATAGCCAACTTCATCCTGTACATCAGCACACAAAGCCTCTCTGCAGGACCTTTGCAGGACCCGGGGAAGAGATCTCCCTCAACAGTGGCAGGCATTACATGACATCCCCTTTGAACAAGGAAAATAATCCACATTGTTCTCAGAAGCACTGGAGGTTGTCACAAGTGGCCCCTCCTCAGGTGACCTCTGCGCCAACAAAAAAATCCTGGCATCCTTGCCACAAATTAGGACCACAGAGCTCTGCAGTCTTTGCTAGGAGACCTTGGGCAGTAATGCACATGAGCGCACAAGTAGAGCTAGTTTCTGTCATCATACTGCCACCTCTGAGGCACATAAAGTGTGAGATCCCCCCAACAACCGCTCACTACTTTATACCTGCAGAGCCCAATTTTGTTTTCAAGCTACCCCACTCTGTGAATACAACTCTGAAGATTAAAGGTTCTTTAAGAATAAGGCCTTTATTATTGCACGAACCAGAGCAATGTGCAGAAGGCAGTTCTTGGGATGGTGACTTAGAGGCTGGAAAAATCGCAAACATTATGTTAAAACAAAAATGTCCATGAAATAGGTAATCCTTCTCTGTAAATCACCAGAACTCAAGATTGAGTCCTCCGGGCCCAATCTGGGTCAGACCCATGCCCTAACAGACAGAAAAAATGGCTGAGAATTTCTCAAAAGGAACTATGGTTCATTAATTTTCTTTTGATATGGTAGGAATGAAGTTATCTCAGGATATTTGTTTTTCCCATCGCTTTGCTTTATTTTGTTTGGAAATGTTTTTTATTTGATAAATAAAATAATTTTAAAAATTAAATAAAAAAGAAAGAGCTCAGGCTACTCCAGGAAATGGGAGCATACAGAGAGGCCTGCTTCCTGAGCATGCTGGGGTGGTCATGGAAGGACACTATGTGGACCTACCAAGTGGTAGAGGTAACATGGCTCCACAGAAACTGGCAGTGACATAAATCTTACAAGAGCCCTGGGGAGGTCAGAATATACAATGCAGCTCCCTAAAGCTTTCCACATACCTGGAACCTGGGAAATTTCCCCACTGTGGTATGGATTTGTGAGGTTCAATTCAGACAGACAGTTCCTCACAAAGGGTCTTTGCCATTGTGGTTATCCTGAAAGGAAATAGCACATTCCCCACACATTTAAGAATTTTTTTCAGTATGAACTCTCCGGTGTTGAATGAGGTAAGATTTACGGCTAAAGGATTTCCCACATTCAGGGCATTCATAAGGTCTTTCTCCAGTGTGAACTCTACGATGTTGAATGAGGCCAGAGCTTTGGCTAAAAGATTTTCCACATTCGCTGCACTCATAAGGCCTTTCCCCAGTGTGAACTCTCCAGTGTTGAATGAGGTTAGAGCTTTGGCTAAAGGATTTCCCACATTCACCACATTCATAAGGCTTTGCTCCAGTGTGAACTCGCTGGTGTTGACTGAGTTCATATTTGCGGGCAAAGGATTTCCCACATTCACTGCAATCAAAAGGTCTTTCTCCTGTATGAACTTTCCTGTGGTGGATGAGGCTAGAACTTTGGCGAAAGGATTTCCCACATTGACTGCATTCATAAGGCCTTGCTCCAGTATGAATTCTCAGGTGCTGAATGAACCTGGAGTTGTAGGCAAAGAATTGTCCACATTCAATGCATTCATAAGGCTTTTCTCCAGGGTGGGTTTTCTCATGCTTAACAAATGAAGATTCATAGCTGAAGACGTTCTTGAATCCTTCATAGTCGTAATGACTTTTTTCACCATGAAAAGCCACCACACAGTTGGTGCCTTTGTTTGGTTTTATTCCAGTGAAAGTGGCATGTTGCTGAAGAAGTCCCAAGAAGGCCAGAAAGTCCTTCCCAACATCACTATAGGTAAAAGGTTTCTCTGACACACGCAACTTGCAGCTGTTCACCAACAAGGCCCTGCCCATGTTGCTCCTGAAGTGTTTCTCTCTAATGTGCTGCTTCTGGTGCTGTTGAAGGCTTCTACTGAAATAGAATTGCTTGCCACATGTCTCACACACATACGGTTTTTGCCCAGGATATGTTCCCTGGTTCTCAGCTGAGTGCAAAATGTCTTTCAAGACAGAGCCACACATGTCCCAAGGGTGGGCCTTCTGTCGAGACTGATCTGCCTGGGGAGTCCTAGCCTGCAACACTCCTACAGAAACACTCTGTTCTGAAGGTGCCTCCTCTTCCTCTACTCCACGCCAACAATCTGAAAGCAAAGAAGTGATGATGGAGTACACTCTGACTTTATTAGGAGACGGCCCTTCCATCACAAAAGTCTGTTTGACACATCAGGGAACAACTCCATGGGACTATTTTCAGGGACTAGGGAGTTGGGGTCAGATTGAGAAGCAGCTGCCATGCATTACTGATCCCTCTAAGGTTACAAAATGGGGAAGTCCTCACCAGGTGAAGGATACCAGAGTATGGTATGACTCGGGGTGAAAGGCAGGGTTTATAACTCATTTATCTGCCGAAGTTTTCAGCAGAAGTTTCTCTGCTGGTGATATATGAGACTGTAAAGAAGCGTGTTGGCCCAGGAAAATCTGATTGCACAGAACAGCTGGTGTTCAAATACTATTTGAGGATATGTGCACACCTCACAAAACAGAATGTTAGAGAGCACTGCAGAGGACAGTGGAGAAACAGATAAAACATGGAATCCAGAGATTAGGGGGGATTAGCCCTGGGCTGGAAGTCAAAGTTGAATACAAAAGCAGTAAAAATAATACACTAACAAAGTGTCAAATGGGGAAGGAAAGGTAGAAATGAGGTGTGGCCACTGGAAATGGCACTAAAACAGGACAGTTTCCTGCTACAATCTGAACACAGACCTGATGTCATGTCCCCTGCCAGTTGCCATTCACCAGGACCAGACCCCCCCGAACCCATCTTGCTATGGCTAGAATCGTGGCCATCCTGTGAAGTACCTAGGGCTCTTCCCACTAATGTGCAGTTGAGCTATTACAAGGGACCTGGATGATGTAAGTCTTAAAGAGAAAAACGGGTGAGTAGCTGGAAGTGGCCCAGAGCAACTGAGCACACAACAGATCACAAGAAAGATATCTAAATATACAAAAAGAACCTCAGAGGAAGGTCTTGAAAGAACAGCCCATTAGCCATATAAGTAGTGACCATGTCAATGACTATAATTTCTGAAATAGGCAGGTATGAGTAAATGTCAAGTAGGGGTAGGGAGCAGAACCCGGGGCACAGAGGTGCCATGTAAGTCGGCTGGCCAGGGAGAAGACAATCAAGGTGGAGGTGGTTAGGCTGACTACACGAGTACTGTCCCCAAATCCTTCCTATGAGGCTCCAGGGCAGCAGAGGTTGAAGCTACCCAACCCTGGCCACCACAGCATCTAACCAGAGAACTGGGGAAAGAAGCAGTGCCCACGGTTCCAATGCAAGAAGAACTGAGCTGTGCCTGGAGAAAAGGGAAAAGGCAAAGCCTAGCGAAGGGTACTGGGGTAGATGTGAGGGCCTTACCTAGGGAGGTCACAAGTGCAAAGTTCTCCAGCATCACATCATGGTACAAGTGTTTCTGAGCCTCATCAAGAAGACCCCATTCCTCCCAGGAGAAGTACACAGCCACGTCCGCAAAGGTCACACTGCCCTGCCATAATGGGAAGTGATGAAATCACAGACTCTCTCCCAAGGACCCAGAATCCACTTGCACAACCTACCCCATGCCCATCCTCCTCCCAAATCCCCAACTCAGAGGAGATACCAGGCCCTGGTGCCATTAGTGCTACTCTGTTCACGGTCCCATTCATCCCTGTGTTGAGTCTGTATTCCCCTCTGCAGCCAGATGGAGCCTGATGAGATCTGGCTAAAATTTCCTTCCTCCTCTGATCCAAACCTCCCATCACCTCCAGACACCCAACTCTCCAGGCATTTCAGCCCTGGCTCCTGCCCTTCTGGGACTTTGTTACTACCCAAAAGAAAAGAGACCTGCAGTTCTGTGAACACTCCCAGCTCAGCCTTAGCGCCACGCTGTTCCACATGGTGGTACTTACTACTGGGATAACCTTTCATACACTTTCCCTTGATGTCTTGAAATGGAAACCCCCTTGCCCTCCATTTCAACCCGCCTGGACTCAGAACTCTGGGAATGGTGTTTTTCCATGGTTTTCACAAGAACTGGGAGAATGCATGTGAAGGGCACCAAAACACCATAAAAGCCGAGAACATGTCGGTGGGAGGGAACTAGGACACCTGCCACTTACCTGTGTAGGTTCCAAAAGGACTTCTGCAGCCACAAAAACCTGTGTAAAGAGGCAGGCCATGGAGAAAAGCGACCACGGTAACACTCCACGGGCTCAGGCCTACTCTGAATACCTGAATGGTCCCAGAGCCGGGTGACCTCCGGCTGACCATCTAAGTCCTGTGCTTCATCCCTCAGCTGCCTCTTACCCACTATGCGGCCTTGGGAAAACACTCAACTTCCTTCTGCCTCAATGTCCTCATCATCCTGTGCAGTCTCTGCTTCCTCTGAATGGCCTTTGTGAACTTTTTAAAACCTAAGTCTGGTGGTGTCGCTTCTTTGTCCAAAACTCTCCATGGCTTCCAAGGCCCTAAGAATTAGGATACAACTCCTCAGCCTGCCATTCGACATGCGACTCCGCTTCAAAAGCTCTGTCCCTTGCAGAAACAAGACAGACCCAGGTTCCCCTAATGCTCCCGGCTCGGTCACATCTCCAAGCCTTTACACACGCCGGGCCTTCTGCGGGCAACCTTCTCCCACACCTCCACCCACGCGCGCCTCACTGGCCGGATGCTGGGGCCTGGGCTGCAGTGGCGGGGCTAGGCGATCCGCAGTCGGGACGCCAGGATTCGGAAGCCGTGGGGAAAGAGGTGGCGGCGGTGGTGGTGAGGGCCTGGAGGAGCAGCATTTACCTGAGCCGGGGCCACCCGCGCGGCCGCCGCCATCAGGGCCAGTGGGCGGAGCACGCCGGGAGCGCGGGGCGATGAGGGCGGGGAGCCGGGCCGCGGCGCCGCCGGCCCTGAGACCCGCCTCTGCACAGCGGGGACAACACCCTTTTTCCTGCCTTCTCGGTTCTGTCACTCTGGTCTTGCCAAATCTGTTCCGGGGTCTAAGACCCACAGAACAGACCCGAGAGCAGCCAAAATGACCGCCACGAGAAAGACGCCGGAAGTCCCGCCCTTACGTGACGCGCCCGCACGGAAATGCCGCTCTCCGGGGCCTTCATTGGCTCAGCGCCGCCACTGTTCGGCGCCGAGCATTCTGGGTAGTGTGTTTCCGCACTCTGCAGGCCACCGAGTGGGCTGCGCCGACCCACACCTCTCGGAACAGAGTCCAAGCGGCACCCCGAGGGGCGTAGGGCGTTGGCCGCTCCAGCCCCAAGGGCAGGGGGTGGGGACGGGGTGATTGTTTTTCTCCTTAAAGGGTCCACAAGCAGATTTCTGAGGAGTGTTGTCTTCAAGTGATCACGTCAGTGTTGAGACATTATTTCAGTCTCCACGAAGCTCCCAAAGTTTACAAATATTTTTTGAGATGCCCCCAAGGCTACAGCTCCAAATGGAGATAATATTCCTTACAGTCACACAGACACAAAGTGCTTCCTCTGGTAGCTGCAAGCTATTATTATCTTTTAGCTCTTCATATGCTTTGAAGCCGGAAGCATTAGAGTCAGTTCCGCGAGTCTCAGAATGTTCAGTCAGGGACAAGGACAAAAACACTTCAGACAGGGGAGTGGCCTGGAAGACAGAAGAGGATGTGGGGTGGCCTTGAAGCGGGTTGTCAAGGGAAAGTCTCTGCACTAGTTCCCACTGAAAACAGGTCTCCTGCTTGTATAGTCTGTGATTGTGTCCAATCCAGTGAGAAATATTATTTTATCCATAAAGCAAAACTTTTCTATCCAGGAAGGAGCTAAGATGGTGGCGTAGAGAGGTGTGGATTTTAGTTAGTCGATTGGAACAACTAATAAACAACCAGGAACAACTAATAAATAATCTGGAACAACTGCTGGGGGACAACAGTGACTGTTCGCGGATTGTACAACAATCTGGATTGGGTGGGAAGGCTGAGATTGCAGCATAAAATCTGTAAGTAAAAACTGTGGAACCATGCTGGGAGCTCCCTCTCCCCATGGCAGGCTAATCACAGGACCTTGCTGTAGGAGAAAGCAGCATTCTTGGGCAAGCAAATATAGCTCAGTTTAGCTCCAATTGGGGTTTTAATTAATAAATGTGGACTGCTGAATACAAGCTACAAACATAGACAAACAGCAAAATACCCTGAGGTTGCTCCCAGTGGAGAGGAGGTGGGGCTGACAGAGAGGAAAAAAAATTAATTAAAAAAAAAATACAGAGTCTTTTAGAGACTGAGCTTAGAGAGTCAGAAAACACCCGTGCCCTGGGATGGGAAGCCCAGAAGACCTGGTGCTCTATCTGACTGATGGGCAAAACTGGGGGGCCACTGACTGGCTCTGAAGGGGGTCTTTCTTTCCCTTTTTCTCTCTCTCAAACTGAGTGGCTCAGTGGAGCCTCAGCCATTTTCAGTTCTCAGTGCTCAAGACAGGGGTGGAATTGACAGAGTCAGAGAGATAAAGAACAATTCAAATGCAAAAGTAACTCCCTAGGGGGTGTATCTTCCATAAGAGGAAGGAGGTGGGGCCCAGTTCAAGGGCCTGCCCTCCCCTCAGAACTCAGACTCTGGGGCCTAGGGGAAAGCAGTCAAAATAGAAACAACCTAAGTTAAGAAGTAAAGGGGACACACCTCTCTACACCATTTGGAAGCGACAGGCTGACAGGCGCCACATGCTGGGCAGTTCGGAAAAGCACAGTGGCTAGAGACCTCACAGGAAAGTCTGTCAAACTCTGAGACACACCCTCAGGGAGACTTGAAACTGAATGTAACCCCATTCTGAGATCTGAACCTGTTCTGGTCTGGGAAAATCTGATTTGGGTAACCAGGGAAGCCAAATGCCTAGACAACAGAGGATTACAAACTACACTGGGAAGGATGGCGATATGGCCCAGTCAAAGGAACAAACTTACACCTCAATCAAGATATGGTTGAGATATTGTTTCACTTTAATGAAACAATTAAAGATTTTCAAAGAAATATGCTAAATCAAAAAAAAAAAACACGAATGAGTTCAGGGAAGATATGGCAAAAGAGATGAAGGATATAAAGAAAATACTGGGCAAACATAAGGTAGAAATCAAAAGTTTGAAAAAATTACTGGCAGAATCTATGGAAATGAAAGGCACAACACAAGAGATAAAAACACAATGGAGACATATAACAGCAGATCTGAAGAGGCAGAAGACAACAGGAACTGGAGAACAAGACACCTGAAATCACATACACAAAAGAACAGATAGGGAAAAGAATGGAAAAATATGAGCAATGTCTCAGGGAATTGAATGACAACATGAAGTACATAAATGTACGTGTCATGGGGTTCCAGAATGAGAAGAGAAGGGAAAAGGTGCAGAAGCAATAATAAAGGAAATAATCAATGAAAATTTCCCATCTCTTATGAAAGACATAAAATTACAGATCCAAGAAGTACACTGTACCCCAAAGAGAATAGATCTGAATAGACCCATGCCAAGACACTTAATAATCAGATTATCAAATGTCAGAGACAAAGAGAGAATCCTGAAAGTGGCAATAGAAAAGCGATCCATCACATACAAAGGAAGCTTGATAAGACTCTCTCAGCAGAAACCATGGAGGCAAGAAGGAAGTGGTGTGATGTATTTAAGATTCTGAAGGAAAAAAACCACCAACCAAGAATCCTATATTTGGCAAATCTGTCCTTCAAGTAGGAGAGAGAGCTCAAAATATTCTCTGACAAACAGACAATGAAAGAGTTTGTGAACAAGATATCTGTGCTACAGGAAATACTAAAGGAAGCACTAGACAGGAAAAAACAGGAGTGAGGCAAGCATAGCTCGGACAAAGGCTGGGTGGAAATTTTTATAAGTGCTAATCCAAGGATGACACTTCCTCCTGGTAACTGAATACAGTCATGCTCATCTGAAGTTTGCTCTCCTCACTTCAGAATCTATCTCAGACAACCCACGGCTGCCTCGTTTCACCCCTGAAACCTCCTTATCTCCACACCTTGGGCACAGCTGCCTCCTGGCCTTGCGTGGCTGACGTCTCCAGTGGGGGCCCGGCTGGGGACGGGTCTCCTCGGAGGCTGCGGGAAACCTGGTGGAGGTCCCGGGGGCACCGGGTGCCCTCGCTGCCCGGGAGCCTGGTGCGTCCAGGTGGAGCCTCGGGGCCGCCGTGAACTGTCGGAGGCGAAGGCAGGGGTCGCCTTGCCCTGGCCCAACCCGACGTCTGGGTCCCGGATTGGCTTCCCAGGCCCCCTCCCAGTTGCGGGGATTGGTTTGGGCTCAGGGGCCCGCAGGCGCTGCCCACGGTGCTCCCGGGGTTCCGGCCGCTGTGGAGGCAGAGCTGGAGGGAGACTGGCCGGGAGCAGAGGTGGGGATGGGGAGGTCTGGAGGCGCCTGTGAGGGAAGTGACTGGAGCCCGGCCTGCTCCACAGTGTGGGAGCAGCAAGGAGGCCTGGATAAGGGTGCCACGACGTTTCTACCCTGGGCCAAGTCCATCTAATGACCTGCCTTCATCCAGCAACGGGGGGAAGTGGTCCTCCGGAGCCGTATGAAGTGCCCGTGGGATTCATTGGACATTGCCCGGAAGAGACATTGCTCAAGAGGGAGAAACCAGAGGCGGCAGAAGGGACAGGAGCTGGGAAGGGATTTCTGCAACAGGGGACAGCATATGGGCATGGGAACTTCAGGGGACACCAGTGACTGGGGTTAGAGCACTTGTGGTAGATTTTAACTACTTAGGATTTCTTCTGAAAGTAGACTGGATCATTTACAGATAATTGGTGAAGTGGTTTGGTTTTGAAAATATTCTACTGAAAAAGGAAACCAACCAACCAATCTGGGTCCATTGAATTGTAGTTCTTGTTAAGAGACTTGCTGAGAATTTGGAGTCTGGAGGCTGCAGCAAAGCTGTCTGGGATGGTTAATGTGGACCGGGACGTTGTGTCGAATGGAAGTCACCATCAGTGATTTCAGTGGAGTCTCCATGCAGGCAGAACCCTCAAGGCTAACTCCCAGTTTAATCACATTGTAGACAATTTATTATTTAGTCTGAAGTCCAGGTCTCCTGCTATCACTTGAGAGCTAGGCTAAGACTAAACTCAGCATTTTTCCTTTTCTCTGCCCATCTCGATAAGCATTTGTTATTCATAGGTTAGCACTAATGGGTGTTTCCATGCTCACAGCCAGTTCAGACATAGGCCCTAAATAAGTTCAGGTTACTTAACTCACATGAACCAATTTCTCTCCCTTTAACTAGAAGAAATTCCTAGAGAATTGCACTGGAGGAAGGGAGATTTCTCTTTAATGGCTTGTATTAGCGTCTGTAGTTGTTAAGGAAGGGATAGAGGATGTGTGGAAATGCAGTAAAGTTTAGCAACATGACAAAGTAGCCCTGAGAAATCCTTGTGACAGTTTGTTGGAATGTGACTCAAAATCCCAATTGTAAAGATCTCAATGCTGGGACAGACCTTTTCAAAAGGGAAAGCATATGGGAAGTCAGCTGTAAGACAGGGAATGAGAACATGGCCTGATAATTGGCTTTTTCATTAAAATTAAAAACTTCTGTTCTGAGAATGATACTGTTCATGGAACAAAAAGACAAGCCACAACCCAGGAGGAAATATTTGCAAAAGACATACCCGATAAAGGACTTGTATGCAAAATATACAAATAACTCTTAACAATAAGCAAACAAAAAACCCAGTTACAAAATAGGAGAATGATCTGAATAGACATCTCACACACACAAAAACAGATAAACAGATGAAAAATAAGTATATGGGAAGATGCTTAACATATCATTAGGGAACTGAAAATTAAAACAATACAATACCACTACACACCTATTAGAATGGCTAAAATCCAACAGCTGATAACACCAACTGCCCAGGAGGACGTGGGGCAGAAGGAACTCTTTCTTCTTCATCATTGGTGGGGGTGCAAAATGGTAAAGCCACTTTGAAAGACACTCTGGTAGTTGCTTTCAAAGTTAAACATAGGCTTTCCATATGATCCAGTGATTGTGCTCCTGGGTATTTACCCAGATGAGGTGAAAACTGATGTCCACACAAAAACCTGCACATGAATATTTATAGCAGTTTTATTCATAATTGCAAAAAATATATATCCTTTAGTAAAATGTTTCTTGTAATAAACTTTACTTTCTTTACATTGGAGATACAGTGAGTCTTTTATTTTCTAAATTAGAAGTAAATGATAACACTCTTCCACTGGTGACAGAAAATTTAAAGATATATTATGACTGACCTATCATAAATTTCCCTTTAAAAAAAAAAAAAAAAAAAAACACATAAAGAACTGCTCATACCAGCCACTGTCACTTGGTCACCAGGTATCCCCTCCTGGCTGGGGGCACATCATTATCTTATTGACCATCACAACTCTGAAGTTCAGTGTGCTGAGTGATGAGCAAGTAAGAGAAGATTCCGGGAGGCTCAAGTCAGGAGGGGGAAAGGAAGATGATGAGCATCCTGGAAGCAAGGGACAAGGCTGGTGATATGCTTCTGGTTCCCTCAGAAACAACCTTTCTTCTCACCTGTATCTATCTAACATCTATTGAAACTTTTTTTGTGTGTTGTAACCTCAGAAAGCCAGTTTTAAAAGGAAAATAGTTATCTCTGGATTTCCTGAGATAAAATCCTTTAAAGAATCTGAGTTATGTTTAAAGAAGAGATACTTACATAACCGGCATTTGCTGTGAGGACAGTGGGTGTCCCAGGGGGTCAGGGGCATTCAGTCTAGCTGGAGCAAACATGACAGAACTTGTCTGCTTTGCCTAGAGTGATCCCCAATGCTCACACACACAAACACACATACACACCTATGTAATTACTATTTAGTATTCATATTAAAAAGAATGTCAACACCTCTGATCTGATCTTCCATATTACATTTCCTAGTCATGACCTCATGCCAATCCATATTTATTCTTTGAGCATTTCTAAAAATAATTTACACTTATTTACACCTCTCTCCCTTAATAGAATCTTTAGGAGAAAAGGACAGCACTAGTTTTGTCAAGTATTATTAATGTGATTCTCAAAGTCTGCTTCCTGGCCCTGCAGCATCAGGGTCAGTTGAAACTTGAGAGAAATGCAGATTCTTGGGATTCACCTCAGACCTATTAAGACAGAAACCCTGGGATTAAAGCCCAGCATGTGTGTTTTAACATGCCTTCCTCATGATTTTAGAACTATTGGATTGTTAAATCCAATCATCTAGCTTTGTTTAAATGTGATGCTCCAAAAGTTTTCTTGAAATATGTGAATTGAGCCCATTGGATATGGATTATGAACTATTCCCACCAAAAGTCCTTTAACACAGAAATTGGACCAGTTTTCTCTAGTTTTGTTAGTCTCCCACTAAAGGCTATAGGAAAGCTGATCTTAATTCTTCAAGATGAGAATTATGAAAAAATTTGCAAGAAATATCAGTTCCAGTTAAATAAGATGATTCTATTTGTAATTAATTAGATACCAAGACTTTTATTCATACCATTTTGTACTTGTTTTACAGCTGTACTTTTCACTTTCATATATATACTGCATCTATTGGGTGACTGAACACCTTCACATATCCATTAACTACAAAATATTTCTATGAAGTAGCACTCTTATGTTGAGTAAAAGTGCAAGCTACTGCTATATTAAATGTATATTCATTTATATGGTAGTTTGCTCTCCATATGTAGAATTGTTAACTATCAGCTTCAAGACAAAGAATGGTTTAATTGTTCTAGCATGAATCTTCTGACGTCTAACAACTCCTAGTGAATGCTTTGCTACGTTTCTTACAAATGTAAGATTTCATTGTGAGTTATTTGACACAGAATGTGGGATGCACTTGAACAAGACTTCCCACAATTATTACATTAGAGGTCTCCTATCTTGTATGAGTTTATAAGTGATGAATAAAGGATTCACATTGCCTAAAAGTTGTCTCACATTTGTTACATGTATAGGATTTTTCTCCAAAGTGGATTTATAGTTGACTAGGTGATTCATACTAAAGGATTTCCCCCATTTACCGCATTTCCATGGTTTCTCTCTTGTACAAATTCCTTGATGGAGAATAAGGTTTGCACTATAGCTAAACACCTTCTCATATTCACTACATTCGTAGCACTTCGATCCAATATAAATTCTCTGATATTGAATTGGGCAAAATGTATAGGTGAAGTGATCATGACAGAGATAGCCATATGGTTTCTATCTTGTATGATTTCTTATGTGTAAAGTGATTTACATTGCCTAAAGGTCTTTCACAGTTTTTGCACTTATAAGGGGTTTCTTTTAAAGATTATCTGGTCAGTAAGATTTGAGTCTTTGCTAAAACTTTCCCACATTCATTACATTACTTTTATCTCCAGTATGAAGTCTCTGATATGCAGCAAGATTGGAAATGCAAGTACTCCTCCCACACTCAATTACATTCCTCAGGTCTCTCTCCGGCATGATTTCTATGATGTCGAAGCAGGGATAACCCTGTTTTCCCACATATACTGTATTTACAAAGTATGGCTATAGTGTGATTTTTTTCTTTAAACACATTATTTTGAAATAATTTCAAACCTACACGACAGTTACAAAAATAATACAAAACCAATATAGAGAATTCCCACAATACTCCCTGTAGATACTCAGGTCCATGAATTTCAAAATTTTGCCATTTGTCTGATCATTCTATCTATCTATCTATCTATCTATCTATCTATCTATCTATCTATTTTCTGAACATAGGAAAGTAGATTGTATACATCATGATTCTTGAACACTAACACTTACATGTACATTACCTAAGAAGGTGGTAACTTTTCTTACCAACTTGTTAGTTAACAAGTTTGAGAACTTTAACATTGATATAAAACCAACTTGTTAGTTAACAAGTTTGAGAACTTTAACATTGATATAAAACCTAAAGTCTATATTCCAATTTTAAAGATTTTTAATTTTGAGATGCTTTCAAACTTATAGGACAATTGCAAAAATAAGACAAACTCCCTACAGAGCGCTCCAACATTTGAGCTCTGCTATCACTTGAGAGCTAGGATAATACTAAACTCTGATACCCAGATACCCAGATTGACCAATATTAACATTTTATCAATTTGCCTCTTTCCTTCCTCCCTTCTTTCTTTCTCTTTCTTTCCTTCCTCCCTCCCTCTCTCCTTCTTCCTCCCCTCCCCCTCCCCCTCTGCCGGACACTTGAATGCTTGAATGTAGATTGTATAATCATGGTCCTTGAACACTTAATACTGCCATGTTCGCTTCCTAAGAACAAGGATATTCACTTATGTAACCATCTTAAGTGCAGTTATGAAGCTCAAGAAATTTTTCATTGACATAAAGCTTACAGTCTATATTACAATTTTTCACTTGTCCCAATATCTCCCTTTGAGGCCTCTCTCCTGCATTATTAGATCCCTTGCAGGATAATATATGTCTTTAATTGTCATTATCTCTTTAGTTTGTCTTTCTTTTTTAAATTGTGGAAATATATTACAACATAAACTTTCCTATCTCAACAGCCCCCAAGAATACCATTCAGTGGGATTAATCACATTCTCAAGATTGTGGAAATCATTATCACCACCCATTTCTAAATTTTTTCCATCACCCCAAACAAACAGGAGTCCTGTACCCATTATGTCTTCACTCCCCATTCCCCCTCCAACCCACACCTGGTAACCTGTACACTACTTTCTGTCTCCATGAGTTTGCATATTGTCTAATACTTTCTTTGTGGTTACCGTGGGGCTTAAATTTAACATCCTAAATCTGTAACAAACTCATTTGCTTTGGTAACACTTAACTTCAGTAGCATAAACTATGGTCTTATACTCTCCCATCCCCCCACATTTATGTAGCTCTTATTACAACTTACATATTTGTTTGAGTCCAAATCCAGTGATTTATCATTTATCTTGTAGGAAGTAATAAGTGGAGCTACAAACTGAACACACAATAGTAGTGATGTTTATATTTACCCATGTTGTTACCTTTGCCAAAGATCTTTTTTTTATTACAAAAATTTTATTAGAGAACTTGTCCATTTACAGAAAAATCATGCATAAAATAGAGTTCCCATATACTGCCTTATTAGCACCTTGCATTATGTGATGCATTTTTTACAATTCATGAAGGCACATTTTTATAATTGTACTATTGACTACACAGTCCATCATTTACAATAGGATTCACTATTTGTGTTGTAACCACTGACTACAGCAGTTTGACTTGTAATTGCAGTTGTTACTTTAGTTCATTTGAAGTACATTTAATTTACAGAATAATGTGGCAAACATTGACTTCCTTGCATTAATAGGATTTCACATCCACTAATATGGTATGTTTCTTTCATTTATTTAATTTTTTACTTTTCTGTTCTAAGATTATTATATTTTTCCAGGTTTCCCCTTTGTTTTATTTATACTCCTTGAAATTTAAAAAATTAAATTTAAATTTGATTGCTGAAATTACAGCACATTTTTTATACCCAGAGCTTGTGTCTGGTAAAATATTAATTCTTATACTAATTCTAATTGTAATCAGTTAATTTTTTTTAACTGGTCCAACAGCCTTGTCTTTACTTTTAAAGCAAGAAGAAATGTGCGAATAATCAGAAAGCACTAGCAGACATCAGTAATCCAAAATACTAGCTTTTTAGTTCCCAAAGCGCTCACAAAGAAAACCACTGAGAGAGTGGAAGGGGATGGAAGCAATTCTTAATAACTGGAATCCCAAGTGTGTATGTAAAGTCTCAGGGCTATTTTTAGGATTTATCCGTTACTTGGTCACTTTTTTCCCTCAAATGCTACAGTTTTTCTTTGACTTTTTCCTCAAAATATAAAAAGTATGAAATACAAACAAGCTCTTGCACTGCACACTTAGAGGCATACAATTCAAGCATTATAGTGCTATCCACATACCAATAAATCCCATCCAATCTTGGATAATTCAATAACATACAAAATATCAGGGCACAGAAAGAACTAAAAACCACTTCTTTTCGTTACACATAAGATTCAAATATTCAATGTAAAGAAAAACACTTATTCATTTTAGCTTCCCTCTACATTTACATGTTGCTACTCTTATTAATATTCCTGTATAATTTTATTTGGTCTGATTATTGTCAAATCCAGCCATCCAGACAAAACAGGTAATCAGAAGGTTTATCTCTTCTCTACCTCTGTAGCCCCAATAACTAGAAGTCAATTTTACAACATGACTCCAAACACTAGGTTGTGACGAAAAATGCTAGATCCAATTTCTTCATAATCCTTTTGGGGTTGGCATACGTGGTAGAACCCAGGTGTGGAGGCCAGCATCAACCCCCAAACCAGCCTGTGTATTGCTGCATGTGGTGTGTGATTACTGGTACATTAACAGGCTTTGGCTTCAATCCACTGCCACTCAATTCCTCACTTAATTTCAGCCTGGCATCTATGGTCCTTTTCAAATCTCTTTGCAAGCAACGTTCCAAGTTCCTGAACATGGTTCAACCTCCAGAGGGGACAATGTTCTTGTAGAGAGGATGCGTGACATCAATAGGACAATTCTGAATTACCTTATCTACAACTTCTGAGATAGGTTGTGTTAAGTTTGGATTAGCAAACTCTGGATGAAAAAAGATTGCAGGTCCCAAGAATCTCTCATAACCAACATCAGTGGAAAATTCCTTCTTTGAAATAGCACTGAGTCTGGTACACTGCTTAATCCACTTTGACCCATGTCATACTTGTTTCTTTTACTAAATCTGGGCAGACATAACTATAGCACTCCTTTACTGCCTTAGGTGTTTCCAAGGATTGCTCTAGGGAGATTCCTCCTTCTCAGTCTCTCAGCAGTTGCTGAATAAAATGTTATATCTCAGCCTGTGATTATAATGTGCTTAATACAGCTGCCAACCCCATACCCTTCAGCCACAGGAATGACACGAGTGACACCGTCTCCACTGTCTATTACCGTACCAGTCAACGTCCGTTCTCCTTGTCTGGAGGTCCAGGATGCAGCCAAGGCAAGAACAGCCTGCACAGCAATGCACAAGCCTGGAACATGGAAAGACTCAAACTTTATTTCAGGAGTATATTCTCTGTTTTCTGGAGTATTCAGTGGAGGTTCAGTGAAAAGAAAATAATGGTCTTCAGGTTCTGCCCTTAAGTATTTAAAGATCACTTACTCCATAAACCTTTCCATCAAGTCCCAATCTTCAATTATTCCATGGCAGACTGGCCAGTATGTTGCATATGTAGGCTTTCCTATTGCTTCATCCCCAGTGAAGAAGTCTAGGCCATCAACACCTCTCATCACCCTCCTCTGAGCTTGATCACCCACTTTTGCTGACTCCTTAGTAGCAGCACAGCAAGGGATGATAAACTGTGAGTCTGTATTTCCAGCATGTCCTCGTTTTGTGTGCTGGGTGCACAGCCCATCACACAGGCAGGCAGCTGTCCCACCGTCTTCCTCCTTGCCTGCTGCTGCCACTGCCGGCCTCTGCTCCATGCTGGCGAAGGCCGGGCATTGGCAGCGGGCGATGGGGCTATCTGACCATCCACAACCACGCTGTCCTCTCCGTTCGGCGAGCAGGGAACCCGGAAGTCAAAGCAGTGGCAAGAAGGCAGCAGGCTTCGTTACCCGCTACCACTTCCACCACCCAGGCAGGCAGCCCCAGTTCACTGGTTTTAACAGGCGAATTGAATAACTGGTTTTGAAAAAATTCATTATTTACAAACATTTTAATACTCTATTATCAACTGTGTTACTAGTAGTTTCCTATGCTGCTCAAAGCAAATACCACGAAATGGGTCAGGTTAAACAACGGGAATTTATTCACTCACGGTTTCTGAGGCTGGGAAAATGTCCAAATCAAGGCCTCATCGAGGCGATGCTTTCTTCCTGAGGCCTGGCTGCCGGCCATCCTTGGCCCCTCTGCCACACGGCAGCTGTCTGCTGGCCTCTCCCTGCTCTTTCAGGTTTCACTGATTATAGATTCTTGCTTTCATGGCCTTCTCTCTCCATGTCTGAATTTCATTCTTTTATAGAGGACTCCAGTAACAGGATTCAGACCCATCCTGACTGAGGTGGGTCAGACCTTACCTGAAGTAGCCTCATCAAAAGGGCTTACTTACAATGGGTTCACTCCCACAGGAATGGATTAAGTTTAAGAACATGTTTTTTCTGGGGTACATATAGCTTCAAACTACCACAACTGACTACACGATAAAAGTTTTGTACAACTGCAGTTCCGATAACCACTGTAACCTTGTTTCTGACAAGGTTCTTGTTTCTGACAGTTCCTGTGTCACCATGTTGATATGGAACAATTCTTGCATCATATAAATACATTTTTTATAGAGGGGTCATTTTAAAAAATGTTATCAGTTACACACATTTGAGACATCTGCAACTTGAAAGCGAAATTAGGCTATAGGAATAATTCTTTCAAAAAAAGGGAGACTATGAAATAACCACAACAATGAACGGTGTTTTGAACATTTAACATAAATATTTGGATAAATGGGCAGAATTTTAAAAAACTGACATTTAAATGCTCCACACATTAAGCTTTATTTTTTATATAAGTTCCACATAGATGAACATATAAATATACCAAAAAATAGATCAAAGAAAAAATATACCTATCAATATAAAGAACATACTTTAGAAGACATTTATCAGTGAGAAAGATTCATAAACATGATGAAGAGATGAACATTTGATTTAATGTGCCTTAAAAAAGTAACACATACTTGCAATTTTCTCTTCAGTGTCTTTTAGTAGAACCCTAATAAATTCATGTTCCTTTAGACTGGGACAGAATGATTCCCAAGGATTTAGAAATGGGGACTATCTTCTTGGGAACCCAGAGCCTGGACTTTTCCCTCGAATTCTGTGAAACTCAAGCACACAGCAGTCTGCGTGACCCAGAGCAATTATCAAAATATAACTGGCTCCCCTCAACGGGAGGGAGCGCACAGATGGTCACTTCTCCCTCCTGCTTTAATCACCTTTCCAAGGTCCACCAGTTCCCAGAACCAAGATTGTTATTCCCTTCCTAGCATGTAGCTAATCTAAGTGTCACAAACCCCTTTATCTCATACCCATGGGAATGTTTTTGTTTCTGGCCTCTATAACTGGCTTTGCTGATTGCTGCCTAAAGGCAGATTGCTTTCACAGTGAGCTCTGAACCAGCCGCTGTCAGAGCAGCTTGACTGACTCCTCACTTCACACCCGTTAGTTCCCATAATAAAATCTGTCTCACTTCATTCCTGGTGTTTCCTTTTGCCTCCCTGCCAGACCAGCCACCGTGGGTCAAACAATCTTCTTTTCCCAAACTGGAATGTGCATCCTAGGTAATTCCACATTTCTCTTTCATCAAATCTTCTCTGTATTCATGGGACGGAATATGAGGCCTGACGACCTGATTTTAAAGCACCTGGACTTAGCCAACTTCTTGGCTATTATCTTGAGAGGAATTTCTCAGATAACAGCAGTTTGGGCTGAAACATTTACTAAATGCCATTGGATGTAAATTAATATTGAGTAGCCTGGGGGAATTTCCCATATATCACCTGCCTTCTGAGTTACTTCCAGCCCCAGAAGTAACAGATGATGGAGCTTAAACAGGAAACCACAAAATACATTGATCCCTCTTATCTACTCAGCTGAGCTTGTCCATCTTCTGGTAAACATGATTCCCACAATTCTGACTGGTCCTCGTAACTGCAGAAATATCACTGAGAAAATGTATTTTGGGTACTGCTCAAGATTTGTTTCCGGCGCGATCGCAGTTCTACTGTGTCTGTTCATGCTCTGTTTCATTGATTTCTGTATTGGGCCTTATGACTTGGCTGGCGGCTCCATGGTTAGCATCATTTACAGGCACAAGGGGCAAGTCCAATACATTCACAGCATCCCAGCTCTCTCCCAAACTGTGCCGAGACCAGAGCCACCCATATCATCCTGTTCCCGATATGAACCTTTGTCACCTTCTCCTCACACTCTTCCATCTCAGTACTTCATATAGTACTCCGATAATCCGAGACCACACCTGATAAATACCACTGTACTTGCGGAAACACGTTTCCACATATTTAGCCCCTTTGTGCTCATTAGTAATATAACTCTGCCTCCAGGCTCTATTTTCCCCTGCTAGGATTAACTAATTTTCTCTAAATTTGTCACCTGGTCTGGTGGAGTTTTTTCTCTACAAAATATTAATCTGTTCATTCATTCATTAGGTAGGGCTAAGCTCCCATGATGAGCCAGGCAGTATTAGGTAATTTGGTGGAGTATTATATTATACAGGTCCAGTAGTCCCAGCCCTCATAGAGGCTGTAACATGAAACCTAATTCATTTTATTTTTCTGCATTGTTCTACTTGTTTAACTTACTAACATCAACCTGTTATAAAAACAAATGTTCCATGAAATTAAACTTTAACAAGTACAGTCTTTTAGAAGTGATACTTTAAAGATAAAAATCATAATGAAGAAATGAATCACATAAATTGTAATTTCTGTAATTAACATTAAGGCCAATATTAAATTGAATTAATGAGTAAGCCTAATTTAATTCCAGGAAATCTTTTATACAGGTCAAACAAGTAAATTAAATAAAGGAATCATGACCTTGTATCCTGGAACCATATTAATTTTTTCCTATATAAACAATTATATTATTTGAAAATATAAAGTTTCACTTCCTTTTTATTCCTTAAGCCATTACTTTCACTTTCATGCCTTAGTGCATAGGCTGCAACTGCCAGTATAAGTTGACATGGTAACTGTGGGCATCAATTTGAGGGAAAGATGATCAGACGCACTTTCCCTTAATGTGACAGGCACAACAGTATCCATCTACTGCTTTGCTCCACAGCTATTCCAACTATTGTTACTTTCTAAATACAGTCTGGAGGGAACATGATCATCTTGGTATTCCACAGACCATCTTTTTGGTCTCTTACCGTGCTATTGTATGTTCACAGAACCTGGTGAGGTAGCAAGTACCCTAGATACCTCAACGTGAAGCGTAAGTGCTGGATGGTGGGAAACAAACCGCATAAAAGGAAGAGATCCTGCCATAGCAGAGAAGGTCTTAAGAGTCCACTGGTCTGGAGCATGTAGAGATAACTTTTCTAAAAGAAGAGATAAGTTTCTGCATGTTACATAAATGCAAAGAGAGATAAAACACATGGTATGGGGGATTTTTTGGATTTTGGAGGTGACATATACAACATTTAGTCCTGCTTTTCTGACATATTTACTGGACAGCCTGTGAGGCCTAGAAAAAGAAAGACTTCAGAAGCAGGTCCAGGCTATAAAACAAGCTTCTATGGTTCTTGGGCCATATGAACCAGCAGACTCAATGATATAGGAAATGTCTGTGAGAGAGTTATATGGATGGACTTTCCTAAAAGGAAAAGGACACTTTTAGGAAAAGGACCTCCCCCCCCCGCTTCGCCCAATACAAGTGCTCACCATTGTGTATCCACTCTGGACAAAGCTCTCAACAATTAAGTTTTTAAGATGACACATGGACCTATGTCCTTTATTGCCACGGGAGTAAGGATAAAGCCGTATGTGAGAACAGCATCATGGCCTTCCCCTCAACAAACTCACCTGGTTTACATAACTGCTGAATGCCCAAGCTGCCAACAGAGGCCAAAGTTGAGTCCAGTCCACAATACTGTACCATTGCCTAGTGGCAAGTTGATTATATAGGATCTCTCTCATTATGAAAGGAATACTGTTTGGTTTTTCTTCATCACAGGGAAAGACATATTTTGGTACGTATTCCTTCTTGTACCACAGAACATCTGTTAGGATGACTATTTATGAAAATATGGACTGCCTATTCATCACCATGTATCCCATACAACATCACCTATAAACATGGGATGTGTAGGGTACATCTTCTGGCAAGGATAAACAACAGTAGGATCACATCCATGGAATTCCCTGGACTCACTACATGTGTACTGTACAGAAAAAAATGGGCTTGATGGAATATTAGAATGGCCTTCTGAGGCCTCCAAGGAGTCTCAAGTGGTTAATTTAACACAACACAGACACCTGGAGGGAATACATTTTGGCTTTAATTAAGGATATGGAGATTACTCTCTGCCATGATACTGTCCCCTCTCAGACAGAGCTGGGGACTTCTACAAAAGCTATTTAACCCTTCAGGCTGGTGGACTACAATGCTGTTTTCAAAACACCATATTATGTACAGAACCTCCATAATTAAAGGAAGCTTAAACAATTAGGTATTTTTAATCATACAAACAAGAGCAATGTGGCAAGCAGTTGCAGGGTTGGGTGACTTGGAGGCTGGATACATCCATAATAACCATCACACGAGACCTAAAATGTCCATGAAGGTAAATTTCTGCAAGCCACCTGCATAATGCACCTCATGTCCTCCAGGACAAAGTTGATTACTTCTATGTCTAGCAAGTCAGATGGGAGGAAATGAGGCCCCACGCAGGCCAGGAGACCACTCATGATTCCTTCCAGGGGTTGGGAAGAAAGCACAGAGGCCTGCTAAGCTAAACATGCTGTGGGGACTGGCACACACTGTGGGACTCTGTCAGATGGTAGAGGAGAGATGACTTCTGCCACAACTACTGGCAGTCACATAGCCCTGGCAAAGGACCCTGGCAGTTTAGAAAGTGTAACACAGCTCCTGAAAGTATCTCACCTAGTTGGCACTCTTGGGGAACCTCCCCAGTGAGGATGTTCATATATATGAAGTTCCACTCATGACCGATGGCTCCCTCACAACGATTACTTTCAGAGCTTCACTCTGGGGTGAGCTGTTTGGTTGACAAGGAGATAACACACTCCCTGCACTGCTAAGGCCTCTCTCCAGTGTGAGCTTTCTGGTGCTGAATGAGTTTAGAGATGCAGCTAAAGGCTTTCCTAAATCTACATTCATAATCACTGCTGGGAATTCTCCAGTGTACAATAAAGTGGGAACTTTCATCTAAAGGAATTCCCACAATCACTGCAATTTCAAGGCTTTTCATCAGTGTGAATTCTCTGGTGCAAAACAAGTGAGTGTTTGCGGTTGAACTCTTTCCCACATATGCTGCATACGTAAGGTCTTTCTCCAGTGTGAATTTTCCAGTGCCGGATAAGGTTTGGTCTTTGGGTAAAGGCTTTTCCACATTTGCTGCACTCATAAGGTTTTTCTCCAGAATGAACTTTCTGGTGTTGAGTGAGTTTAGAGATGCAGTTAAAGGCTTTCCCACATCTGCTGCACTCATAGTCACTGTTATGAATCCTCCAGTGTACAATAAGGTGGGAGCTTTGGCTGAAGGATTTCCCACATTCACTACACTCATAAGGCTTTTCTCCAGTGTGAATTCTCTGGTGCAGAACAAGTGTGTGTTTGCGGTTGAATTCTTTCCCACATTTGCTGCATACATAAGGCCTTGCTCCTGTATGAACTTCTTGGTGTCGGATGAGGTTAGATTTGCTGCTAAAGAATTTTCCACATTCACTGCACTGATAAAGCCTTTCACCTGTGTGAACTCGCCTGTGTTCAATAAGGCCAGAGATTTGTCTAAAGAATTTCCCACATTCGGTGCACTCGTAAGGCCTTTCACCAGTGTGAACTGTCCGGTGTTTAAAAAGGTCAGAGCTTTGGCTAAAAGATTTCCCACATTCAACGCACTCGTAAGGCCTTTCTCCAGTATGGATTCTCTGGTGCCGAACAAGTGTGTCTTTGCGGCTGAAGGATTCCCCACATTTGGTGCACCTGTGATGCCTCTGTCTACTGCGAAACCCCACGCATTCAGTGCTTTTATGGGGCTTCACCCCACTGGGAGGGACCTGGTAAAGAAAGCCAGTGGTTGTTGGGAAGTCCATCCCATTCTCCCCATACGTGTAGGTCTTCTCTGGCATGTAGCCTCGGCAGTTCTTTACAGAGTTTCTGCCCTCGTACCTTCTGAAGGTTTTCTCTCTGCTGTGCTGCTTCTGGTGCTGGTGAAAGTTTGCAGTGAACCAGAACTGTTTCCCACATAGCCCACAAGTGTATGGTTTCTGCCAGGCCTTTATTCCCTCATACTGAGCCAGGTGCAAAATGCTTCTCCATGTTGGGCTACACACGTCATAGGGGTGGGTGTTTGAGGTGCAAGGACCTGCACTGCGAATCTGGGTCTGAGAGACTCCTAAAGAAACACTCTGCTCAGAAGATGCCTCCTCATCCTCCGTTCCATGCCAACAATCTGAAAGCAAAGAAATGCTGATGAAATGCACATTGACTTTGGTGGGAGGGGGCAGCCCCAACACAAATGGGATTGTTTTCAGGAGGAGAGAGCCAGGGTCAGGTTGAAAAGGCAGATGCTGGGCAGCATGGGACCCTGAAGGTCACAAAATGGAGGAGACCTACTGAAGGGTGAGGCTGTGAGGACACAGTGCACTGCAGGAAGAGAGGCAAGTTTTCCAACTCATTCCTCAGCAAATGACTTTCAGTAGGGCTTTGGCTATTGGTGTCAGGTGAGTGCTGTGCAGAATGGTGTGTCCAGGCCTAGAAAATCCAATAAACAGTAGCTAGTTTCAAGGACTATTTAAGGATATGTGTACATCTCATGACACATTAAGTGTAGGCCAAGCACTGCAGATTGAGCAGTGGAGAGAAATGGGTGAGAGGCAGAAGCCAAAGAGGTGGGGGACAGTAAATGTCAGAAGTTGGACTAGAAATGATAAAGCTGCAGAGTGTCAAGAACGGGTAAGGTAGGTAGAAAGGTGGCCTTGGAGTCAAACAGTGGAGTGAAAAGTAAACGTTGCAGGTACCATTAGAACCCAGCCTTGCCACTGTGCCCTTCCCCAGTGTCCACTCACCAAGTCCAGGTCCTCTCTGGGACTCGCTTGCTGTGCATAGAGTTGTATCTACCTGGTCAGGCACCCAGGACTCTTCCCCTTGCTCCAGTTGGGTGAGGACGGGTGACCCAGAAGATGCCATTCCTAAGGGAAAGACAGGACAGATGAGTGACCAGCACTGGCCCAGGACAACCACCCTTTGACAGACCACAAATAAGAAAACTATTACAAAAAGAACTTCGAAAGGTTTTCAGGAACAGCCCAATTGGTCTCGGGAAGTAGTACTGTGTCAGTGTCTGCAATTCCTGGCACCATCAAACCCCAGAAAGTGTCATCTAGAGGAAGGAGGACAGAACTTTAGGCACAGAGGTGCCATGATTCTGAACAGATTCACCAGCCCAGGAGGTGGCCAAGCCAAACAGGACCCCAACCCTTTGGCTGCAAGGGCTCCGGGCTGCTCAGCAAAAGATGGGGATACCCCACCCAGCTCAGTCCTGGCACACACAGCCCTTTCCTCAGGAAACCAGGGAGGGAAGCAACACCCAGAATCCAGGTGTGGAAGACAGAGAGGGAGGGAACGGGGAAAGGACGATGGGGTCAGTGTGTGACATTACCCAGCGAGGCTACAAGTGCAAAGTTCTCCAGCATCACATCGCGGTACAGGAGTTTCTGAGCATCATCCAGGAGCCCCCACTCATCCCGTGAGAAGTACACAAACACGTCCTCAAAGGTCACATGGCCCTGCAACCATGGGACAGCAAGGTCCATGAGAAGCCTCTCACCAGAGGACTCCTGGTGTCTCCACCCATCACAACCCCCTGCCCACCCACTCCTCTAAGTCCCCAAGTCAGAGGAGACCCTAGGTACTGGTGCCATGGACCCCCACTCTCACCCCAGAGATCCCTGTGTCAGCTCAGCTGCAACCACAGGCAGGAGAGGAGACAGGTGCCATCAAGTTCTGAGCCTGCCATGTGGAGCCCCACCCCCTTCCCCTGCCAGTCAACTCTCCTCTGGTGTCCCCAGTACAAACCTGGGCTCTTCTCAGTTAAGCCTCTAGGAACAGGGCACTCGGACCATCAGTTCACACTCCCCTCCCACATGCACATCACTCTGTGGATCACACCTCCCTCATATCTCTGGCTCCCCATTCATACCCTTCTGGTCCATATCTTCAGCATCTCCCTGGACTCCTCATGTCACTCTGCACTTGGCATCAAGAGAGTGCTTGGCAAAGCGATCAGGATCTCATCCTGCCTCAGACTCCTAAAAGCCCCCATTGCCAGAGTCTCCATTCCTGCTCTGAGGGCCTCCCACCCGACCCTGTTCCCTGCTTCAGCCACAGGCACCCAGAACCACAGGCCAGTCTCTAATTCCCTCAGTCCTCTTCCGTTTCTCTATTTGGCATTATATTAGTTTCCTTTTCCTGCTGTAGCAAATGACTACCAACCTTGTGACTTAAAACAGCACAAATTTATTATCTTATAATTCCGGAGGTCATAAGTATAAAATGGGTTTCATTGGGCTAAAATCAAGGTGTTTGCAGGACTGTACACCATCTGCAGGCTCCAGAGGAGAATCCATTTCCCTGCTTTTCCCAGCTTCTAGAGGCTTCTGCATTCCTAGGCTCGTGGCCCCTTCTTCCATTATCAAAGCCAGCAATCACATTGCTCGACCTCTGCTTCCTTCACCAAATCTTGCTGCCTCTGACCCTCCTGCCACTCTTCAAAAGTTCCGTTACAGTTACACTGATCCCACCCAGATCATCCAGAATAATCTCTCCATCTTAAAATCCTTACCCTAAATAAATATGTAAAGTCCCTCTGCCATGTAAGGTATCACATTAAAAGTTTCCAGGTATGAAGATGTGGACACCTTGGGAAGGTCATTGCTGCCTCCCCCCCACACACTAACCCTCACCAGCAGCAACCGTATCTCCACCCCACCTCCTGAAGCCTGCGCTTGCCACTGACTTCCTTATCTTTGCTGATGGCATTTCTAGCCTTCCAGACGCCAAACCCAAAACCTTGAGTCATATTTGACTCCTCTTCTTCCCTCTCTCACACTCCATTCAGACACTATGGTCAGCCCTAGTAATGTAACAGTTAAGGCGGAGAGGAGACAACCTCTTCTCTCACCTCCACAGCAATCTCTCTGGAACATGCCCCTGCCAACACTCACATGAAGTACTGTAGTAGCCTCCTCCCTGGTTTCCCCATGGGACTAAATACACAAAGGGACAATGGCCAGACCACATATAAAAACAGACAACCAAGACTTCCATGAAGATGGCAGAGCAGGTGAGGTGGAACAGGCTTCTCCTCCATGAACGAAACTAGAGTGGCCTGAGGATGCCTGGGACTGCATTTTCAGGGTGTGACATGCGACAGAGGGGTCCCCCACAGTACATGGAGGGGACAGGGACAAATACGCAGAGAAATGGTACCTTGAGGGACAGGGTGAGTTTGTTTGGCAAAGTCCATCTCCCAGGCTGGCTCTCAACTCCTATGCACCTAACTTGGAAGTTAGCTAGGGAGGTGTTCCTCCACAGCCAGACAGCTCGGAGCTCCCATGAGGGAACCCAGGAGGCAGCATTTAATCTTCCCAACGGAAGTCTAGGGGGGGAGGGGGGTGCACCGGCAAGAAACAAGGATAAGAGAGGGTACCATACAGATGCATCAGGAGGCCCTCCCACCCCCCAGAAGCTCATGGGTGCCTGCCAGGCAGGGATTGGCACGTTTGTCCTGGAGAGTGCCCTTGAGTGGATTCCCTGCCGAACTCCTCAGGGCCCATATTGCAGCCCCAGGCCAGACAGTCTCCAGTGCACGTGGAGTACTGGTGCACTGATTAGTTCCCAACCTGTGCACAGCACAAAAGAGAAGTTTGGGGAAGACCAGTTTGAGAGCACCACTTTCTGGTAGGATAGGAAAACTGAAATCCAGCAACCTGTAGTTCTCCCAAATTATATGCAAATGCTCAAATATCCTTCATTTCCCAAAATAACCTTATCAAGGAAAGAAAATGCCCCAAAGCCAAGAGAAAATCACAAATCACTTGAAGAACCTAGAAGATATGGACAAGCCAAAGAAACAAATTAAAAAGCCAAAAGAGACACAAAATTTGGAGCAATTAATTAAAGAAGTATAAACAAATCTCTAAAACAAATTCAATGAGATGGCTAAAGACATAAAGGAAAATAAGAAGATTCTAGAAGAGCATAAAAAATTTGAAAGAGTAAATTAAAAAAGAGCAGATCTTATGGAAATAAAAGGCACTGTGGATCAAATTAAAAATGTACCAGAGACACACAACAGCAGATCTGAAGAGGTAGAAGAAAGAATGGACACCGAAAGAACAAATGGAGGAAAAAACAAAAAAATTTGAAATGGATCTCAGAGAAATGATGGACAACATGAAGTGAACAAATATAAGAATCACTGGTGTTCCAGAAGGAGAAGAGAAGGGTAAAGGGCTAGGAAGAGTGTGTTGAGACATAGTTAGGGAAAACTTCCCAACCCTTCTGACTGACATAACTATGTACATCAAAGATGCCCAACGAACTCCACATAGAATAAATCCACTCCAAGACATATACTGATTAGACTGTCAAGTGCTGAAGAGAAGGAGAAAGTTCTGAAAGCAGCAAGAGAAAAGCAATTCACCACATAAAGGGAAACAACATAAGACTAAGTCCTGACTACTCAGAGGGCACTATGCAGGCAAGAAGGCATGGTATGACATATTCAAGATTCTGAAAGAGAAAAACTGCCAGCCAAGAATTCTTTAGCCAGCAAAGCTCTCCTTCAAAATTGAAGGAGACTTTAAAATTTTCACAGCCAAACAAATGCTGAGAGAATTTGTTAACAAGAGACCTAACCTGCAAGAAACATTAAAGGGAATTCTACTAGCTGAGAACAAAAAGAAAGGACTGTGAGGTCTGGAGAAGGGCACAGAAATGAAGAGTATTAGTAAGGATAACTTCAAGGAAAAAGAGAGAGAGGAAAAAACTAGATATAACAACTAAAAACCAACGGATAAGATGGCTGGTTCAAGAACTCCCTTCAGAGTAATAACTTTGAATGTGAACAGATTAAACTCTCCAATTAAAAGATACAGACTGGTAGAATAGATTAAAAAGTATGACCCATCGACATGCTGTTTACAAGAGACTCATCTTAGACCCTGCAACACAAAGAAACTAAAAGTGAAAGGATGGAAAAAATATTCTATGCAAGCCACAACCAAAAAAAACCTGGCATAGCTACACTAATATTGGAAAATGGACTTTAAATGCAAAGATATCATAAGAGACAAAGAAGGACACTATAGATTAATAAAAGGGACAACTCACCAAGAGAAATAACAGTCATAAATGTTTATGTACCCAATCAAGGATCACCAAAATGTGTGAGACAAACTTTGGCTAACCTGAAGGGAGCAACAGACACATCTACAATAATGGTGGGAGACTTCAATACACCACTCTCTTCTATACATAGAACTAGAGAGGACCAATAAGGAAACCGAGAACCTAAACAAATCAGACTTAACAGATATATTTAGATCGTTACATCCCAAAGTACCAGGATACACATTCTTTCCTAGTGCCCGTGAAACATTTTCCAGGATAGATCATATGCTAGGGCACAAAACAAGTCTTAATTATTCAAGGCACATTCTCTGACCATAATGGAACGCAACTAGAAATCTATAAGCACCAAAGAACCAGACCTTTCATATATATATGGAGATTAAACAACACACTGCTAAACAACCAGGGTCAAAGAAGAAATTGCAAGATAAATAGGAAATTTCTAGGGATGAATGAAAATGAGAACACAACATATCAAAATCTATGGGATGCAGTGAAGGCAGTGCTGAGAGGGAAATTTACAGCTCTAAATGCATATATAAAAAACCAAGAAAGAGCTAAAACCCAAGACCTAACTGAACAACTGAAGAGGCTAGAAAATTAGCAGCAAGCTAACCCTAAAGCAAGAAGAAAAGAAATAACAAAGATTAAAGCAGAAATAAATGAGCTGGAGAACAAAACAATAAAAAGAATAAATAAAACCAAAAGTTGGTTCTTAGAGAAGATCATCAAGATTGACAGATCCTTAGCTAGACTGACAAAGTCAAAAAGAGAGAAGACCCAATTAAACGGAATCAGAAATGAGAAGGAGATAATTACTATGGATCCCAAAGAAATAAAAAGAAAATCTTAAGAGGATACTATGAAGAACTGTATGCCAAGAAGCTAGACAATTGAGAGGAAATGAACAATTTCCTGGAAACACATGAACAACCTAGACTGACCCAAGAAGACCTCAAAAAAACAATGACAAGCAAAGAGATCCAATTACTCATCAAAAATCCACCTACAAATAAAAGCCCAGTACCAGATGGCTTCAAAGGGGAATTTTACCAAACTTTCCAAAAAGAATCAACACCATTCCTGCTCAAATTCTTTCAAAAAATTGAAGAAAAATGAACACCACCTAACTCATTTTATGAAGCTAATACCACTCTGATACCAAAACCAAATAAAGATACTACAAAAAAGGAAAACTATAGGCCAATCTCTCTATGAATATAGATGCAAAAATTCTAAACAAAGTACTTGCAAATCAAATCCAAAGGCACATTAAAAGAATTATACACCACAACCAAGTGGGGTTCATTCCTGTCATGCAAGGGTGGTTGGACATAAGAAAATCAATTAATGTAATACAACACGTAAACAAATCAAAAGGGAAAACTCAAATGATCATCTCAATAGATGCTGAAAAAATATGTGACAGAATTCAACCTCCCTTTTTGATAAAAACACTTCAAAAAATAGGAATTGAGGGTACCTTCCTCAATATGATAAAGGGCATATGTGAAAAACCCACAGCCAGCACAGTAGTAAATGGTGAGAGGCTGAAAACCTTCCCCCTAAGATCAGGAATGAGATAAGGATGCCCACTGACACCTCTACTATTCAATGTTGTGCTAAAAGTTCTAGCCAGAGCAATTTGCCAAGATAAAGAAATAAAAGGGATCCAAATTGGAAAGGAAGAAGTAAAAGTGTCACTATTTGCAGACGATATGATCTTATATTTGGAAAATTCTGAGAATTTGATCACAAAGCTATTTGAGCTAATAAACAAATTCAGCACAGTGGCAGGATATAAAATTAATGCACATAAGTCAGTAATGTTCCTATACATTAGTAATGACCTAACTGAATAGGCAATGAAAAAAAAAATTTCATTCACAATAGCAACTAAAAAAATCAAGTACCTAGGAATACACTTAACCAAAGATGTAAAAGATCTCTACACAGAAAATTACAAAACTTCACTAAAAGAAATTTTAAAAAGGACCTAAATAGGTGGAAAACTATTGCATGCTCATGGACGGGAAGACTAAATGTCATTAAGATGTCAATTCTACCCAAACCGATCTACAGATTCAACATATTTCCAATCAAAATTCCAACAACCTAATTTGCGGACTTGGAAAAGCCAGTTATCAAATTTATTTGGATGGGAAAGGGGCCTCTAACTGCCAAAAACATCCGGAAAAAGAAGAACGAAGTGGGAGGACTTAGACTTCCAGACTTTGAAGTCTACTACAAAGTCACAGTGGTAAATACAGCCTGATATTGCCACAAAGATAGACATATTGATCAAAGATAGACATACTGAAAGTTCGGAAATAGACCCCTAGATCTGTGGTTGATAAGGTTCCCAAATCCACCAAACTGGGACAGAACAATCTCTTCAACAAATGGGGCTGAGCAAACTGGATATCCTTAACCAAAAGAATGAAAGAGGACACCTACTTCATACCATCTTCAAAAATTAACTCAAAGTTGATCAAAGATTTATAAGAGACAGCACAACAAATCTCTTAGAAGATAATATACAGAAACATCTTCAGGACCTGGTTATAGGAAGTAGCTTCTTAGACCTTACACCCAAAGCACAAGCAACAAAGGAAAAAAAATAGATAAATAGGAACTCAAACTCAAAAGCTTCTGTGCCTCAAAAAACTTTGTTAAAAAAGTGAAGAGGCAGCCAACACAATGGGAGAAAATATTTGGAAACCATATATCTGATAAGAGACAGATATCCTGCATACATAAAGAAATCCCACAACTCAACAATAGCACAAATAGCCCAATTATAAAACAGGCAAAAGACATGAAAAGGTATTCTTCTGAAGAGGAAATACAAATGTTTAAAAACACATGAAAAAATGTTCATCTTCTCTAGCAATTAGGGAAAAGCAAATCAAAACCACAATGAGTTGCCATCTCGCACCAATAAGAATGGCTGCCATTAAACGAACAGGAAACCATAACTGCTGGAGAGGATGTGGAGAAACTGGAACTTTTATTCATTGCTGGTAGGAATGTACAATGGCACAGCCACTGTAGAAGACAGTTTGGTGGTTTCTCAGAAAAATAGATATCAAATTACCCTATGATCCAGCAATTCCACTTCTCGGTATATACCCAGAAGACTTGAAAGCAGTGACATGACAGACATTTGCACACCCATGTTCATAGCAGTATTGTTCACTATCGCCAAGAGATGGAAACAATCTAAGTATTCTTCAACAGACGAATGGATAAACAAAATGTGGTACATATGCATATGATGGAACACTATGCAGCAACAAGGAACAAGGTCCTGAAACTTAGCAACGTGGATGAACCCTGAAGATACAATGCTGAGGGAAATAAGGAGAGATATTGTATGTTACCACTTTTATGAACTCCCTGAACAATGTAAAATCAATGTCTTATAATGTGGAATATTGGGGACCAAGTGATAGACAGAAGGTAGTGGAGGGGGAATGATAATGTATTACGTTCAGATATGATAATGATGGTGAGTTCAATAGTATGGGAATGGATGGGGTGATGACTGCTTGTTAATGAGACTTTAAGCATCAGAGCTGTATTGAAGGCGAATGGAATTGAAAGGGGTTGTTTAATGGTTATGTATCCCACAGATTAGCACTACAAATACAGATAGGTGCTTGCATGATATACTTCTAAGGTATGACACGAGTACAGAGAGTTGACAACTGAATGGTATATGGGAAAAATCTACATATTGCATACCAGGGACTATAATTAATAGGAATAACATACTAGCACAACACAAATACTAGGGACAAACAATTAAGGGTTGAAAAGAGCTACGAGGCGTTTTGAGTCATGAGAATTGTTTAAAATGGAGAGTAATGAGGATTATACAACTATGTGATGATATATGTGAGATACAGATGGTTATTGTGAACATAACATATGCTATGTGAATTTAGGAACCCCCTACTTTATAAGTCAAGCCCTCAATCTTGAGGCTTGCTCTTGTGAAACTTATGGTTGTGAAGGGGAGGCTAAGCCCACCTATGATTATACCTAGGAGTCACCTCCAGAGAACCTCTTTTGTTGCTCAAATGTGGACTTTCTCTCTCTAAGACCACCTCTGCAAGCAAATTCATCACCCTTCCCCCATGGGACAGGACCCCTCAGGTGTCATAAGTCTCCCTGGTGACATGGGACATGGATTCCAGGAATGAGCCTGACCTGGCATCAGCATGTTGAGAATGCTTTTTTGACTAACAGGAGGAAAAGAAAGGCAACAAAATAAGGTTCCAATGGCTAAGAGAATTCATGCAGAGTCAAGAGGCTGTGCTGGAGGTTACTTCTATGCAAACTTCACCTAGAAATGCCAAATGGCCACAGTAAGATAAGCACAAGTCAACAGTAGTCCCGAAAACCCTAAAGAATACCCAGATCCTTCTCTGAGACTATAAAAGTTTCACTCACTAAGTTTATTCTTCAGAAATTTGAATCCTTCAGAGAACTCCTATATCAGCTAAGTCCCCAAACCCAGAGGCAACAGCTTCTTCAAGAACATCAACCAGATGTGTCCCCTTTTCCCGTAAGGTTGACACCCCTTTCCAACATGAACAAGTGAGGGTGGTCACTGCCTAGACATCCCTGAAGATCAGGAATGTGATTAAACTAGAGGAAGGGGCAGCAACAGACAAGACAGAATTTAACAAAGGATTATGAATACTGAATCTTCATATAATTTTCTTCTTGCTAGGGTATTAGAACAGCTAGAAGGAAAGAACTCAAATGGTGGAACTGTAATCCACAGCATCCTTTGAAATTTGTTCTATAGCTACTTGTTAAATTGTAATTTGAAAGTTATCACTGTTTTGTATATATCTTATATTTCAAATAAGGAAATAACTGAAACTATGGTACTGTAATTCATAACATTTTTGGAAATTTCCTATATAATATCTTGTTAAATCATACTTTGAAAGATGTTACTTAACTTTTTGCATGTTATATTTCACAATAAGGAAATAACTGAAACTATGGCACTGTAACCCATAACATTCTTTCAAATTTGCTCTTTAACTACTTGTTAAATTGCACTTGGAATGTTATCACTTTTATGTATATATTTTATACTTCACAATTTAAAAATAAAAAAGGCTAGCAATAAACAAAGATCATATCATACAAAAATATACATGAATGGATGAAATGATATGATACATGGGATTTGCTTTTATATAACACAAGAGGGAAGAAGTAGTCAGGGTAAAGAGGAAACAAGATTGGCCCTCAGTAGGTAATTGTCAAAGCCAGGTGATGGTACCTGGGGGTCCATTATAGTATTGTCTACTTTTGTATTTTTGAAAATTTCTTTATTAAAAAGTTTTAAAAATATATATATAAGATGTAAATGACACTTAAAAATACATGTAAATGACGTGTGAGAAGATAAATAATATATGTAAATGACATTGGGGGAGTTTTGCAAAACAATGATTAATGCTTTAATCTCATTTTTTAAAAAAAATTATGTCTATTTATGGAAGGATATATACCAAGGGGTTATCTATATCTGGGTATCAGGATTACGGATAAAGTATTTCATATCATACATGAGGAGGAGCTGGGGAACTTTTATGGAATTGAAAAGAGGAAGAAAAACTGGGGGAGGAGGATGATAGTGATGAAGGTGTTTCAGCCTTGGATTAGAAACAGGAGAATTACCTTTGATTGAAAGGTAATTGAATCAAAGGTAATTCTTCTCATTCAGAGCGAGTTGTAGAAAATCAAGGGTAATATCCTAATTATGTGGAATTGGAGAGGGTATAAGTGAATGTATATAGAAAAAAGACAAATGCTGAAATAAGCATCTAACTAAATGACAACTGGGATGATGCCACTGCTAATCAGGGGGTCATTACTGACCTTTGTGAGATCAGCTGCAATGTGGAGCATCAACACCATGAACTGGAAATGCGAGAGTCTGAGTGAATTAGAGTAACTGCTAGGGGTAGATGGCCACCATCAATGGCTCCCGCCCTTTAGGCACATGCTGCTCCTCTCGCTGAGTGGTGGTGTCCATTTCCCCTCCCCTTGAATCTGGGGTGGCTCTGAGACATGCCTTAACCCACAGTGGAAGTAATCAAGTGCCCATTTTGGGGTCTAGCCGTTAAGATAGCTGACACCTTCACTTACAGCACGTCACCATGGTATAAAAAAACTTGGGCTACACAATTAAATGCCGAGATACGATGTGAAGAGAGACAGGCCGTACAGAGGAGCACCGCGGTGCCAGATCCGTCAGTGAAGCCTCCTCGGACCTTCAGCCCAGACACCAGCTGAAGTCAGCTGAGGAACACCAGGTGACACCAAACGGATCGGAACAGTTCAGCTCCACTGTGCCCTAATTTCTTACCCTCAGAATCACAGAAATAATAAATCATTTGTGCAAAAAAAAACAAAAAACAAAAAACAAAAAACAAAAACAACCTCTGCAGCAATGGGGCCAAAATGGTTATTACCTGTTCACTAACTTCCAGCTACCCTAATTTTTGCCCCAGCTTTCAATTCAGGACTAACCAGAGAAAACCAAATATGCTGAAAGACAAATTGGAGTCAAGTTTGCACCACAATCAATTTTTGAACATTTCCATCATTCCAAAACAAATGGATCAGAGAAGACAAAAGCAAAATTGGAAGATGCTCTGAGATTATGAAAATGAAAACATAACACGTAAAAATTTACGGGATGCCACTATGGCAGTGAGTAGAGGAAAATTTATAGTTTTAAATAACTATATTTAAAAAGAAGAAAGATTTGAACTCAAGAGCCTAACCTTCTATAATAAGACAACAGAAAAAGAATAAACAAAGAACTGTCCTTCAGAGAGTAGAATGAAGGAAATAAAGATTAGAGCAGACATTAATGAAATAGAGAATAGAAAAACAATATAGAAAATCAATGAAACCACAAGCTGGTTCTTTGAAAGGTCAACAAAACTGACAAAATTTAAGCTAGACTGACCAAGAAAAAAGAGAGAGAGGACTTAAGTTATTAGAATCAGATGTGAAAGAGGGATATTAATATTGACCTTATAGAAATAAAAAGGATTATAAAGGAATAGTATGAACAACTGTATGGCAACAAATTAGATAACTTTGAGGAATTAGACAAATTCCTAGAAAGAAACAAACTACCAAAAGGGACTCAAGTAGAAATAGACAATCTGAATAGAGCTATAATAAGTGAACAGATAGAAACTAATAATAATAATAAAAGAAATACAAAGAAAACCCCAGGTCCAAATGACTTCACAGCAGAATTCTACCAAACATTTAAATACCAATTCTTCATAAACTCTTCCAAAAAACAGAAAAGGAAAGAACACTTCCCAAATGATTTTGTGAGACCAGTATCACCCTGATACCAAAACCAAAGACATCACAAGGGAAAACAAAACAAAACAAAACAAAACAAAACCCACATCTCATATGAATATGTATGCAAAAATCCTCAACAAAATAAAAGCAAACCGAAACTAGCAACATATACAGATACATAAAATTATATGCCTTGACCAAGTGGGATTTATCTCAGGGATGCAAGTTTGGTTCAACATCCAAAAATCATTAAATGTAATACATCACAACAACAGAACAAAGAACAAAAACCACATAATCATCTAAAACGATGTAGAAAAAGCATCTGACAAAATCCAACACCCCTGCATGATAAAAATGCCCAACAAACTATGAATAGAAGGGAAATTCTTAAAACCAGTAAAAGGCATCTAAGAAAAACCTATAGCTAACACCATACTGTATGGTGAAAGATGGATGCTTTCCCCTAATATCAGAAACAAGTGGAGAATATCCAATTTAGCCACTTCTAGTCAACATTTTATGGAAAGTTCTAGCCAGGAAAATTATGCAAGAAAAAAACAAATGGCATTCACATTGGAAAGGAAGAAGCAAACTGTGTCTATCTGCAGATGGCATGATCTTGTATATACAAAAACCTAAGAAATCCACTGAAAAACTATTAGAGCTAATAGATGAGTTCAGCAAGGTTGCAGGATACTAGATCAGTCTACAAAAATCAACTGCATTTCTATACCCTTGCAATGAACAATCCAAAAAGGAAATTAAGAAAACAATTACAAAATAGTCACATATTTAGGAATTTTTTAAGTACAAAACTACTCTGAAAACCACAAAATAATGCTGAAGGATATTAAAGAAGATCTAAATAATTGGAAAAATATTCCATGTTCATGGATAGGAAGATATAACATTGTTAAGATGGCAATGGTCTCCCCAAAGTGGTCTACAGATTGACTGCAATTTCTATCAGAATACCAGCTGACTTCTTTTTAGAATCTGACAAGCTGATACTAAAATACACAAGGAATTAAAAAGGACTCAAAATAGCCAAAACAATCTTGAAAAAGAACAACAAAGTAAGAGGACTGACACTTCCTGGTATCAGAATTACTAAAAAAGTAACAGTAGTCAAGACAGTGTGGTAATGGCACAAGAGTGGACACATAGATCACCAGAATAGAATTCGAACTCCAGAAATAACCCCAGAATGTGTGTATTTTTATAATATTGGAATGGGTCAGTGGTTTTCAATTTATGTTCTCTGAACCAGCAAATTTGTGAGCACTTGAAAACATATGAGAAATGCAGATTTTCAGGTTCCATTCCAAACGTGCTAAGTCGGTAAATGGGATGGAACCAAGAGATCTGTGTCTAAGCAAGTCCTCCAGTGGATTCTGATACATGCTGAAGTTTGATAAACTCTGGGAGATTCTCTGTGAGGTCTCTAGACTTCAAAAAAGAAAAGGTCATAATTTTGGTGTAGTAATATAAAGTTGTATTTTCTCAGGAAATGAAATATAATTCCAGAAATGATGCTGCTAAACTAAAAAATACTTGAATGTAATGACTGATATTTCATGAAAATTATATTTAAAACTATAATAAATGTCTGAATAACCTTAATGACCAGCAGACAATAGATCATTAGCAAGAGAGAACTTTTACTCAGAAATGGTGGAGAATAAAAGGCAAATAAAATTTATGTTTATTCAAAATTTTGCCTTTAAGAAGCAAGTGTTCAAAATAATCATTTTTAAGTTAATTAGAAGTTAACTGATAACAGAGGGTCAAGTAATATTAAACTCTTAATTTAAACTAAAATTAAAGTTGGAAAATGTTTTCACTAAATGTATTGTTATTTAATTGACTATTCATGAAATAATCTATATTAAGCTGGGGTGATGGTTTTGCCCACCATATTGGACCTCGTAACTGGCCTGTCATCATTCGGAGGACCAAGATCAGAATTTTGGGGCAGTCTTATGGTACCTGACAGAACCATACAACACAATTATCACCTTTCCCAGTGCCAGCCAAAGCCCCCTTCATTCTCCATCCCAAACACACTAGCTTTCTTCAGCTCCTGAAGGCTACATTGAATTTTTTTTAATTTATAATTTATTGCCTCTATTTAACATAAAACATTTTATAACCATTTTAAGTTCCAGTTTAATCCAGGGCATTCAAATTTAGATTTGAAAAATCAATTCTCTCTTTTTTTTGGCAGGCATATTTCAGTTGCTTAGGGTATATTAAATGTTCCACATAATTTAAATAAAATGTAAACACTGCATTTTATTTCTCATGAAAAAACAGTAGAATTCACACAAATACACAACTTAACCCGCTGGAACTGAACAGGTGCATAATCAGCCTTCCTCGGAAAATCAGTGCACACCTTACCGTGGGAGGAGAGGGGACGAAGCACCACAGTAAGGTCAAGCAGACAACACTTTCGGGAGATTTTACTAAGAATTTATAAATGAATACAAGGTTTCTAGGAGGACCCACACAAACTGAGTTATTAAGTAGGAGAGAGTTACATGGGCATTTAAACAGAGAACATTCATATTAACTTTAAAAACAGATGGATTTGTTCAAAATGTTTATAGGCACAATTATAATTTTAAAACAGCAATTAAAATGCTGTTGTGACAGGTCATCCAAAAACTTCTCCATTTGCTAAGAGGGAAAATAAAAAGCAATGGGAAACTAACCATAGCCACAAGCAGTAACCAACTTGCCCAAAGGCCCCTCGCGGACTCTAAGTTTCTAGCCCGCCACCCGACTGTGGCACGTTTACGGAATGTGCACATTCCTGTCTCTTGGAGTGGGGTACGATTTACCCAGTGTGTCCTCATAGAATCCTTGGGATCAGAGGAAGCCACCAGGCTTTACTTCTTTGCAAATAACCGGAGTTCTATATGCTGGAATGATAAGTAATCTAAGCACTTCAGCAAATATGTGGTTCTTCTGCAGCTCCCTGTTGAGCTGGCTCTTTAGAGCATCTTCCAGATTCAGGTACACTTGGGCTTGCTGTGACAGGCACAGGCATAGGATGCTTGCAGAGCTTGAGGGAGGGATGGAGAAAGTCTAACTCCCTGAGGGAGTTTTGCCATGAATAGAAATTAAATGGAAAAGAAAAAGAATTATATATTTATGTTTTTGTTTAGATTCACTGAGTCAAATAATAATTTTTAGATACGTTTCATTGTGTATCAGTAGCTTGTTCCTTTTTATTGCTAATAAGGCACTTACCACAATTTATCACCTGGTAGCAGACATTTGGGCTATTTTCAGTGATCATCTATTAAGAATAAAGCTGCTCTAAACACTTGAGTCCAAGTTAAATACAGACAGACAACTAGGTATAAAATTGATAAAACATGTGGTAAATGCATGTTTAACATTATTTAAAAAAACTGCTAAATATGCTTTAAAATAATGGCACCATCTGACACTCCCATAACAAGGAATGTGACTTACAGTTGCTCCAAATCCTTGTCAACCCTTATATTGTCTGTTAGTATAAGTTTAGACATTCTAGTGGGTGTGAACTGGTAACTCACTGTAAACATTTATAAAATACAGTTATCCAGTTTTTCCAGCACCATTTGTTGAAAAGACTTACGGCATCATTCATGGCATCTTTGTTGTGAAATAAATCTGACATGTGGATCTATTTTCGAACGGCTTATTCCATTGATCTATGTCAATCTTTATGCCAAAACCACGCTCCTTTGATTACTGCAGATTTATGGTAAGTATTGTGTCCTCCAACTATTTCTTCTTTCTTTAAAAGTTATTTTGCCTATTGCAGGGCCTTTACATTTGTATATATACTTTAGATTTAGCTCGTCAATTTGTAAAAAAGAGAAAAAGAATGCCTGTGGGATTTTAATTGGTATTAAACTTATAGATCAATATGGCATTAAGCTTATAGATCAATTTGGAGAGATATGTAGTGTCCTTATGTATCTCTGGCAATATTCCTTTTCTTGCAGTTGACTTTTTCTTATATTAAAATAACCACTCCAACTCTCTTACGATTAGTATTCACAGGATATTTTATTTCATACTTTTCCTTTTATTTCTATTTTTGTATGCAAGAATCATATATTATAGACTGCATAGAGTTTGCGCTTTTAATACAGACGGCCAATCATCTCCTTACAATTAAAATATACCTTACAAATATTTAAAGAAAAAAAAAGAATTCTGGATACAAATGTATATATTACGATCTCTTGCCTATCCCCTCAAAAAGGGATAAAGCAAAGAATAAGCAGACAGAGCAATGATATTACTATAACATTCAAAAGATACATTGATCTTGATCTTTCACTGTTGAGCATTACATTCACTAGGCAAAAAAAAAAAAAAGAAGAAACCACAATAAAAATAATTTTTCTAAAACGTCCATGAGCATATGTATATTAATCTTCTGAAGCAGCCTTTCTCAAATGGGGTCAATGAGAGAATTAGTTCCCACAGGAATTGATTCGCATGAATATTGTCTTAAATATCCCAAGGAAGGTACATAACTGGTACCAGTCCAAATGCATACAAGATAATTTATTGCCTAAATATATTCCTTAGGACATTAGTGCTTACTTCCCTCATGGAATCAATTTGATAGAGGATACAGAGTGAGAACCACCCAACAACTCAGATAACGTGTAAACTTTCTTGCCAGGCTGCTTGCCTCATAGCTCATTAAACAAACAAACAAAACAAAAACAAAAACAAAAAGAGTATATGCTAAAAACACAAATAAAATAATGGAAATGGGAGCAGAAATGCTTTCTATGTGGACATAACTTATATTAGAAGAATCCTTCGGTAAGGCCCTATTGAGCCTGCCCATCTCAGATCATTTATTTAGTTAAAAACAGGAGGCTAGGAAAATCGATTCCATGGCATTTGCTATACTTTCTGACATTGGTAAGACTGTGAGTGGAATTTCTCATGGCATTTGAGGAGCTTTCCAGTTGGTGTTTCTTAGGACAGGTGGTTAAAAGTGAGGGTGAGTGGACTGTTGCTGATGTTCTCACAAACATTGGGGACTGACGGCTTGACATGCTGTGCTCTCTGTCTGGGGACTTGCCCCTACGAAGCTTGTTACTGCAAAGGCGAGGCTAAACCTGCTTATAACTGTGCCTAAGAGTCTCCGAGACCCTGAGAGCCTCTTTGTTGCTCAGATGTGGCCTTTCCATCTCTAACTAAGCCACCGTGGCAGGTGAACTCACTGCCCTCCCCCTACGTGGAACCCGACTCCCAGGGGTGTAAATCTCCCTGGCAATGCAGGATGTGACTCCCGGGGATGAATCTGGACCCGGTATCGTGGGATTGAGAACATTTTCTTCACCAAAAGGGGGATGTGAAATGAAACGAAATAAGGCTACAGTGGCTGAGAGATTTCAAATGGAGTCAAGAGGTCACTTTGGTGGCCACTCTTACACACTATATAGATAACACTTTTTAGGTTTTAATGTATTGGAATAGCTAGAAGTAAATACCTGAAACTACCAAACTCCAACCCAGTAGCCTTGACTCTTGAAGACAACTGTATAACAATGTAGATTACAAGGGGTGACAGCGTGATTGTGAAAACCTTGTGGATCACACTCCCTTTATCCAGGATATGGACATATGAGTAGATAAATGGAACAAAAACTAAATGAAAAATAGGGTGGGATGAGGAGGATGATTTGGGTGTTCTTTTTTTATTTTTAATTCTTACTCTGATTCTTTCTAGTATAAGGAAAGTGTTCAAAATAGATTGGGGTGACGAATACACAACTATATGATGGTACTGTGAACAGATGATTGTACATCATGGATGACCGTATGGCATGTGACTATATCTCAATAAAACTGAATTTAAAATAAAAAAGAGAGAGAAGGAAGGGTGCTATATATTAATAAAAAGAACAATTCATTAAAAAAAAAAAAAAAGCATGAGGGTGAGACCATCACCGGGTGGTATTATCTATGGCTGCCACCCCCACCTAATTCTTCATCCCAGCCCAGGCTCCTTGTGCCCACACTGGCCAGAATCTGATTGTTAGTTAGCACACTGCCTCCCACCCCACCCGCCTTTCTGGAAAGGATCCCCTATTCCTTGCCCTCCGGCCTTGGCACTCGCCTCTCTCAACTCAGGGACCATCTGAAACAATATCCTTAAGGCTGCTTCCCCGATATCTGGATCTCCAGGCTCAGGACCTGGTCCAGACCACTATCGCGCTCCGCTGACATCTCCAACCCATCCCCATCCTCACAACTCCAGGCAAACGCACCCGACTGCCCATCTGACGTCTCCAGTCTGTGACACCTCAGAACCACCATGTCCAAAATGCAACTTCGAATCCCCCTGAAATAGGCTCAATGCTTCGACTTCTCCAATCCCATTCTTCAAGATATTCAGGGAAATAAACAGACTTGGATGATCCTTCACTCCCTTTCACTCACAACCACATCTGATACAGCAGGAAACGCCGCTGGTTCTAAGATCTGATGATCTGAGATCTCCCCCATCTCCTGCCACTGTCTGGTCCAGCCCCTCCCGGATCTGCAGACATAGCCTCCTCGCCGTACCCCAGGGCTTCATCCTCCTCATTCCCACCCCTTTCTGTTCTGTTCTGCCCTGAGCAAGCTATGGAACACCTTTAAAAGCCCCGCTCACAGCAGGATACTTTTTTGTTCAAAACCCTCGTGGCTCCCGCGACCTCGCCGTGAAGGTACAGCTTTTCCTGACGCGACTCCCCCTTACAGTCCCCAAAGTACTGCAGGTCTCCAGGTGCTGCCGGCTCAGCCGCACCCCCAAGGCCCCGCGTCTGCGACACCTCCCACCTCGTCACCACGGCTGCCAGAACGCCGAACCCACCCACCAGCGCCCGTCGTCCCCGGGCGGAGGCGCCCGCGCCGCAGTGACCTGAGCAGGGGCCCCTAATATGGAGGTGGGGTGGAGCCGGGTGAGGGCCCGGGGGACGCCGCACCCACCTGCGCGGAGTCCATCCCCGCAGCCGCCGCCAGCGGACCCTGTGGAAGGCGAGCGGCCAGGCGGGGGCTCCGGAATCACGTCCCAGCCCGGTCCCGGGGGCGGGGTCACCGTGGGCGCCGCCGCCGCCGAGCCTCGGGCCCGCCTCTGCGCACCGGGGAGAACGCCTCCTCCCGTGCCTTTGTGCTCCCCTCCGCTTATGGTCCTACCCAGAGACTGGGACCCTCTGCTCCAGTGGGTCCCGTTACGTCAGGTAAAATGGCCGCCACAAGGAAGAGGCCGGAAGTCCCGCCCAAAGGCCTTTAGCAGGCGAGGAAACGTCCTGCTCGCGTCTTTATTGACCCCGTGGCGCCGCAGTGATTTCTGGGTAATGTAGTTCCCACTGAGCCATCGGCCTCGGGGAGGCGCGCAGGCCCCCTGCCTGGACAGAGGAGGAGTGGCGCTGCCGGGGCACCGGGAGACGGGGTCCGCAGGCTCCGCGGACGGGGCGAGGCTTCGCTAATGAAAGGGCCCGCACCCGGATTCCCAGGAATGCGGTCTGCGCCGGTCCCAGGAACGTTTAGAGGCATATTCTTCAGATGTTCCCCAAGCCTACAAAACCCCACGGACGCCCCACACCAGTGTCGCGCTCATCCACTCACAGCTATCTCCCTGATGCTTTTTCAGTACGCGTGGACCATGTGGTGTGTGCTGTTGTCATTTCTAGTGTAGCGATGAGAAAACCGACGCCCAGAGCGGTTCAGTTAGGGCCCCTGCCCCCGCTGGGGATGGCGGGGCCGGGACTCAGTGGTGGCGCCACGCGGCCCCGGAGGTGGGTCCTCTACGCGAGGACCAGATCGCGTATTCAGCGCGTCGCCGTGCCCCAGGAACTGCTGAAGCATTATAAATGCGTTTTTAATTTGCAGAAGTAGTCAGTCTCTGGTTAAGAACATGGCTTGTTTCTTCATTGGCCCTCAGTGGAGTGTCACACAGCTCTTCCCGCAGGCGCTGCCCCAAGTCATTCTATTCTGGGTGTGCTTAGGGCCTTCCCCGACGCTGGGGCTCAGGGGGATAAACTTTATCACTAAAGGGCATGAACTGAGAAGTGGCTGATCCCAGACGGGGATTCGGGTGGGCTGTCCCTGGCATCTGTACTAGTTAATGTACTGGTTAATGTACTAGTTAATGTAATGTACTAGTTAATGTACTAGTTAATGACCAGGTCAGGAGTCAATGCACACGCGGAGGTGCCGAGTGCAGGCGGGATGGTGGTGGTGACCACGGTGGTGATTCCACCAATCATAGCCGTGAGGGCGACAGAGTCATAACTGCCAGCACGCAGTCGGGGACCCTGAGCCCTTCTTATCCGTTGACCCACTTACTCTTACAACAGCCCTGGGGCATAGACATTGTGCATATTATTACCCTGTTTTCCCCAGAAGGCAGCTGAGATACAAAGTGGTTCAGAACCTTGCCCCGGGCCACACAGCGTAGGCCACGGGGCTGGGATTTGGCAGCAGACAACCCGGCCAGAGCCCGGGCCCCTGAGCATGGCGGCTCACAGCCCTGTGTGGGGGCAGCCGCCTTGGAGAAGGCAGGCCATGGAGGTGAGGGGGGTCGGGAGGGGGAGGATTTAAACCTCAGGGATGAAGGGTGTCTGGGTGGACTGACCTGGTGAGAACCAAGTTTTCGCCTTTCACGAACCTCTAAAAAGTGTTTAAACATTAGATCACCCACTTGGTGATTTCGGTGCAATGAGGATAGCCCACAGACATCAAGTGTTGATGACTCTCACTGACACGGCCCGAACGAGAGGACTTTCACCGTCAAAAAAGGCAGAGGACAGCACCTTGCAGCGCTGGTGAGGCTCCTCGGCTGGTAAAAGTGGCCTCGCAGCCCTGTCGTGTTTTCCTTATCTTGCCAAGGACAAGGAGGCGGTGGGAGCTCAAGGAGCAGAGCAGGAGCCAGTCAGAGCTCAGGGCGGGTACGTGGTCAGAGCTCAGGGCAGGTACGTGGTCAGAGCTCAGGGCTGGTACGTGGCCAGAGCTCAGGGCTGGTACGTGGTCAGAGCTCAGGGCGGGTACGTGGTCAGAGCACAGGGCTGGTACGTGGCCAGAGCTCAGGGCGGGTACGTGGCCAGAGCTCAGGGCGGGTACGTGGCCAGAGCACAGGGCTGGTACGTGGTCAGAGCTCAGGGCGGGTACGTGGCCAGAGCTCAGGGCGGGTACGTGGTCAGAGCTCAGGGCTGGTACGTGGTCAGAGCACAGGGCTGGTACGTGGCCAGAGCTCAGGGCGGGTACGTGGCCAGAGCTCAGGGCGGGTACGTGGCCAGAGCACAGGGCTGGTACGTGGTCAGAGCTCAGGGCGGGTACGTGGTCAGAGCTCAGGGCTGGTACGTGGTCAGAGCACAGGGCGGGTACGTGGTCAGAGCTCAGGGCGGGTACGTGGTCAGAGCTCAGGGCGGGTACGTGGTCAGAGCTCAGGCTTGGTTGTACCCGTTCTTACTAATTGCTTCTCATTAAACCAACCTGCAATTTTATTTTTTTAAACAGGTTGTATTCTAAAAATGAATTTTTCATCTCTCTGGTAAATGGAGAAAGCAGTTTCACTGACCCTAAATGGAAAGTTACCGTGAAAATACAGTGACGAAATAAAAAGTAATGCCATTAACCCCCGCAGTCCCTGTGGCCTGCTCAGGCATTGGAGCCAAGGGCTGTTTCCACTGTTGAAAGGAGAAATTAGCAAAGACTCAGCACTAAACCAAGACTTTCTCTTGGCAACAATCAGGAATGAAAACAGGAAAAAGGATCAGCTTTCTCAGTGTGCCATCCATGCCAGTTGAAGACAAGTCTGTGCACCCTCTAAAATCACCTCCCAACCAGGGGAGGCCTGTCACCCACGCGTTAGGAAGAAGGGATATTGTGCAGGCACTGGGGGCCTTTTTACCTCGATGGTGCCATTTAGGAAGATACCTGGGTCACCTGGGGGTGGGGGTGGGCAGTGCAGTGGCCCCGTTCACCCTCCTGTCTCAGCACTTCTAACTAGGCTATGGGGACACTTGACCCAACCAGGCTGGTCAGTCAGCTTCCCTCTCACGGAGTCTGTAAAACAGGCCTCACATGGAGGCCAGACTGTGCTGGGCAGTGGGGCACGAGTTAGCTTTTAGAAGGAATATGTTTCTTGCCCAACATTCCTTAAAGTAGACACAGCGACACCAGGAAGGAGGACATGGGACCGGACCATGGTGGGAACTGTAGGGAGGAGGGAGGACAGACCCCAGGGGCCTCCTTGACCTGCCGGGCCTGTGCAGGGTGCACAGAATCAGGAAGGAGCTGCAGGTGCCCCTGTGTGGGAGTGAGGTGAGGCCAGTCCTACCCATCCAGCCCAGGAGCCCGAAGGTCTCCAGCATCTCTTCCAGTACAGGGTCCTCGATTTCCATATCCATACAGTAATAGTTCCAGATTCATCCGGTGGTTGTAAGAATTAAAGAGAAAATGTGCCAAAGTGAACACTGGAGTGCATGATGTGTGTCAGCACTCAGGGTACTTTGCAAATTTTATTGATCCTCACACAATCCACGAGGTACATGCCATCAACATCTCCATGTCACAGTAAGCCACGGAGACTCGTGTCACCCAGAGTCCCCATTCTAAGGAGCAGGGGCAGGATTTGAACCCAGATCCCTCTGTCCCAGGATCGATGGTAACCTCCACACTCCTCCATTACCACCACGAATCCAGTCACCAGGACATGAATGTTCAATTAAATGCTAAACCCATTTAGCCACCCCTGAACGTACTGCCGGCTTCCTGGGCAGAGGCACCCCTTACCTCACAGGAGACGCAGCGAGGGGACCACCTGGGCACGGGGGTCACAGCACACATGCCCTCTCCAGGTGCCCTCAACCCGATGGAGGAGTTGCTAATATTCCCATTTCAGACCCGAGAAGGTGCAGGCAGGTGCGGCGAGGGGCCTGCTCGAGGTCACAGCCGAGAAGGGCACAGCTGGGCGCAGCGCTGGGGTGTTTCTGGCTCCACTCAACACAGCCCGTGTCCCTCCCTGCCCCTGGGGCCATGGGGACGTCACGGGACAAGGGCTGCCAGGAGCCACGTTTCTCCCTCACGCGTACCCTGAGGACAATGAGGGCCACGGGTAGACCGGAGGACGGAGCCTCTCGGTGTCTGTGGGATTTTATGCTTATTACTCTATGCCTATTAAAAAACAAGTATACTGGCTTTATTCCTTAGATTTTTTTTCTAGCAACACCACCAATCACACCAAATTAATAATTGGTTCTGTCAACGATGAATTTTTGTTATCAATATATTAATGTTTTTCATTATTATTTGTTCAATAGTAAAACAAACTGATTTTGTTGCCTTTATTTTTCTGACTTCAGTTATTTTCTTATTCCAATATTTTCTCAAAGTTCTTATTCCAGGCAACCTATATTTGGAAAAACTTACAAGGAACGTGCCAAGGTTTCTGTTTAATCTAGATCTTTTAATATGGGGAATGTATTGTTTTAATCCTGCATCTGCTTTTATGTTGGGATGTCTGTGGTAAACATTATTCTTTTAAATTTCATAGATGATAGGGTTTTATGACTATTATAGAGGGTTTTATGTTTCCCTTGATAATATTTTTCTCCTTATTTATATTTTGTCCAGATTTATTTGGTTATAAGCTTCAGATAATGTTCAGATAATTAAGACTTATTATAAATTATAGTAAGGAAACACTGTGATATTAGCTCGGTGGCACAGAATTTAGAAGCAGGACATATCCTTTATATGCATCACACCTTCAAAACAACCCCTATGTGTCTAGACAGGTAAGATAACGACCGAAACCCAGGAGGTGCTCACTGACACTTGTGACAGCAGTGAATGAATGTGACAGCCTACGCCTCTGTTCATCTTCACCTTTCTGACAAGTCTTTCTAAACATCGTTTTGACCTCTTCCTCCAAGATGGTATTGGTCAATGTGATGGTTCATGTGTCAACCTGGCCAGGTGATGGTGCCCAGGTGTCTGGTCAAGCAAATACTGGTCTGTTACTACAAGGACATTTGTGGCTGGTTTGTTAAATCATCAGTCAACTGAATGCATCTATGGCTGATTACATCAACAAAGGGCATGTCTTCCCCAATGAGAGAATTCAATCAGCTGGATTTAATCCAACCAGTTGAAGGCCTTAAGAAAGGAGAGAACTTTCATTTCCTCTTCAGCCAGCCTCTCCTGGGAGTTCATTAAGGACCTTCATTGGAGTTGCCAGCTCACTGCCTGCCCTACCGAATTTGGACCCATTGCACCCTGCCCTACAAAGTTTGGACTCGTGCATCCTGCCTTATGTAATTTTGATTTGTGCATCCTGCCCTGCAGAATTTGGTCTCGTGTATCCCCACAGTTGCATGAGACACTTTTATAAAATCTCATATTTACCAATATCTCCTGTTGGTTCTGTTTCCCTAGAGAACCCTAACTAATACAGTCAGTGTTTTCCAGAGGGCAAAAAGAATCACATTTTGCATAAAAAGAGTGTGGTCAAGTTTCCACCTTTGTACTCACTTCACTCTCTCCCTTCTTAAGACTTCAGCATCTCCTGCTCAAACAGCACTGAGAACGTTTAACTCCTGTCACAAATCCATTTCCCCAGAGCTATTTCTGCTACTAACCTCAGATAACTACATTATTTCACCAATAACTTACAGGAATTTGCATTTCACGAGAGTCTTTCAGGGATATTCTCAACTCTCCATGCAGACCCCTTACCTACAATAACTGGTGAAATGATCACTTCACAGTAAGCAGATGACCTCATTGGATCCCAAACCTTTATCTCCCGGTTCAGATGCCCCCTTGGCACACGTGCCCTGACTGGGACAACGTCATACACTGTCCAGGCAGGAACGCATTTGAATAGCTGCCCTCCATTTCAGAGAGGTCTCAGATTCTAAAAAGGAATCGTATGTATCTCAGTATAAGGAGTAAGACATACTATCTAGAAAGAGGAGTGTCAATCATTGTATGGGACACAATCACAGAAAAGAGAAGACTTTTCTGGGGAGACCAGAGGCGGAGTGCCAGCTCACCCACCTGCTTCAGGGCGCCCCAGCGAGCTGCCTCCGTCTTCTGCCCTGGCTCTGTCTGGAGACAACTCTCCGTATTCCCTTGAAGTTCTCACAAAGCTGACTTTAAAGCTTCAGTGTACACATATTTAAAAAATGACAAGGAAATAGTTATTATCTCCTAGCTCTGAGTGGACGCCGAGTGACATTTGGTTTGGTGTGTCCATTTGGTTCCGTAGCCTTAGGAAACACGTAAAAGAATATGTCTGTAAACATTTCTTTGTTAAGTGTAGACTACACTCCATGGGACACAGGCACATGCCCTAATTTAAGAGGAACAAAACCTGGGTTTTATTACAATGTTTTCTTTTGTGTATATATTGGACATTTTTTCTTTATATAGCAGTTAGAGCAGGCTTCATAAACTTTTACATCAATTTAAAATTTGGGGTTTGTTCTCATTGATATAATAATTTTGTTTTATTCTAACAATATTTTTTATTTTTTGTCTTTGACTGTTAATGACCTTTGTTCTTAAAATATTTTTTTCCCCACTTTTCATCAGTAGTCAAAAGTTAAAATGAATTCTGTATCCAGAAAGGCCTGATAAATGGGCACTTTGTAAACTGGAGAAGGTAAAATTTGTCTAATTTTGGGGGCTTCTAAGCTCAGCCAGTTGATCAAACATATTGTCAGAAAATCATATTTTTCAAAAATATCAAAAGAAAATAGATTATTACAATAAACCTCCCAATATTTAAATGTGGAAAATTTACTTTAAGGAAACTCTGTGAAGCCCACAAAATTGTTCTATTATGAATGAGACGTCATTTACAGCAGATAAAAGCAGTTGTGGTCCTGGATAAACATGCAGAAAACCAAAGGAAACTAATAAGTTTTAAATTCAGCATTGTTTAGAGTAGATTTTCCCATAAAAAATGTTGTTTCTTTCAGAACGCACTGATTGTTCAGGATTATATGGTGAAATATAGGGATATTCCCAGATTGGTTTGGACAAACACAACCATGCTGGGCACCATCATTCTGCACATTAATTTCCAGTTCCAGTCATGGCAATGGGAAGGAATAATAACTATGAGATGAAATTATTGTCAATGAAGAGATTAAATTTTCACACTCAAACTTGAAATGGTCATTTACTTGAGAAACAGTACAATCACATAAAACATTGTTGGATTAATAAAATATCTTAGGATACGTACACACAGTGGCGATATAATCAGAAATCAACATTGTCTTTGGGAAACATTCTCTTTGAAACCACAAAGACAATTATATTATGTAAATTTAATTACAATTTTGGAAAACACTAAAATTAAGTAATGCTAAAGGATATTAAAGCAAAATTAAAAACTTTTGGATATATTAATATCAGAACAGAGATACCTTGTGGGCCAAATTAGAAACTCTAATATTAGAAATAATTAGGTCCAAAAAATTATGTATCTTATTTAAAATGATATCAATCAAATGGTAATCTTTCCAAAAGTTCTCAACTAATTAAAAAATATCAAAATTTTAATAAAAATGAATAAAATTTAAATCAGGCAATCAAGAGAACTTGCCCAGATAAATATAAAGTGTACTAACATATTTCTGCTGATACTGAAATCAACAATTAGATCAATGGTTCAGAAAATTGAGCCTATTAACAGTAACAAGATATATATATATATGTAAGCAAGGTATACAAATAGGCAAAAAAAATCATAAATGATAAAAATGGCCCACAAATTATCAGAAAATTGAAAATGACATATTATTTTCAAGTCCAACATATATTAATTTCCCAAAATTCTATTTTGAATCAAATTCCTCCAATAGAAATTTTAGATTGTTTTTTCCCTTTCCTATCACAAACTGTAATTATTCAAACAAGATTTATGGCTGGGAATTCTTTAAAATAGCCTGAAATTTACAGATTTTGCAACCCAAGGGAAGGTTTCAATATAACTTCACTAGATCATACGACATCTAACGGACGGGCTGGTGGACAGAGAGACACCATCTGAACCCTGGGCTCAGCCTCCTACCCTCGCAGGCTGGGCAACTCCACCAGGGCTCCTCCCGATCACACCTTCCAGGCAAAACCAAATGTGGCCTCCATAAGTCCCACTACGCTGGTTTCAGATCTGACTTCCCTCACACACACATCGCTCACTGCACTACACCGTCCTCAAATCTCCAGACCCTGAGGCCAATCCCCCGGACCACACCACAGGCATCTCCATGGAACCCTACGCATCACACGGCACATGGCGTCCAGGGTGCTTGGCAGATGCAACCAGGATCCCTCGATGCCCCAGATCTCCGATGGTCCCCAGGGCCGGGCACACCCCCAGCCCTCACTGAAGGCCACGCCATGGGCTGTGTTCCTTGCTGCAACCACAGACGCCCAGAATTTAAATGGATTTCAGATACCCTCGGCCCTCTCCCACTTCTGTGTAACACATGCTGTCTGTTAAATGGATTGGAAGGGACTGGAGACCACTTGTCTGTATCTGTCTAAAACCAAGGCCAACTTATCTGAACATGTTGCCATCACCCGCATGTACCCAAGACAAGTTATCTGTGAGACAAGTCGTCTGCGACTCTGAGCTTGCACAACTGCTACAATACTCAGACATTCTTTGAACCTGGGTCTTGAGTTCCCCAATACCAGGACTTTTATTGGGGGTAAATAAGTTTTGTTAGTTAGCATTCCATCCCCTTATGAGGTGTGCCTTTCTTATTGTTTTAGCTTCATCAATAGTATTTTCTTTGTGTAACCTCATGTATTTACTATATAAGCTGCCTCTCGAATGTAAGCGTTTTGTCTCAGCAGAGAGCATTCCCCAATTTGCAAATTGTCTCCTTTTGATAGTTTCTTTTCTAAATTCTTAAAATTTGTCTTTTATTTGACATGTTCTTTCTCCAGTTACGACCTTCCTCTCTATACTTAATCCACACTCAAGACCCAGCCCAGCTTGTCCCCCAGCCCAGGCTTAGTGGCTCCTCCAGCTGACCCCACTGTCCCCTGAGCTTACCCGACCGCCTCACTAAAATTACCCACACGTCTCAAGGTTAACTGCAAAAGGCTAGTGAGTGTAGAAAGAGGTGGCAAGTGCCACCTTATTTCCATTTCTGCTATGTCTCACTGCAAGACCATCCTCTATCCCCCACTACACACACACACGGAGTCACGCTCACACCTATGGCCCCCTACCCTACCTCACTTGGATGTGTGGCCCCACCCCACATCTAGTTTTCCATCTGGAACCCCCTCAGTTCTCCTGTCCTGCCCAGCATCCCACAGGTACTAACAATCTTAAAATTCTCCCTCTTAAACCTGAGCCCCAGGTCATGCCCTGGTCCAGACATCCAGCCCCCAACCCCTTGGACCTCTGCAGCCCAGCCCCCTCCTGTCCTCTGGGCTTGTGTGTTGAGCAGCCCACGTGACACTTCCTGTCTGGGACATCTCAGAAACATCACGTCCAAACTCCAACTTCTGATCTTCCCCCTGGAATCACCAGGTCAGTGAGTAGCACTGATTTTCTAAGTAGTATTTCTTATTCCATATACTGAGGTACAATAAATTTTGTTATCTGAACTCTGTCTTGAAGGGCAATTTTGACAATGACATGTGGCTATCGGGATGACAGCAGTGAACTCAACAAGGATGGTATCAGTGAAGAAATCATCATCAACCTGTATTTTTATACTAAATAAAACTGTCTTTCATGAAAGAGTATAGAATAAGACTATTTAAGGCCAAAAGTGAGAATTTTCATGGAAAAATCACCTCGACAAAATCCAAATTTCCCTTCGTGGCTGAGAGAGTCCCATGCACCTGTCAGGCCCATTCCATCTTCTTTCCCTCCCCCACACTGGTCCTCCCCTGGTTTCTACAACAGGCCAAGTGGTTCCACGGCAGCCACGTGGCCTTGGTGTCTGCTGGGCCCTTTGCTGGGAATGGTCCTCCCCACCTCTGAACCACCTGGGGCTTCTCCATTCCAGTCTGCACCACCTCACTGCCCCAGCATCTCCCTGAGACGTCAGTGGCCGTCTTCCTGATTGTTTTGCCAATGAGAACAAGAGAGAAGTGACATAACTAAGTTCACCTGTAGTTGACGGGCACTGCTGAATGAGCTGAAATCCCAATCTTTTCTAGTCCAAGCTCTAATTATGTGGCCCCTCTTCCCCCTGCCAACCTGTCCATCCATCCGTCTGCTCTTCTTTATACCCTCCAGAGACCCTGACATGTAACTGTCATAGCAGCAGATTTGCTTTTACCGTAATTTTGTATTTATGTGTTTCCCAGTCTGGATTGCTCTGTCTCTACTCAAAGACAGGGCCCATGTCTCGGTCACTCACATGTCTCCACCACCCACGTGCACCCAGAGCCCAGCACGTGGCCGGGTGTGTGAAGGAAGGGCTCTCGTGTGAGTCTTACCCATCACAGCAGCAAGCCCATTGCAGGCCCCTCTGGACACAGACGTGAAGGCTGGATGAAGAGAATCGGGCAGTGAGGCAAGAATTCCAGGGAATGAATGATCCGGCAAATTGCACATCATTCCCGCTTTGGGACAACAGGTTCCCAGGCCTCTGTGTGGACTGTTCTAAAAAGCTCTCAGGAGTGGCAGGACTATCCCTCTGTGTTTGGGAGATGTGGGCCTCTGAAACTCCCAGACCCAGGGAGGATGGCAACAGCCCAGATGGTCCTCATGAGGGAGGATGGAGGAGAGTTCAGTCCTCAAGAGGCAAACCTCTCCAAATAATAGAAAGGTGTAATGCTGTCTTATAAAAGTTAGACTCTTTCAAGGTGGAAGATGGCAGAGTAGGGAGCTCTAGGATTCAGTCCTTCCACCAGAACAACTACTAAATAGGCAGGAACTGTCTGAAGCAATCCTGAAACTATGGGGGCCAGGAGAATACTGTGCAGCACCCAGGGAAAAGCAGGAGGAAGAGGCTGGTAAATTACAGCAAGGAACAGTAAATTGCTCTCCACGCGGCAGTTATGGCACCCATCCCCAACTCTTGCAGCAAGCGGCCCTGAGGTCTGGCTCCTGGCAGGTGACAGAAAGGGACATAAAAATCCTCTTCCCCAAGACCAGGGCCAGGCACAGCTGATGGATGATCATGGCTTTTAATCAGCGACTTTGGATAACTGGGGGCCCAGCTCTAAGGGTGGCCATTGTTCCAACCCGCCCCGACAAGAGTGGTGGACGAGGAGACTGAGATACACTGTGTTTCCTCAGGGCTCTATCTGCCGAGCAGGTCAAGAAAGCTCAGCCGTGGGGGGCCATGGAAGAAGCCCCTGGCACCCCTTCCTGATCCCCTCCGCAAGGCACGATGGCACTGGCCTGTGCCCATTTGTGGGTCCCTGGCCCTGTTTAGGCTGGGAAAGACTGACTTGGGAAACTCCCCTCCAGTGTGACTTCCCTCCCAAGATTTGCCCTCCAGGCAAAAGCACCTTGAGAAATGAAAGGAGTGTAAAAAGCTACAGAGGTGGACAGTCTGGGGCAAAGGCCTGCTGGCTTCAAACACCCGGGAGAGGAAGTCTGTCTCCTGGGAAACTGAGGGACAACCAAACTCATGTAAACTGGGGAACCCCAAAACAACTAAATCAAGCACAAGCCCAGACAAGAGATGGCCCCGGAAAAGACAGGGAGGCCCTGCACACGCATTCTCGGGCAGACGCTCCTGACAGGAGGGCCGAAGCTCTAGAAAACCTGTCTTACACCAGCTGGTTACAGCATCAAGAAACAGACATCTTGGGACTGAACCCCAGAGCTCACATTTTAAAATATTAAAACAGGCAATGTGAAACAAAGAGCACAAGACAAAAGAAATAGGAAATGACGGCCCATGCAAAGGATAACTTTTAAAAAATGATCTTAAAATGCTCAAGGAGATGAAGGAAAATACAAAGAACAAAAGGCTAGTACGAAAACAATGAATGAAGAATATGAGAATCTTGGTAAAAAGGCAGAAATTTTAAAAAGGAACCAAATAGAACTACTAGAGTTGAAGACCATTAATAACTAAAATGAAAAATTCCCAGGAAGGTTTCAAGAGCAGATTGGAGGTAGCAGAAGAAAGAATCAGCAAACAAGATAACAAAATTGAAATGAGTCAGGCTGAGGAGCAGACAGAAAAAAAGAATTATAAAAAGCAAAAATAGGCTAAGGCCTCTGGGACCCCATCAAGCATACCAATATACACATTATAGGAGTCCTAGAAGAAGGAAGGAAGGAAGGAAGGGGCAGAAGGAATATTCAAAGAAATAATGACAGAGAACTTCCCAAACTTAGCAAGAGACTTGAACATGCACATCCAAGAAGCCCAGAGAACACCAAACAGGATAAACATGAAGAAAAATATACTTCATCATATACTGATCACACTGTTGAAGAAAAGGACAAGGAGAGAGTTCTGAAAACTGCAAGAGAAAAACAACAAGTTATGTATAAGGGAGTCCCAATTAGACTGAATACCAATTTCTCATCAGAAATCATGGAGGCAAGAAAGCAGTGGGCTGAAAAACTTAAAGTGCTGAAAGAAAACAACTGCCAATCAAGAATTATAAATCTGGTGAGAATTTCTTTCAGAAACAAGGGAGAGATTAAGACATTCTCAAATAAACAAGATAAACAGCAAAGCTAAAGGGAGTTTTTCAGACTGAAAGGAAAGGACACAAGGCACTGATTCAAAGTGGCATAAAGAAATAAAGGCCTCCAGTAGAGATAACCATTTGGGTAACTGACAATGCCAGTACTATTGCAGTATATTGTTTGGTATACAAACCCACTTCAATACTTCTTTACAGGTGCTAAAATGCAAATGCATGAAAAGTAACGATAAATCTATGGTTTGGGACATATCGTGTACAAAGATATAAGTGGTCAGAAACACACAAAAAAGGTGGGGATGGAGAGGTTTAGCAAAAATCTATGTGTATACCTACTGTTAAGTAGGTATCAAACCAAAAATGACTGTTATATACTTAGGTTGTTAAATTTTAACCCCATGGTAACCACAAGGAAAATATATGAAAAATATATTGATAGAAAAGAGAAAGCATTCAAAATGTTACAACACAAAAAATCAAATAAATGTTAAAGTAGGCATTAATGGAAGAAACGACTGACAAAAAAGACATAAGATTCACAAAGGCTAAATAGCAAAACAGCAGAAGAAAGATCTGTATTATCAGAAATGACTTTAAATGTAAGTTATTAAACTCTCCTGTCAAAAGGCAGAGATTGGCAGAATGGATTAAGAAGCATGACCCAACTATATGCTGTCTGCAAGAAACTCATGCTAAATTCAAAAGATACAAGTACAAGGAAAGTGAAAGGATAGAAGAAAATATATCATGCAAGCAAAAATCAAAAGAGAGCTGGAGTAGCAATAAAAATATCAGATAAAATGGAATATAAGTAAAAAAAAAGTTATGAGGGACAAAGATGGTCATTATATACTGATAAAGGGGTCAATTCAATAAGAAGATATAACACCTATCAATAAATACGTACCTAACAGCAGAGCCCTAAAACTTAAGGAGGAAATTCTCACAGATTTGAAGGTAGAAACTGACAGTTCTTTGTTAATAGTAGGAGATTTTAATATACCACGTTCAATGGATGGAACATCTAGTCAAAGATCAGTAAGGAAATACAAGACTTGAATGACACTGTAAACTGACTAGATCTAACAGACATATATTGAACACTTCACTCAACAACAGAATAAACATTCTTCTTGAGTACACATGGATCATTCTCTAGGGCAGACCATATATTAGGTCACAAAACAAGTCTCAATAAATTAAACAATATTGAAGTCATAAAATTTTATTCTCCGACCAGAACAGAATGAAGCTAGAAATCAATAACAGAGGGAGACATGGGAAATTCACAAATATGTGGAAATTAAGCACATACTCTTAAACAACCAATGGGTTACAGAGGAAATCACAAAGGAAATTAAGAAGTACATTGATGCAAATTAAAATGAAAACACAATATACCAAAACCTATGGAATGCAGCAAAGGCAGTGCTAAGAGGCAAATTTATAGCTCTAAATGCTTACATTAAAAAATAAGACCTCAAATCAGAGACCTAACCTCTAAACTGGAAGAGCTAGAAAAAGAAGAGCAAATTAAGCCCAAGGAAGGAAATAAAGACTAGAGCTGAAATAAATGAGCTAGGGAACAAAAAAATAACAGAGAAAGTCAAGAAAACCAAAAGCTGGTTCTTTGGAATGATCAATAAAATTGACACAACTTGAGCTAGACTCACAAAGAAAAAAAGAAGACACAAATAATGAAAAGCAGAAGTGAAAAGTGGGACATTATCACTGACTGTGCTGAAATAAAAAGGACTAAAAGAGGAGACTTTGAACAACTGTACACCAATAAGTTAGGTAACCTAAATGGGCAAATTCCTAGAAACACACAAACTACCTACATTGACTCAAGAAGAAATAGCAGTTCTCAACAAACAAATTCCTAGTAAAGAGATGGAATCAGTAACCAAAAAAACCTCCCAATAAAGAAAAGCCCAGGACCATATGGCTTCACAGGGAATTTTTGCAAACATATCAAGACTTAACTCCAACTCTGTTGAAACTTCCAAAAAACTGAAGGAGGGAACACTCCCTAATTCATTCTATGAGGCCAACATCACCCTCATATCAAAGCCAGATGAAGATACTGGAAGAAAATTACAGACCAATATCTCTTACAAACATAGATTGCAAAAATCCTCAACAAAATACTAGCAAACCAAATCCAACGGCATATAAAAAGAATTATACACCACAATCAAGTGGGATTAACTCATGGTATGCAAGGGTGGTTCAACATAAGAAAATCCATTGATGTAATGCACCACATGAACAGAACGAAGGAAAGAAACCACATGACCATCTCAACTGATGCAGAAAAAGGCATTTAACAAAATCCAACACTCCTTCTTGACACACTAAGACACATTCACTGCATTCACAGGGCTTTTCTCCAGTGTGAGTCTTCCATGTGCTTAATTAAGGAAGCTTTGTGACAAAAGGCTTTCTCACATTCTTTGCACCCAAAGGGTTTTTCACCACTGTGGGTCCTTTCATGAGCAGCTAAAGCAGAGGGTACAGTGAAGACCTTCCCACATTTACTGCACGCATACAGTTTCTCGCCAGTGTGAATCCTCATGTGGCGATTTAAGGAGTAGCTGTGACAAAAGGTTTTTCCACATTCTTTGCACAAAGAGGATTTTTTTCTTGCATGTGTCCTACTACGCGGGGCAAAAGTGGGGTGGAGGTGGGAGGTATTCCTACAACTGATGCATTCATAGGGCTTCTTTCCAGTGTGAACCCACTGGTGTTGAATGAGCTCAGACCTGCAGGTGCAGGCAGTCCCACACTTAAAACACCTGAATGGCTCTTCCTCAGCGTGAATCATCGTGTGTTGAATGAAGTCTTCCATCTCGCCAAAGGCTTTTCGACAATCAATGCACTCGTAGGGGTTCACTCCCTTGTGAATCCACTGATGTTGAACAAGAAAGCAATTCCTATTGAACTCTTTCCCACACACTGTGCATTTGTAGAGATTCTTCCCTGCATGAATCAAGGTATCTTCACCTGGGCCATGAGAGTCCTGTTGATATAGAGCATCTCCTGGACAAACTCGATCCTGCAAATCCCTCGAGCACAGACTATCATCTGTTCCCAAAGTATCTTGTTCAGGGCTGATCTTCCCAGGGTGGACCTCCTTGAGGGCCAGTGTCCCTGTCTTCAAATGCCTTTCCTGCTTTTCCCACAGCCCATTCTGTTCCCTGAGAGGAGCCATCGTGGAAGCTCGTGAGGCTGCCTGAGCCCGTCGTTTCTGGACCGAGTCTTCCCCAGGCAAGACCAGCTGCACAGCAGCAGGCTCTGAGGTCACGGTTTTTGTTTTGTTACCTGAAGGGAATATAATACCCAAAGGGGCTTATTAGTGATAACAAAACAGAAGAAACAAAATCACCTCTTCAACGGCACAATAAGGATGAACGTGGTACCTCTCATGCCAACTGTGCTTGGACATCTCTGGGACTCAGGCTTGCAAGTTCTTCCTTTTCTGTTTTTGACTCGACACCAAAGAAGCCCCAAAGAATCTGGGTCTGAAGACAGAGACTCTGGAGTGGAGAAACCTCCTCACACACCAGAATGCAGAAGACAGACAGAGCAATGATGACAATGCTGGTGGCTGCTGTGCTCCAGAGACGTGTCTCAGGGAGCTACAAGAGCGCAGCAGAGGCACCTGTCCTGGGAGAAGACAGAGAGATGGAAAGACAGAGAGACCAGGAAGGCTTCCCGGAAGAGGTCTCCAGTGCACTGAGTCCTAACAGAGAAGTAAGAGATGCCAGATCAAAGAAGTGGGAGGGCACTGCAGCCCAAAGGAGACAGAATGGACAAAGAGGCAGAGTCCCGAGAGAATCCCAGAGGCCCAGGAAACTGCTAGGAATGTGAGGATGGGAAAAAAGATGAAGGAGAGGCAGACAGGGAAGACAGGAAGCAAGTGCTAGGGTCCTGGCTTGGGTAGCTGTAGGGATGGCCACTGCCACTGCCAAGAAAGGAGTTACCGGCAAAGGTAAGCAGGATCTGGAGTGATAATGCATCTTTTCATGAGAATCAGGTGAAAAGACTAACAATGCATAATCTAGATGCAGAAAATTAAAGATCTATATGTATCAAGATATTAATACTAAAATGATGTCAATTCTCTCCAAATCATCTTGAAATTCAGTACAACTCCAGATAAAATCTCCCCAGCATTTTTTTTCCACGAAAATTGATAAGAATCTTGAATATAGAAAAGAAAAATCCAAGAATGTCCCTGAAAAAGAATAAGGGGGGGGGGAGCTTTCCTACCAGATATTAAGATTATGAGGTTACAGACACAAGACAGTGTGGTAGGGAGATAGAGATAAGAAACACTAGCAATGGAAAAATAGAGAGCTTAGAAGTTGCCTCATACATATATGGGCTTTGTTAGATGGCTGAGGTAGCACAGCATCAGTGGGAAAAGAAGGGATTATTTAACAAATGGAGCTATAAAAATTGCTTCCCTAAATGGGGAAAATCAGAAGTACTTTCCTACCTTATACCCAGCACAAAATCAACTTCAGCTTGTTTAATTCTTGAGTGTCAAATATTCTATTAGAAAATTAAAATGAGTATCTTTAGATAGTAGAGGATGGAAAGATTTCCTAACTAAGACAAAAAGGTACTTATCACTAAAGAAGAAACTAATAAATTGACGTAAACAAGTGGGAATTTCTTTTCAACAAGATATTTTAAAGAGAATTGGACTACAAGGGGAAGGCTAGAATAATACAAACACATATAACTGATAAAAGATTAGTACTAAGTATATATAAAGAATTGTGCCAGATCAAAAAGAGAAGAGCAGACAACTAAACAGAAACATGGGCAAAAGATCATGAACTGACATTCCACAGAAGATGCACATGTGGCTGAAAAACATATGAAGAGCTGCTCAACTTACCTATTAATAAAGGATATGCAAGTCAAGACCACAAAGAGATACTTTTGTATGCATTCAACTGACAAATACTAAGAAGGCAGAAAATATCAAATATTGGAGATGGTATGGATCAACGAATCTCCTGTAAATTGCTGGACAAAATGTAAATTGGAATAACCTCTTCAAAAAGTTTATTTGCATTCCTTATAAACTAATAATTCTAGTCCTAGACCTATGACCAAATGTATGTGGACAATTTATGAATTTTCAATGGGAACACTGGTAAATACCCTGGAGAATGGAGTAATACATTGTTGTATATTTACGCAGTGGAATATTTTAGAGCAGAAAAAAATGAATGACCTACAGCTACACACATCAAGAATCTTATTAACATAATACTGAATAAACACAATCAAATCCTAGATAACTACTTGAACTATGACACTGTTAATAAAGTTGAAAAAAGATATAACTACACCATATATATTTTAGGTATACACATACCTATATGTATGGAAAAACAATTGTAAAGAGTCATTTTCTAGAATGACTCTACTATTTTAAGTTTCCCAACACAAATACAAGAGAGATCCAATTTGACTGCACCCTCACCAGTACTTGGCATTGTCACAATTCTTTATTCTGGCTGTTGTAATAAGAGTGTAGTGGTCTTAATTTGCATTTTCTTAATGGCTAATGATGTTGAAAATCTTTTCAAGGGCATATTTGTCATTCATGTACACTCTTTATTGAAACACCACTTCATGTTGTTTGCTCATCTTCTAATGGGACTGTTTGATTTTTACTGTTGAGTTTTGCAAATTATTTATATATTCTATATACACTATTATTTTAAGATATTTTCTCAAGATATTGTTTTGTACATACCTGTGCCAGTTTGAATGTATTGTGTCCCCCAAAATGTCATTGTTTTTGATGTAATCTTGTGTGGGCAGACATATCAGTGTTAATTAGATTGTAATTCTTTGAGTGTTTCCATGGAGATGTGCCCCACCCAACTGAGGGTGATGACTCTGATTGGATAATTTCCATGGAGGCGTGGCCCCGCCCATGCAGGGTGGGTCTGAATTAAATTGCTGGAGCACTGTGTAAGCTCAGACAGAAGGGGCAAGCTGCCACAGCCAAGAGGGACACTTGGAAGAACACACAGAACCTTCGAGAGGAGCTGCAGATGAGAGACTGTTTGAAGACGGCTGTTGAAAGCAGACTTTTGGTCCAGAGAAGCTAAGAGAGGACAAACGTCCCAAGAGCAACTGAGAGTGACATTTTTGAGGAGCAGAAGCCTAGAGAGGAATGTCCTGGGAGAAAGCCATTTTGAAACCAGAACTTTGGAGCAGATGCCAGCCACGTGCCTTCCCAGCTAACAGAGGTTTTCCAGACACCACTGGCCATCCTCCAGTGAAGGTACCCGATTGCTGATGTGTTACCTTGGACACTTCGTGGCCTTAAGACTGTAACTGTGTAACCAGATAAACCCCCTTTATAAAAGCCAATCCATCTCAGGTGTCTTGCATTCCAGCAGCATTACCAAACTAGAACGATACCGTATTCTGTATTTTGTCCCCTTAAGATGGTCTTTGGGAGAGCCACAGCCTTTTATTTTGATGAAGTCCAATATTTTCTTTTATAGATAGTGCTTTTGGTGTCACGTCTAAGAACTCATCAACAAGTCCTAGGTCCCAGAGATTTCTTATATTTTCTTCAAAGTTTTATTGTTCAACCTTTTATGATTAAACCTGTAATTTTGAGAGAATTTTTGTATTATGATGTATGTTTAAGCTATATTTCATTTTACGCATTTATCTTCTTGGCTATGATACCCATGATATTTAATTGTTACAGCACCATTTGATGAAAAGCATATTCTGCTGCTATTGAATTGCATTTGGTCCTTTGCAAATCAGTTGTGTGCATTTGTGAGGATGTAGGTGGTGAAGGGGTTTAGGGTTGACTATTCAGTGGGAGAGCAAGAGGTGTTAGAATAATTCTGTATCTAACAGCAGTAGCAGTTATGTGAAGGTACTCATGTGATAAAATGGCACAGAACTATACCCACATACTGTACCAAGGTCAGATTCCTGGTTTTAATATTGTACCATGACTATGATTAAGATAGAATCATTTATTGAAATTGGTTGAAGGTGACATGGGACCGCTCTCTACTACCATCGCAACCTCCTGTGACTATATAATTGTTCAAAAAAAAATGTTAAAAGTAGACAGTTTACATGAAGTGGGCAGTTTCAAGTGCAGTGGACAAATAACAAAACTGACACTAGAAAAAATAGATAATCTGAGTAGCCCTGTATCTACCAAAGACATTGAATTTGTAATTACAAACTTCCCAACAATATAAGTAAAATAATAAATGAAAAGTTGAAGAAAGCAGTTATCTCTGTGAGTGAGACCAAGTAGGGAAGGGAAAGAAGGGCATAGACGGAGGTAGTTTGAGGGCAACACTCTCATCCTTTAGCGGGTGAAGGTTGCAGAGTTCCCTATGATCATCTTTAAGGGTAGTGATTATGTCTGGTGACCAAAGGGGAGAATGGCTGGCTGACTAGGGAAGGTGGGGAAGGCTGGGATGCAGAGCACAGGCAAAGAGTAATTTGGAGAGGAAGAGAACCTTTCCTCTGAGCCCAGAAGAGAGCATAATACATAATTATTCATTATGATTAACACTATTACATGAATATCCCAATAGCTAACTTCTTTTGAGCCGATTACTATGGGTCAGGCACTGTGAAAAGCAGTTTCAAGTATTATCTAATCATCCCTTAAAGAGCCCATTGATATAGACTGTTCTACACTATTTTTCAAGAGTAGACTGAGGATAGCAGACTGGACAGTGGTTCGTCAAGCCCATATGCTCCTCTTCTTGAACACAGAACTAAACTACATTTCCCAGCTGTGTGCACTCTACTGTGAAAAAATGCTATTTCATGTCATTAGAACGTGAGTGAATGTGGCATGGGTATAGAAGTCTCTGTGACTTCTCCCCTGCCTCACTTATTTGGCCTGTGCCAGCTGAATGCCAAGGAAACCAAAAGGTCATATATCGTGACCAAGGAAGGCACCTGAATAACTATGGTAAAGACCCCCTCCGCGAATCCACCAGACTTTTTGATGTGCTGAGCCAAGAGATTTTAGAGTTCATCTGTCACAGCAGTAGCATGCATTTAGCCAATCTTATACCCAGAGGACAATGAACGATATACATCAGCCCAGGGTCACAAGGCTAGTGAGGTACAAGGCAGATTTTGAGACCAAGGAGCTGGAGTTCAGAGCCTGACTCCCACATACTACTACAGGTCCATTACGGAGTGGCAGTGAAGAGTGTAAAAGGAATGGGATGACAGAGGGACCACACATGAATGGGCTCCATGGCCACCCGGGTCCTAAGGGAGGATGTAATAGGATTCCTATTACATTCCAGAAGCAGAGGTCCACGTGTACTGAAGGCGACCATGATCCCTGTCTGCCAGCAAGCGGCTGCTCACCTGCACACATGCTTTGGGAGAGGCCTCTCTTTGTCGTCTTCATCTCCTGCCCGTGTTCCAGTAGGTAGATCAGCTCTATTTTTGGAACAGGATACCCTGTTCATGAGATAGGAAGCAAAGCATAGGTATTGTTCAAAGAAATGTATCAATCCAATCCGGTTCTTCAGGATGGGGACTGAACAGAGGAATGAAGCTGTATCATCTAAGAGGAAAAGGGAGCTGATGCGTAACCAGGAAAACTAATGGGAAACCACCTGTCATCACTAGGGACTAGAAGGTGCTGCTGGATGTCTAGGAAGCATCTGTGCCCCTGAGCTCCATGCTACAGAACCCAGACTGTTCAGATGCAGCCATGGGACATGGAACTTAGCTTTCATGGAATGCTAGCGATGACCATTATTAATAATTCCTTCTCTTAATACAGATCAACATGTTATTTTAGTTATATACATTAACTCAAAAAGGGAATCTCACACAGCTCTAATAAATGTATAAATCACAGTCACTAAACACAAATGGTTAGTTACCATAAAATACAACAATGAAATCAAAATCATGATATCAAATCCCAGTTAGCTTGAGCTACATCTGGTAAAAGGTGATTAGCAATAGTCACGGGGCACTAGCGACCCAGTAATTAATGAAAATTCTATTCTTCTATTAAAGAACAAGATGAAAGAGGAGGAGGGAAAAAAGGTTTTCTCAGATTGTTCATCTGTGTCATCTGTTAATACACATGTGTACCATGTAAAGTCATTTCCCTTATCAGTGGAGGATCGTGGCCCAAGATATCGGAAACAAAGGATGACCACAGTCACCAGGAGTGAGAGAAGACTTTTACCTGGCATTGTGTTGCTTAGAATCTAACGGGGTGGCACTGATGACAAATGTTTCCTGGTGGTCTTTCTAACCTATCCCCTTCTAGAAGAACTATGCATCAGCCTTGACCCTGCAAAATGGGCCCTGGGGACACTTGATCCAACCAAGTTGGGCAAGTCAGATTTACTCTCATGGGAGGAGGAATTAGTGCCTGTGCTGGGAACTGGGTAGAGGTTGAAGGAGGTGTAGGCTTGGGAGACTGTTTCCTTCTACAACATACATGCAGAGACGGTGAGATGGACAGAAAGAGACATGATATAAGGATACAGAGAGAAGTAGAGACAAAATATCTGGGGGTCTCCAAGAATGAGGGCCAGAGCAGCCACTTTCAGTCATCAACTCTTGAGAAAGAAAGTTCAATCTGCAGAGAACAGAACAAGCAGACCCACAAGAAGAAATTAAGAGGAGAGACCATGAACCATTTATCTACGGTTCTCTCACTTCCCAGTTTTCTGGTCCTCACAATGCCTGGCTGAACATACCATCCTTGGTTTGCACAAGACACCTCCATTTCCTTCTAATAAATCCTTCTCTTCGGTATTTGAGTAGTCTTCAGGTGGACTACGTTTCCTGCTCAAAATCCCTGATGAAGGCGGGAAGAGCAGTCAGGAAGAGGTGAGACCGGAACAGGGTGGAGCCGTGGAGAGGGGGAGGGCGGCCTGCAGAGCCTTCTAGAGAAAGAGTAGACTACCTGGCATGCTCCTGCCTCAAGCCTTTGCATGGGCTGTTCCCACTGCCTGGAAATGCTCTTCCCCAGTGTGCCGGTTTGAATGTATTATGTCCCCCCAAACACCATTATCTTTGATGTAATCTTGTGTGGGCAGATTTATCAGTTTTGATTAGATTGTGATTCTTTGAGTGTTTCCATGGAGTTGTGCCCCACTCAACTATAGGTGATAACTCTGATGAGATATTTCCATGGAGGCATGGCCCTACCCATTTAGGGTGGGCCTTGATCACTGGAGCCATATAAATGAGCTGATGGGCAGAGGGAACTCAGTGCAGCTGTGAGTGATGTTTTGAAGAGGAGCTACAGCCAAGAGGGACAGTTTGAAGAAAGCACAGGAGCTGCAGATGAGAGACAGTTTGAAGATGGCCATTGAAAGCAGACTCTTGCTCCAGAGAAGCCAAGAGAGGAACGTTGAAAGAGGACAGATATCCCAAGTACAACTAAAAGTGACATTTTTGAGGAACTGCAGCCTAGAGAGGAACATCCTGGGAGAAAGCCATTTTGAAACCAGAACTTTAGAGCAGACGCCAGCCACGTGCCTTCCCAGCTAACGGAGGTTTTCCGGACACCACTGACCATCCTCCAGTGAAGGTACCCGATTGCTGATGTGTTTACCTTTGACACGTTATGGCCTTAAGACTGTAACTGTGTAAACAAATAAACCTCCTTTTATAAAAACCAAAAAAAAAAAAAAAAAAAAACAGTAGACTGAAGAGGCTGCAGGTGCCCTACATGGAGCTGTGGTGAGGCCTTACCCAGTGAGGACAAGAGCCTGCAGGTCTCCAGCATCACCTCCCAGTACAGGGTCCTCTGGGCCAGGTCCAGCTGCCCCCACTCCTCCTGGGTGAAGAACACGGCCACGTCCTCCAAGGTCACGGACATCTGGAAGGTGAAACAGCGGCAGCCTCGGGGGCCCTGCTGGGTACTGGGCGATACATATGCATGTGCCCTCCCTAGTCCCCACAAGCAGGTGATGGCACTGTTAACATTCCCACTTCAGAATCAAAGAAAGGGAGGCCAAGGGCAGCGTTCAAGGCCACAGCTTGGGAAGGGTCGTGGCCAGAATCCACAGTGAGGTCTCCGGACTCTGCAGCCTGCACTCCTCCTTGCAGGTAGGTAATGCTAAAACAAGGGGGTACGGGAATTCTGAAAAGTCCCATTTCACCCTTCCACACCGCATCCCACTGGTTTGCAGGAATAGGAATCTCCACTCACGACTGCTGGGCTGGATTCAGGATCCTGGGCCAGGAGGGACCACCTGCCTCCCCTCCCCAGGTCCCCCAGACCCAACGGCACGGGTTAGAAAAATCAAATAATCCTGGATAACACCATCTCCCATATCGAGGGACTGAGCCATGGGAGAGGGAGTCCGATCAGGTGAGGGCTTGGAACACCGTCCACTCACCTGCGCCGGGTCCATCAGACAATCTGGGGAGCGAGGGGCCGAGACACGGGGCGCCCGGGGGCCGCGGGGCTCCCGAGGGCTCAGCTGACTCCTCATCCAGGTCTAACAGAGGCCCGGGGGTGGGTCCAACGCTGCCCACGGGCATTCCCCTTTCGGCGCCGAAAAACCGCCCGGAAAACCGACCCAGCGCAGCGCTCGGGTGCACGCCGCGACCCAGCTGTCACACTCCCCACGGCGCAACTGAACCACCAGGAAGAGAGGCCCGGAAGTCCCGCCCCGCACCCATTTCCCGGCCTGTCATTGGCTCCTCCGCTGGGGCGGGACGTACGGAGACCCAGGATGCCCAGCCTTGTGGGTGATGCGATGCATCCGGCCATTTAAAGGGCCTTCCTTTTTATTACTTGCTTTGGAAAACTGTGATAACATTGTACAGATATGTTATACATATATGCCATACCTAATCTTTTCTTTTTTTTTTTCAGGGGAGTTATTTCTCCTCTCGAAGGCTTGTTATTAGCTCCACCGCGGAACTTGCAAGAACCCGCCTTCAAGGACGGGGGCGGGGCTCCGCTTCTTAAAGGGGCAGTGTCCAGGTTTCGGGGAGTGCAAGCCTGCTCTGCCAACCAGAATGCTTGCAGACAAATGATTCCAGACTCCGAGCGGCACAGCTGGACACACCATTTCATAATGTCACCCAGGAACAAAGTGGGTGCAATCCTACCTGTGGGCTAATAACCATTCTCTTATCCAATTACACGCAGACTGAGATTGGAATCAATTTTTAATGTTTTCCTGAAGTTATTAATAATGATTATGTAATTATTCAAAGATAGTGATAGAAATAGCTCTGGGGAGACATATCTGAGTGAGATGAAAAAGGTGAAGTTCTCCATGAAATTTGGGAAGTGAACGAACAAAGCTGAGTACGTGGCTGTGATGGAAATTTGGCCACACTAAGGGGTTTGTATTCAGAAAGGATTCTTTTTTAGTTCTTGAAAAACTGACTACTTGAACAAAATGGTAAAAGCCAAGAAAGAACTGTGGTGTCATGTTTTCTCCTCACTCGGGGAACACCTACTGGGTTTTGATGCGGCAAGTATGGCTCCTTCCATTAGTAGGGCCTGCCTGATCCCGCGCTACGGAGGAGGAACATTCCTCTTAGAATAAAGGTGATTTATTGCAAGTGCACTTGCAAGGAACTGGAGGAATCTTCCCAAAACCAGTTCGAAGCGGGCATGTGAATTAAGGTTTTTATAGGTAAAGGAAAGGGGATAGGGGTACAAAACTAAGTAATGGCTGCATGATTCATTTTTGTCAGGTCAGTGATGACATCGGATCTTTGTGGGGGAGGCACGGGCAATTTCTCAATCCTGTGTTGTCTCGAGCACATCTTGTTGTTCCAGCTTCAGTGATTAGATTTAGATCTTGATGTGCAAGCTCTTACGTGTAGGGCCTTCAGGACTCTTTTCTTGGCTGATCCCCAAGAATCTCAAACTTTTGTCTTTTGTGGAGGGAGTCACTGATTCGCTGGGCCATAGGGTATTCTTGATGCTATTCTGTTATCTTATCCTGTAAGCGGAGCTGAGGAACTAAGGACAAAAAGTAGACTATTAAGATTAGATTAATAGAAAACCAGCTCAACTAGGGTTTTAAAAATCCAGGGCTTCTATTTTTTCTTTTTCTTTTTCTTTCTTCCTATTTTTTTTTGGGGGGGGGGTATTTTTTTTTAGAGATTATCATAAATTTAAAAAGAAAGTGGCAAAAAATTTAATAAGATTCCCAACAATGATTATTTCTGAGGTGTATAAGACTTTAAACATAATTATAAAAGGCTAAAAACTGAAAGATAAATCCCTCCATTTTCTTTTGGCTCGTCACATCAAACAAGCTCAGCAAGTTACCGTGGCTGCAGCCCTAGTCATCCCCGGACTCGCTGCCTCCCCTGCTGGGGACCCGGCACCGCGCTGAGGACAGTAACGTGTCTTCAAGTGGGCAGATTCCTATCTGGGTCATTGGGTATACAGGTGGTTGAAATGGCTTTGATAAATTTGACATCAGGAAACTTCCTTGCAATTTCACTGAAAAGTGTTGATTTATCAGGGTACAGAGGGGTATCCAGCTTTGCTAACTTCTTGGATATAATCCTTTCCTGAGATCTCCAAAACTTCTCCACATTCATTCTTTAGTTTAGTGGCTTTCCCCTCGGCCAGCCTTTGCTGCCTGTACATCTCAGTAGCCCGCTGAGCCTCCTCGTTAAATTCATCTTCATTATCCTCTAGCTCTTCCAAAGTCGTGTCTTCGAAAGTTTTCACAACCGACTGCTGAAGGACTCGCTCTTCCTCCTCTTCAACCTCCTTTTCCAGTTCTTTCAAACTTTCCCTTGAGGGCAAGAAGTCCTTTTTCTGCAAGATGTCACTCCACTCACTGCCTTGGGTCCTGCATGTCGCTGTCAATTGCTCAGCTCAGGCTGGCCCGGGCGCCACCCGCTCATCTATCGCGCATGCGCGCCCCGCCACCCGCTCATCTATCGCGCATGCGCGCCCCGCCTTCCCCCGCCCCTCGGGAACGAGCTGGGTGCAGAGCTTCCTAATAAAGGAATGTTTAATAAGCATATTTTCCAACTATCAGTTTCAGGCATTGTGAGACATGGAAACAAAAATGAAAAAGCTCCCTGCTCTCAGGGATAATGTTATTTTCAAGGAAGAAAGAGAGGAAAGAAGAACCACTGAAGTCCACAGTACATTAAAATGTGCTGCATGCATTGGAAAGGAGGAGCGAAAGTGCAGCGTGTGTATGGGGGGAAGGATGGAAGTAAAATTTCCCAGGGAGTGAGGGAAGGCCTCCTCCATAGGAGGGTGTTTGAACAAATGCTTGAGAGAGATGAGGGATGAGCAGTGTGGTTCTTTCCCGCCTAAGGGCTAACCGCCTGCCCTCCGCAGGGAGAAAGCAGACCACGGGCAGGGAACCAGGGAGGAGGAGCGGAGAGAAGCGCAGAGCTGCGGGGGCTCGGCCGTCCCAGGCAGGCACGGGGGCATCGTACAGACTTCACTTTACACCGAGTGCACTGCGGAGCCAGCACAGGGATCTGAACAAGGCAGGGACAGGAACCGGCAGTGTCGCTCATGACTAACGCCGGCCCCTGTTTTGAGAATGGGCTCTAGAGTGTTAATGCTATGAGCTTGGAGACCATTTAGACAAGTAGCAAAGTGGTTCAGGTGAGAGGACAGATGACTCTATCCAGGTAGCGGCTGTGGAGGTGATAAAAATTCATCAGATTCTTAATGTAATTCTCCTTGTATAGATTGTGGTACAAGAGAGAAATAGCCATGGTGCAAGACAGTGTGACACTTGCAGATCTCTTTGTAAAATGTGGATTATTTGATGACAAAGAATACAAAAATGAAGGGAATCAGGCATAATGCAATGTTTTGCTCTCTGATCAGAATAGAACCAATCAGATTATTGCCAGCAATAAATTAAAATTCATTAACTCCTTTGATGCCAGGTAAACTTAAAGTATCCATCAGTCTCAAATACAGAGATTTAACTTACTCTTCTGAAATTCCTTTAACATTTTCCTGGAAGTTTTACTGCCCTTCCTGAGTGTCTTACTCAGAAGTTTTATAGGTTGGGGACCAGGCCATCCTACTCCCATTCATCAGCCCTGTTTTGGTTTCCTAAAGCAGATGAAACTCAATATACCAGAAATGGCATGGATTTTACAATAGGGATTTATTAACTTACAATTTACAGTTCTAAGGCCATTAAACATCCAAATTAAGGCATCAATAGGAGGACACCTTCTCTGAAGAAAGGCTGCTGGCAATCTTGGGCTCCTCTGTCAGATAGCAATGCACATGGTGACATCCGCTGGTCCTTCTCTCCTGGGTTTCACTGCTTTCAGCTTCTGGCTTCAGTGACTTCCTCTCTCAGCTACTCTGTGTGTCCTTGTGTCTCAGCTTCTCTGGCTCCCTTAGCTTCTCTGGGTGTTTCTCTCTGTTCTGTGTCCTTTATTCTCTTATAAAGGACTCTGGTAAGAGGATTAAGATGCACCTTTTATAAGGTGGGTCACATCTCAATTGAAATACCTAATCAAAAGGTCCCACCTACAACTAGTCTGTACCCACAGGAATGGATTAAAAAGAGCATGATCTTTTCTGGGGTACAAACAGCTGCAAAGTACCACAGGCCAGATTTAGTCTGCCCCCGTGTTCACATACACCGTTCACAATTATCTTGTATTGTACATTAACCTTTTTCGCAACAAATCTTGGAAAGCTCAGGCAGCAAAATGTGGGTGATGCTTCAAGAAAGGCATCATCAGAGTTAAACCCAGAGGGATGGGGTGTCTCCCAAAGAAGTGAGTCCAAGCAGCCCTTCTGCTTGGCATCCCAAACTGAAGCTTCATCCCTGCACCCTGGGCCTCTCGGAAGCTGGAACCACTGGGATGCGGTGGGGACTGGGAAGAGAACAAGCAGAATTGGAAGAGATGCAGGCAGGAACTGGAATGGGAAAATGACCATGTGATGAGTCATGCTGGGCAGTGAGTAGGAAGTGGTAGATCTAGAGCAACTTCAAGGATGGAGGTGTGTGGGGAGAAAAGGATGAGGGACATGAGGGTCTGATTTTGGTGTGCCTGGAGCTTCCACCTGGGGTTTCAACAAGTGTGTGTGTGTGTGGGGGGGTGGAGATAAAATCTGGGTGGCCAGGCCTGACGCTTAACACAGAGCATGTGGACAAGAGGAGGCTCTGCAGATCCTGCACCTTCTGCTGGTCCCTTCCAACCTAAAGCCATAATGTGGACTCTGCTGAGATGTGCTCTCTTACCCTATTCAGAGTCCCAGGAAGAGATTCAGATCTTGGGCTTCACATCCCTCATCTGTCAACCCCAATCCCTCCCACTCTGGGGCTGGGGCTGCTGTGTCCCACATTCCTCTAACTAACTGCTGCTGTGGTCACCTGGGAAACAGTGAGGTCCAGAAGTTATGTAGAACGGCTGCTTCAATGGCTTGAACTTCTGCAGGGATCAGTGATGCAGCTTGTCTATATCTCGTCACTTAGTGTCACTGGTCAGGAGCAAACAACTTCAGTGGAGGCAAGTGTGGCAGTGGCTACTCCTGAGCTTCTAGAAGAATTTCCTAAGATCCAATGAATAGCAAGAAATAAAGACCAAAGGAATTGACATGGAAACAGGAGATGAAGTAAACAAGGTCTTTGCCCTACAGAGGAAAGTCTGAACACCAGAGAATGAAGTTGTCTCAGAGTGAGAATATTATGTTGTTGTTTTTTTCTGATGGAGAGACCTGGGACTTTGCCTGAGGGTGGACCTGAAATTTTTCCTCAGGAATCATCCAAACTGTCCAAATAGTCCACCACCACCCCCAAAATCAAATTATCTCCCTTAGAAGTTGTCCTGAGTAGCTACAGCTGTGATGAAGAAAGCCCCTCCTCTCCTTTTGTTCACGCTGGTACTGCACACCCAGGCTCTCCTCAAGCCTCCAGAGTGGTCTCTTCAACCAGATTTCCACTCACTCCTCGCCCAGTTGGACCATCTTCCCTCACTCCAGAGCCAAGCGATCTATACTCCTTATTTTGGTGATTTATTGCTGAGCCATATTCTTCAAAGTGTCTTACTGGCAGTTTCACATCAAATGAAGGAAAATTTTCCAATCCTAGGTTATCGGTACTTCCAAATAATCTCAGATCTCCCTCTGAAAATTGTGGTTAAAAACAAAAATTGAATTCTGCACAACTGAAGGATACCCCAGTGTCCAGCCATTGGGGAGGGGGTTCCTTGTTGTTGCTTAGGGAACTTTGGGACATTTTACTTCACTTACATTGTTGCATTGCTTAATATGAGTTGGTGAATGAGCTTGTTTTTTTTTTTTAATATTCTATATACCTATAGTTTACATATAATATATTTCTATACCCTTACATAGTTATAACTTTTATATGCTCCCTTGAAATGTGGCTAGTTGAATGAGGAACTGCATTTTAACTTTTATTTCATTTAAATGTTAACTAGTGGCTACCATATTGGAGACCTCAGTTCTATGGTGTCAGATATTTCATATTTTTTATTTTTTAATGCAATTTTATTGAAATATATTCAGATACCATACAGTCATCCAAAGGGTACAAAAATTGTTCATAGTGTCATATTTTTGAACATTTTCATTACTCCAAAAAGTAAAAATAAAAATAAGAATAAAAATAAAGTAGAAAAGAACACCCAAAACATCTCATCCCCCTCATCCCCCCCATTATTCATTTACTTTTTGTCCTCATTTTTCTACTCATCTGTCCATATGCTGGATAAAGGGAATGTGAGCCATAAGGTTTTCACAATCACACGATCACACCGTAAAGCTATAAAGTTATACAATCATCTTCAAGAATCAAGGATACTGGATTGCACTTCAACAGTTTCAGGTGGTTTCTTCCATCTATTCTAATAAACTAAAAACTAAAAGGGAATATTTAATTGAATGTATGCTTTGTTTTATATGACTGCATGGTACATGAATATATCTCAATAAAAATGAATTAAAAAAATAAAAGGGGATATTTGTATAATGCGTAAGAGTAACCTCGAGAATGGCCTCTTAACTCCATTTGAAATATCTCAGCCACTGAACCTTTATTTTGTTTCATTTCTTTTCCCCTTTTTGGTTAAAAAAGCTTTCTCAATCCTACAGTGCAAGTTCCAGGCTCTTCCCTGGTAGTCCCGACCCACGTTTCCAGGGAGACCTACACCCCTGGGAGTCATGTCCCATGTAGTGGGGAGGGCAGTGAATTTACCTGAAGTGTTGGCTTAGAGAGAGAGGCCACATCTGAGCAACAAAAGAGGTTCTGTGAGGGTGACTCAGGCACAACTATAAGTAGGCTTAGCCTCTCCTTTGCAGTGACAAGCTTCATAAGCGCAAGCCCCAAGATCAAGGGTTCAACGTACTGAACTCATAGTCCCCAGTGCTTGTGAGAATATCAGGAATTCCCCAGCTGGGGAAGTTTAATATTTCCACATTTTCCCCCAGTCTTTCAAGGGGGCTTTGCAAATACTCTTTATTCTTTGCCCAGATTACTCTGGGATGTGTAGGGGCTTCACGCAGACCCATACAAACCAACCAGATCTCACTGCCTATTCAAGGGTCCATGTAATTATGGTGTTTGAGTAAACTGACCATACAAATTAAATTATATAGTGTGCTACAGAAAATACAGATTTTGTACCAAATAAATATCTCTTCCTTTGGTTCCACACAGAAGCCAAAGTTTTAAAACACAGTCAGTATCATCGTCTACCTTTTAGTCTGATCTACCCCAGTTTCAACCAAATCCATTTTGTTCACATCTCCAATCAAAGTCTGATCTCCTTTTCAGCCTCTTTAACAGTTGCTGCACGGGGCAATGCCGACACTCACAGCTGCTGAGCTCTGGCTCTGAGTCTCAGGTGCCACACAGACACCAGAAGCTCCAGGGAATGACCAGGTCACACACAAACAACTCAGCATCTCAGAACTTAGAGATAACCATTGCAACTCATGGACAGATGTGACTGTTGTAAGAACTTACAATCTAGGAACCTTTACCATAAGCCTTCCCCTGATAACCGTGCTCCGAGATTCAATTCTCAGAGTTTGCATGTTGTTGTTAGTCCATATCTGTGAGGTGTTAAAATGTTTGTCTTTTCAATTTTGGCTTATTTCATTCAACCTACTGTCCTCCTGGCCCATTCACCTATTTGCATACCTCACAACTTCATTCCTTCTTGCTGCCATGATATTCCATTGTATGTACACACCACAGTTCACCATTCCGTTTATTAGTTGATGCACCCTTAGGCCACCTCCATCCATTGCAAACCGTGAATACTGCTGCCACAAAACCAGTGTGCAAATGTCCACTTATGTCCCCTCTCTTAGTTCCTCCAGGTATACACCCAGTAACAGGGTTGCGGGACCATATGGCAACCCCGTAGTTAGCTTCCTGTGGAACCACCACACTGCCCTCCAGCTGGGCTGCGCCATTCTACTTCCCTACCAACGGTGAATAGGTACATCCTTCTCTCCACATTTTCTCCAGCATTTGTATCCCTCTTTCAAGCAGTGTTATTCACACACCATACATTCCATCCTAAGTCAGCAATCAGTGATTCCTGGTATAATCGCATAGTTACGCGTTCACCACTACATATTGTTTTCAAATAGGAAAAATAAAAGCAGTACTGCCAAGAAGTTGTTTCAAGAGAACTCACCTAATCAAAGATAAATTATGAAAAAGGAGCAGCATGAAATCCATACAAAGAAACTACAAGAAAATAAAAATAGAAACAGAAAAAAATTACCTAAGAATATTCACAAGTAAATTCGTCAGAATGATTGAGAGCTGTGATCAACATTGACAGGAAATTACTAAACTTGGTGACGCCGACACCTCACAAACACAAGACCAGTGTAGTCACAGAGGTGCAAACATATGGCAACACCCAGAAGAATTAGCAGCAAACTACACAAATGGTTTCTTTCGTAGATACAGAGGTACCCAGAGTTCCCGTTTCTTCTTGTTTCACTATCCGCATTTATCAACTTCATCTTAAACTGCCTACTGCATGTAAATAGTCAATTCTGTACTTCCTATAAGTTTCTATTTAAAAATAATTATATATTCATGGGAAGTTGTAAAAGTAGGACAGGAAGTCCAGTGCACCCTTTATCCAGTTTCCCTCCATAGTTACATATCAAATGATTTAAGTACTATATTAGAGCCAGCAATTGACAGCACAATTCTGTATTTCATCAGGTGTGTAGATTTGTGTGACTACTGTCAAGATACAGAACTCTTGTATTACTACTAAGGTCCCCCATCACTGCTAGGATCACCCTTGTTATAACTGGTGTTATTATAAAATATAATATACGTATAGAAAGGTGTTAACTTTCAATGTATAGCTGAACAAGCAGTTAACTTTTTATTTTAGCTGTTCAAATAAATGGGTCTTAATTTGCATTTCTCCAACTGTTTGATGTTGATCATCTTTTCAAGTGCTTTATTCCACCCCATACTCTCTTCACTGAAATGTCTCTTCACGTCTGTTGTGCATGTTCCAATCAGACCATTTCTTTTTATACTGTTGGTTTGCAAGTGTTCTTTACACAATTTTTACATACTATATTTTGTTAGATATGTGGTTTGTAAACATTTTCTCCCTGTATACCCTGTCTTTTCATGTTCTTAACAAGGTCTTTTGTATTCATAAATAGATAGATAGACAGATAGATAGATAGATAGATAGATAGATAAGATAGATAGATAGATAATAGATAGATAATAGATTGATAGAATGATATGACAAATGTGGCAAAATATTAAAATTGGTGGATCTGGGTAGCTGAGAGAATAGGAGTGTGTTGGAGTTTGCTGTCTGAGGTTTGCGTCATTTTTCTAACTGTCCTAAATTACAAAATCCTAAGTTTGAAAGTATTTCAAAATAGAATGTTAAAAAAAATCTTAATTGGGTGTTGGAGAGGGATCTTTCTTGGATGCCTTATTTCAGTCCAAGGACTAGCGGCTATTTATAATATATATTATGTTTATTAGATGTCATATTTTCTTGTATTGTATATGTTACACTAATGATCTATAACATATTTTAACTTGTGTTATATCACTATTGTTATAAATTATATCTGTGATTGCAATAGTCTTTATAAAAATTAGTTAATGCACCCCATCTGAGAAACTAACACAGAGTACACAGGCTCAGGCTTATATTTTGCAAACTGGATATTCTAGGGCAGTGGATCTTGTTTTTTTATGTGTATCAGCATCACCAGTGGAACTAATAAAGGATGCCTGAGCTCAGACACACTGAAATTGGGGAGAGATTGGTGCCTGTATGTCCACCCGGGTCGCCAGGTGATTGCAATTCACCCAGTGTCTGGAAACCATGTTCCTTGAGGCACACTGTAGTGATCTCACCCTCATGTTTGAAATACCCATCCCGAGAGAAAACAAAACCTGAAAATCTCCTCCAATGCAAACAATAATTCCGCTTTATTTGTTCTTGCAAAGCCACAAAATATAACAAATACCACATGGTAGATTGCTTCAGCCTTCTTACGTGTTTCTGACTAAGTAAACATCTGAGGTGAGCATATGCACTGGGGCCATCTTTCCTGACAGTGAATTTTTACCAAAGGATTCCTCTAATATCACTCGCCGCAGCCGAGGAAGTGGTTTCCGCTCATGCTGGAGAAATGGCTTCTGCTATGTTATTTTATGGTGTTCAGCACAAACTGAAGATATTTAAGAGACGTCAATAGAGCAGCCAAGAAAGAAAGTTGACTTGTTATCTACATCCTTGTGTGAGTTCCGCTCACTACTCTCTATCAACCGGAAGAAATCAATTGCAGGCAATGGAGTAATTTGTCTTTTATGAGATTAGACTAGTACTAGTTATTTACATTCCTTTGGAAAATAAGACAACATTGACTCAAATAATTTTCCTTAGGGTCAGAGTCTCTTGTAGAATGCCACCTTTAAGAAAGGCTACTCTCGCAGATTAATTAATGTACACATCCCACAGATGACTCTGAAAATTCAGAAATCTTCATTGCTGAGTCATTTTTGACATACTGAATGTAAATTTTTGTAAATATTCAGAAGTATATTACCGGGATGTGTGTATCCTCCAAATATTATATTATTAGTATTATTTATATTTCTACTTATGTTTTGCCACTTGAGTTGTCATTTTCTGAGAGCATGTACTAAAACTTACAAGAGCTCGTAATTTATTTATCTCTGCAACAATTTTCTGCCTCTTCTTGAAATGTTTTTATAACATGTATTCTAAGTGAGCATATTTTTAGTCAGAGCTTTTTCTTTCTTTATGAACCCATGTTAATAATGAAGCTCTATTGTTCTGTGCCTTTATTTTACTGACTTCATTCATCTTCTTATTCCAATATTTTCTCAAAAGTTCTTGTTCTTAGTAACCTATATTTGGAAAAACTTATAAGGAATTTGCCACGGTTTCTGTTTAAGCTATATCTTTTAATACGTAGAAAGTTCTGTTTTAATGCTGCATCTGATTATATGTTGATATGTCTGCATTAAATATTCTTTTAAATTTCATAGATGATATGGTTTTATGACTGTTACAGAAAGTTTTGTGTTTCCGTCTGTAATATTTTTCTCCTTAACTTTGTCCAGATTTATGTGGTTTTATGCTTCACGTGTTTTTGTCCTGTGACAACATTGCCCTCTTGTGGTGTTGCAAGGCAAAATGCGTAAAGATTGTACTAAAAGACATTTCCTTTATGAAAAGAATAATAGTTATAAGGATAAAATAATAAGGCTTCAAAATCACAAAGAAATTTTTTAGAACTTAAGAAGCTATTTCTACACTGATGATGGGATAGAGGACAGGCCCTATGTGCTCCTTGTGTTCCAAAATTGCTTGAGGCCATAGCAAATATATTGGGCATCCAGCACCACCTCTTATGCAAGTTTTTCTTAACATTCATTCAATCACACCAAATGGTGGTTCAAGTCTCTCATATATATATATATATATATATATATATATATATATATATATCTCATCTCTTTGGAAATTACCTGTAATGGATACATTTTAAACTATAGGAGAAAATATTATTATATATACTGCCCCGGCCTGCAGGACAATCAACCGAGGCTCCAGCTCCTGCGAGGGAAGAATGGTATGGGACAAGAGACACGAAGAACCACAGCAAGACAGATTTCTGATCAAGCTGCAAAACTTTATTGAAGAGGCAGGGTATATATACTCTAAGGTAGAGGGAGTGGCTAGTACGAACGGGTAGCGGCCTAGGATTGGTGGCTGCAAAGGCGGGTGGCGGCCTAGGATTGGTGGCTGCAAAGGCGGGTGGCGGCCTAGGATTGGCTGCTGCTGTTGCTAGGGCGGATGGCAGATGTAAGGCTAGCACAGGATTGGTGGCTACTGTTGCTGGGGTAGAAGGCAGGTAGTAAAGCTAGCACTCTAGGCGCGAATCTTAGGCGCGAACGGCTATCACTTCCGTAGAAGGCTGAGGGCAACTTAAGCCGCTATTGCATCAGCCCCAGCAGCCATGTTGCATATCTCCGGCATCGCTGAGGGTGGATTTCATACATGCTACCTTAATCGTCCCCAACAATATACCAGTAGTACATATCCTTGAATTGGATTCTTTGATATTATAGTGATTTCAAATTTCCCATAAGTTATTTAGAATAATTTAAATTATTACCTAGTGCATGAATTAAATAAATGGGAAGTCTGTAGATTACTTTAAACTTAATGGAAAAAGGTAAACTTTAGTCAAACCAAACAAATTTGGAAAGGAAGTACTAGTTTTCAGGCAAACTAAGTTGCAGGAAGAAGATGAGATTGTGTTTACTGACACAGGAACAAACAAATAGAAAAACAAATTAGAAAACAAATTGTAATGTCATAAACAGACTCATGTAGATGAAGGGACTTTATTTTTGATATAGGAGGCTTAAGACCATGCAATAGTCCAACGTAACCTACCGTGACTATTCCCTCACTGAAAGCTTTCCCGACTTTTTGTTTCCTGCCCCACCATGCTCCAGCTACGCTAGCCTCATGGACGCTTTGCAAACACACTGAAGTCTCCCTTGATAGAGAGGTTTTGCACTTGTTTTTCTACCTTTGGAATGCCTTTTCTCAAGATGTCCACCTGGTATGTTCTCATGCCTACTTCAGGTCATAATTGCATAGCATTTTGTACCCTTTCTCATACTTTTTTTTTTCTTTTTAGTATTTAATTTCCAGGAAAGACCATAGAGGATTGTCTAGACCCTTATTTATGAAGGTGTGACGTTCAGCTAATATCACCATTTAAGTAAGTTAAGGAACAATTACTGTGCTGAGAAAACAACCCCATTTGCCAAATTTTGTAATTTACAGAAAATAGTTAAATACAATTAGCTTAGTGTAGCCTGAAAAAGTCAATACAGGACACAGAACACAGTAATTGAATGCAGGACATGTTTTTTATATGCATCACACCTGCAAAACAACCCCCGATGTGTCTAGACAGCTAAAACAACGACTGAAAGCCAGTAGGTGCTCACTGATATTTGTTATAGAAGTGAATGAATATGACAGCCCAAGTTCTCTGTCCATTTTCACCTTTTTTTTTTTTTCATTTTTATTGAGATTGTTCAGATACCATACAATTATCCAAAGATCCAAAGTGTACAATCACTTGCCCCTGGGTACCCTCATACAGCTGTGCAACCATCACCACACTTAATTTTTGTTCAATTTTTAGAAACTTTTCATTACTCCAGACAAGAAATAAAGTGAAAGATGAAAAAAGAAAAAAAGAAAAGGAAACTCTAAACCTCCCCTATCCCTAACCAACCCCCTCAATTGTTGACTCCTAGTATTGATATAGTACGTTTGTTACTGTTTATGAAAAAATGCTGAAATACTACTAACTGTAGTATATAGTTTGTAATAGGTATATAGTTCTTCCCTATATGCCCCTCTATTATTAACTTCTAATTGTATTGTCATACATTTGTTCTGGTTCATGAAGTGATTTCTAGTATTTGTACAGTTGATCATGGACATTGCCCACCATAGGATTCAGTTTTATACATTTCCATCTTTTGACCTCCAACTTTCCTTCTGGTGACATATATGACTCTGAGCTTCCCCTTTCCACCTCATTCACACACCATTCGGCACTGTTAGTTATTCTCACAGCATGCTGCCAACACCCCTGTTCATTTCCAAACATTTAAGTTCATCCTAATTGAACATTCTGCTCATACTAAGCAAGAGCATCTACATTTCTTCCACAAGGCAGGAGGGAGAGTCAAAGAAGGTAGAGAGGCAAAAGAAAGAGGAAACAAAAAAAATGACAGCTAGGAAGCAGCAAAAGGAAAAATAACCTTAAATCAAAGTAGGATAAAGACTCAGACAATACCACCAATGTCAAGTGTCTAACATGCCTCCCCTATCCCCCTCTCTTATCTGCATTCACCTTGGTATATCACCTTTGTTACATTAAAGGAGGCATAATACAATGATTCTATTAGTTACAGTCTCTAGTTTATGCTGATTGCATCCCTCCCCCAATGCCTCCCCATTTTTAACACCTTGCAAGGTTGACATTTGCTTGTTCTCCCTCGTAAAAGAACATATTTGTACATTTTATCACAATTGTTGAATACTCTAGATTTCACCAAGTTACACAGTCCCAGTAGTTATCTTTCCTCCTTTCTTGTGGTGTCTCACATGCTCCCCACCTTCCTCTCTCAACCGTATTCATAGTTACCTTTGTTCAGTGTACTTACATTGTCGTGCTACCATCTCCCAAAATTGTGTTCCAAACCACACACTCCTGTCTTCTATCACCCTGTAGTGCTCCCTTTAGTATTTCCTGTAGGGCAGGTGTCTTGTTCACAAAGTCTCTCATTGTCTGTTTGTCAGAAAATATTTTGAGCTCTCCCTCATATTCGAAGGACAGCTTTGCTGGATACAGGATTCTTGGTTGGTGGTTTTTCTCTTTCAGTATCTTAAATATATCACACCACTTCCTTTTTGCCTCCATGGTTTCTGCTGAGAGATCCGCACATAGTCTTATTAAGCTTCCTTTGTATGTGATGGATTGCTTTTCTCTTGCTGCTTTCAGGATTCTCTCTTTGTCTTTGACATTTGATAATCTGATTATTAAGTGTCTTGGCATAGGCCTATTCATATCTCTTCTGTTTGGAGTACGCTGCGCTTCTTGGATCTGTAATTTTATGTCTTTCATAAGAGATGGGAAATTTTCATTGATTATTCCCTCTATTATTGCTTCTGCCCCCTTTCCCTTCTCTTCTCCTTCTGGGACACCAATGATACGTACATTATTGTACTTTGTTTCATCCTTGAGTTCCCGGAGATGTTGCTCATATTTTTTCATTCTTTTCTCCATCTGCTCCTTTGCGTGTAGGCTTTCAGGTGTTTTGTTCTCCAGTTCCTGGGTGTTTTCTTCTGCCTCTTGAGACCTGCTGTTGTATGTTTCCATTGTGTCTTTCATCTCTTGTGTTGTGCCTTTCATTTCCATAGATTCTACTAGTAGGTTTTTTGAACTTTTGATTTCTGCCGTATACATGTCCAGTGCTTCCTTTACAGCCTCTATCTCTTTTGCAATATCTTCTCTAAACTTTTTGAATTGATTTAGCATTAGTTGTTTAAATTCCTGTATCTCAGTTGAAGTGTACGTTTGTTCCTTTGACTGGGCCATAACTTTGTTTTTCTTAGTGTAGGTTGTAATTTTCTGTTGTCTAGGCATGGTTTCCTTGGTTATCCAAATCAGGTTTTCCCAGACCAGAACAGGCTCAGGTCCCAGAGGGAAGAAATATTCAGTATCTGGTTTCCTTGTGGGTGTGTCTTAGAAAATTTCTCCACCCTTTGATGCCTCGGGTCACTGTGCTTTTCTGCCTAGCAGGTGATGCCTGTTAGCCTATAATTCTTGACTGGTGTGAGGAGGTATGGCCGTGTTCCCCCAGGCTCTGGGGTCTGGTTCTGAGTGGAAAGGGCCCACCCCTTTCCTCCTAGAGAGGACAGACCCCCCAGGTGGAGGTCATTAGCATTTCAATGGTCTCTCTCTCTCTGCTTGTGCTGTCTCCGCCCTTCCCTGAGTCACAGCCCTGGAAACTGAAAATGGCTGGGGCTTTCTCCACTGAGCCGAAAAAGAAACAGACAGTCCCCTTCAGACCCAGTCCAAGGCGACCCTCCAGCTCTCCCAGGTCAGTCGTCACCCAAAGCCTCTGTCTGTTTTTTGGGGCTGCGTACCTGTAGTGAGCAGTTCACACTCGCTACTTAAAACCCCAGCTGGAGCTCAGCTGAGCTATATTTGCTTGCTGGGAGAGAGCTTCTCTGTGGCACCACGCGGCTCCGCAGCTTGGGGTATGGGGGAGGGGGTCTCCCGACTTGGTTCCACAGGTTTTACTTACAGATTTTATGCTGTGTTCTCGGGCATTCCTCCCAATTCAGGTTGGTGTATGATGAGTGGATGGTCTCGTTTGTCCCCCCGCAGTTATTCTGGATTATTTACTAGTTGTTTCTGTTTTTTTGTAGTTGTTCCAGGGGGGACTACTTAGCTTCCACTCCTCTCTATGCCGCCATCTTGCCTGAGTCTCCATTTTCACCTTTTTGACAAGTCTTTCTAGATATCATTTTTGCCTCTCTGTCCAAGATGGTACTAGTTTTCCAGAAGGCAAAAAGAATCACATTTTTCAGAAAAAGTCCTGAGCATGGTCAAGTTTCCATCCCACCTTTGTACTTGGCTTCATTCTCTCACTTCTTAGATTTCAGAGTCTCCTGCTCAAGCAGCACTGAGAACTTTTAACTCCTGTCACAAATCTGTTTCCCTAGAACTTTCTGCCACTATCCTCAAATAACTACATTATCTTACCAATAACTTACAGGAATTAACATTTCACAAGAATTTTTCCGGGATAATCTCAGCGCTCCATGAGGACCCCATACCTACAATGACTGGTGAAATGATCCTCACTTCACAACAAGTACATGAACTCATCGGATCCCAAACCTTTATTTCTCTGTTCAGATGCCCCCTTTGCACATGTGCCCCGACTGGGACAACGTCATATGTTGTCCAAGCAGGAATGCATTTGAATAGTTGCCCTCCATTTAAGAGAGGCCTCAGATTCTAAAAAGGAATCATGTATCTCAGGATACAGAGTAAGAACTAATATCTAGAAAAAGGAGTGTCGATCATTGCATGGGACAGAATCAGTGATTATACAGGCAAGAGAAAAATTTTCAGAGGAAACCAGAGGTAGAGCGCCAGCTTATCCATCTGCTTCAGGGCCCCCCAACAAACCTCTTCCCTCCTGCCCTGGCACTGTCTGGAGACAACTCTCTCTTCCCCTGAAGCTCTCACAAAACGGATTCTAAAGCTTCAGTCTACAGATATTTAAAAAATGACAAGGAAATGGTTATCTCTCAGCTACGAGTGGACTCCAAGTGACACCTGGTTTGTAGCTTTAAGGAATATCGGAAAGAGTATGTCAGTAAACATGTCCAAGTGCACACTACACTCCCCGGAACCCAGGTGCACGCCCTTTAAGCGCAGCGAGCTCTGTTCAGCCCTCTGAGTCTTTGGGGACCATCTCCCGGTGCCCCTGAGTCTTTGGGGACCATCCCCCGGTGCCCCTTTGCAGAGCCAGCAGACCTCGACTAGAGGTCGAGGCACGCACGCCTACCCAAGGGGGACCGAACAGTCGGAACTACATTCTCCAGAAATCTCTGCGCCGCGCGACGGCGGCGCTGTGCCAATCGAAGTCCGTGATTGGCGCGCTTCTCTGCGTATGGACGGCGACTGGGCGGTACTTCCGGCAGCTTCCTCGCGGCGGACATTTTTCTGCTCTTGGTTGGATACGCGGGAGCAGAGGGTTGGGACGCTGGGTCAGGCCCGATGTGAGGGACCCGGAAAGGCGCGGGAGGAGGCCCTGTCCCTGCTGCACAGAGGCGGGTCCGAGGCTTGGCGGTGGCGGCGTCCGCGCTCTCGGTGACCCCGCCGTGGCCGGGCTGCCCGGTGAGGTCCGCAGGTAAGTGCCGAGTCCGCCGACCCTCACCCGTCCTGGCCTCTGCTTCCGAGTCATGGAGTCCCGAATGAGAGCGCCTGCTCCCGTCCGTGTAGCCCAGGCCCCTAGTCCAGGTCAGTGAGGTGCTCGCGTGTTGAGACCCCCTTCCTGCCAGCCCGAGTGGTGAGGTGTGGGAGCGGGTTACCGGCCCGGGGCCAGCACCGGCAAAGACTGGGCGGCTCAGCCTGGACCTTCGGGAAGACTGGAGTCCCCGTTTCTGCAGAGTGTGTGAGGAATTGAACCTTCATTCCGAGGACGCTGGATCTGAGTGAGGGTTTTAAAAACAGCTGCGTTTACTCAGGGGTGAACAGACAGCTGTGGGATGGGAATGATGAGGATGGAGGCAGGAAGGCACTGTGGAGGCTACCGCAGCAGGCTCCAGGTTCCGGGCATGTTGTGGTAGTGACTGGACCCAGGGCAGTGGCTGCAGGGGGTGGGGCCGGACATTAGATTCTGTGTAGATTTTAAAGATAGAATGAAAAGGATTTCCCATTGCATCCCATGTGTGTGACATAGGTACCGAAGGGCCATACACGCTTTTTGTTTGTTTATTTTGCTTTGTTCTGATCATCTGGAAGATGGCACAGACAACTAGTCCTTAACCCTTGGAAATCTCCATCCCGACCCCCTCCTCAGAACTCCAGATATAGATCTACAGCTGCCCACATGATGTCTCCATTCCCGGTAATCTCAGAATCACCATGTCCCAACATCAACTCCTTATCTCCTGCCCCTAAATATGCTTTCCGTGCTATCCTCCCCATTTCTATTCTTCTAGATGTTCAGGAGACTTTCACTCAGCTCAGTGGATCCCACCCTGCCTGACCTCTCCCTGCCTAGGTGACTCTTCCCATCCAAGATACCTCTGTGCTCCAGGTTCAGGCCCCTCTTCTAGCTGACATATCCCCGGGCCTGCTCAGGCCATGAGTTACCGTCATGGTCACTGCTTGGGCCCACTGGGCAATTCCTGTAAGACATTTTTCTGAGGTTCTTTCTGTAGTATTTACAGATCTTTGATGTGTAGGTTGTGATCTCTGACACGAGGGCTGTGCTTGGCCAGTGTTTTCTACTCACCTGCCCTTTCTTTCCCCTAGAACTTATATTTCTGGTTCTCTCTGGTTACAGAATTGGAACAGGGGTAGAGCCTTGGGAGCCTGAAAAGGAGGGCATGTCTCCACCTACAGAAAGAGGGGCTTTGACAGGGCCTGGCCCTAGTGAGTGGGAACTGGGAGAGGGCATGTCTTCAGGGCTGCTTCCAAATAGTACATGAACCTGTCCCGTGCCCACCAGTGTATTGGTGCCAAAGCCAGTCGCCGTATCTCTTTTCTATCTTTCCTCTCCATTCTGTACACCTTGCACAATATTATTTTTATTTTGACTTTTGATCCAGAGCTATTCTCCATCTCTCTGTGCTCCATCACTCACTGGTCTTCTCTGCTGTTCTCTCTTCAGTGTTTACCAATATTTGCATACACTAAAGTGTCACGAGCTGTGCATATGTGCTTTTTTCTGGGCCTGGACACACATATCCGTGTAACACTCACCTGTCACCAGCAACCAAGGCCCTGCTGAAAGCTGATTTGTAGAAGAATATGTTGAAGACACTGCCTCTCTTCCCCCACTACACTCCATCCTTTTGTTTTTGTTCCTCATGAAACCTCTATTCTGTGCCCTTAAGAGCCCAGTACGCCACAACATCTCTGTCTTCAACCTGAACCCAGTTCCATCCTGACTACAATTATAGACTCAGTCTTGTGTTTGCCAGACACACATTTCAGATGGGATTGCCCCCTTCCACCACAGTTATCAGGCACTTCTCCAGAGTTTCTCTGCTTTCAGGTTGTTGGCATGGAGTAGAGGATGAAGAGGCACCTTCTGAGCAGAGTACTTCTGTAGAAGGCATATCACAGGTTAGTACTTCCAAGGAAAGTTCGTCCGCCCAGACAGTCCATCCTTGTGTCATGTAGCCCCATCTTGAAAGATATTTTGCACTTGACTGAACACCAGGACATATACCACGGACTGAAATCTTATATGTGTGGGGCATGTGGAAGAAAATTCTATTTTAGGGCAAACCACAACCACCAGAAGCAGTACAATGTAGAGAAGGCAGGTCCTTGTTTGTAAAGAACTGCAGAGTTTGTGAAGAACTTCTCACATCAGAGAAACACTTTACATGTGAAGAGGAATTGAACTTCCTCACTGGTTCAAGCAGTCTCCAGACAGAGGCCACCCACAGCAAGAGGAAGATACCAAGAAGCGCTGAGAGTGGGAAGGCCTTTCACAAGGGACAAATGCATTACAAGTGCAGTGAATGTGGCAAAGCTTTCAGTCGCAAAGACACACTTGTTCAGCACCAGAGAATCCACACTGGAGAAAGGCCTTACGAGTGTGGTGAATGTGGGAAAGCCTTCAGCCGCAAAGACAACCTTGTTCAGCACAAGAGAATCCACACTGGAGAAATGCCTTATAAGTGTGGCGAATGTGGGAAATGTTTTAGCCATCACTCCAACCTTATTGTACACCAGAGAGTTCACACTGGAGCAAGGCCTTACAAATGCAATGAATGCGGGAAAGTCTTCAGACACAAGTCTACACTTGCTCAGCATGAGAGTATCCACACTGGAGAAAGTCCTTATAGTTGCAGTGAATGTGGGAAATCATTTAGCCACAAATATAGCCTCATTAAACATCAAAGGATCCACTCTGAGGCAAGGCATTATGAGTGTGTTGAATGTGGGAAATTCTTTAGCCAAAGCTCTGATCTTATGGCACACCAGAGGGTTCACACTGGTGAAAGGCCTTATGTGTGCAGTGAATGTGGGAAAGACTTTATCAGAAGCTCTCACCTTGTTCGGCACAAAAAAGTACACACTGGAGAAAGGCCATATGAGTGCAGTGAATGTGGGAAAGCCTTCAGCTCAAACTCTCACCTTGTTCGGCACCAGAAAATTCACTCTGTGAGAAGGCATTGGGAGTGCTGGGAGTGTGCTTTATTATCTTCTTGTTCAACACAATAGAAGGGCACACACAGAAGCTCTGGGGTTAGCCTTTGAGAGGAAGCTGTCAGACAGATACTGAACCTCATGTCTCGAACATCCACACTGGGGAGATATCTAACGAGTGTCAGGTATGGTGTGCTTTCAGGAAATAAGTTGCACTTTCTAACCTGCTCAGGTTCTTGCCAGAGTTATGTCACTGCCAATACCTGTGGCTAAAACCATGTCAACTTTACCAGCTGTTGTGACATTACTCACTCCAGCATCCTCAGGGAAGGCAGAATTCTGTACATTCCCTCACCAGTTCCTGGAAGGAATCTTGAGAAAATTTTCAATGGGGGAACCTCATTTCCTCCTCTCTGGTTGCTATAAGTGTGGACATGACCCATCTTTGGCCAACAGGCTCTGAACTGTGTTCTGGTGCTGGTTTGCAGAGCTTTACTTTCTTCATGGGCATTGTTGGTCCTAAGTGATGCTGGTGATGGATATTTCTAGCCTCCAATCACCCTGTCTGGAAACTGCTTGCCTCATATTGCTCTGGTTTTTGTGCTAATGGACTTATTTGTTGTTCAGGTCCCTTTTAATCTTGGGGTTCTTTGGTATGGGAACAGAATTATGCTCTGCCCAACTGAAGAGGGCCTCCAGCTTTGTGTGCCTCAGATGGGAGAGCAGGTTGGCAGAGAAGAGTTCTCAGTCCATTTTTGGTGTTATTTTCTGTTTCTGACAAAAGCTTTTTAGGCAAGAATGCAGGGCTTTGTGGGCATAATCTGTTTTGGATTCCAAAGTTATTTGAAGGCCCAGATATCACCTTGAGGAAGAGTCAGTTGTTGTGGATACCTCCAATTTGTTGGAGAGCAGCATGATTTGGGTGTTTTGTTTTAGGAGGATGTCCCATTTTCACAGCACTCTTGAGGGGAAGCTGTTCCTCAGGATCTGCCAAAGTGCCATGTGCCCTGATGGCCAGAATCTGGTATTCAGATGGTGATTGTCAGACTCCAAGTGTCCAGGAAGGAACCTAAATTGGTACAGAAACAGTGGGTGTGATGAGAGAGGATGTGCCCATTTTCAAAGTGTATCTACAAGTACTCCAGTTTTGGTAGCTGTACAGGGTGAGTGTGTACAGAAATTCTCAGGATCTCTTTCTGGCCAAGGCCACTGGCAGAGCCAAGACTGTAAAGGTTTCCTGGATTCCTGTCACCTTCCTGACATTAGGTTTACCTAATGTCTTTGCTGCACTGGCGGGAACCTTGGGACTCAGAGAAGAGAAATCATATAGACCAAGAATGCAATTTTTATAGCTATCCAGAGTTCCTGGTGACTCAGGGGAAATGGCCTTTTTTGCTTGCCAGTTTTTTCCTGTCACTGAGGAAGACATATGTTTCCCAAGGCACAAGGAGTGGGATGGAGTTACTATATAGTTACCCGAGCTTCTGGTTTCTCAAAAGAAGTATTTTATGTGGAATTGTTTTGTTAAAGCTTTATTGAGGACAACATGCAGTAAACCACACATTCTTAGAGTGTACAATTTGCTAAGTGTCGTTGATTCATGTGGTCACCTATGAAACTGTCACCCTAGGCAGGGTGATGAACATTTCTGTGATCTCCAAAGTCACCTCATGCCCTCTTGTAATGCCTCTCTCCCTGCCCTTCCTAATCCTTCGTCCCTTGATTTACTCCCACTAAAGATAAATTTAACTTTTCTAGAATTTTATGTAAGTGAAACCATAAAGTGTTTATTTTGTCAGCTGTCTTTCATCCAGCAAGTTGTGTATATGAACAGTTCGTTCTCTGTATTGCTATTGTAGCATTCTGTTGTACAGATAAACCAAAATTTATCCATTTGTCTGTTTTTCAAGTTTTAGTTATTAGAAATAAAGCTGCTACAAATAATTATATACAAAGTCTCTGTGGATATTTAGCTAAGGAAATTTTCAAACTAAGTATCAAAAGTGGGTTCTGGTTTCTTCTTACTGGTTATAAGAAAACGCAAGAAGGAGGGAATAAATGTAGGGAACTATTAAACAGAAAGGAACTTGGACTTGGAGATTTAGGAAATTCTCAGCCTATCTTGATTGCAGAAGGCGTTAAAGTCAAGAGACTGAATATATAATGGTCTCGTTTGCTCTGATGCCAGCTTGACTTTGATGGTGTACATGGAGTGTGTTTCTGCACCCCTCTGCGTCCACTTCTAAGTTTTTAAATTTCAGTTTAATTTTATGTGTTGAATATACAATATGCCCACAGGGTTCAAAATCAAAACAACGTACAAATATTTTCCCTCCCCCTGCCCTTTTTAATACTATTTAAATTGTTTGGTGTCTTGGTTTTTTATCCCTCTTATAAAATTGCATTGGCTAATAATCTTATGGCAAGAATAAATTTGGTGAGCATGGGGAAAAATGAGATTTCATTGTCATGAAGGCCAAGTTTGTGACTGTAAAACATTTTGCAGAAAGGTCAAAAAGTCAATTCAGTCACACAAAAAGCTCTTTGAAAAGATTAAGGGTGTGACTTTCACATCCCCACAATCAAACCAGAGAGCATCCAGGAAGCTTAGAAGCATCATTCCTCAGCCACCTAAGTATAAGCCAGAAACAGGTGATTAGGAATAATCTGTGGACAAGCCTCTTGTCTAATGGAGGGAGTCACTGTGACATACATGGGAGACCCACAAAGATCTTGATACTTTTACACTGGCAGAAATACTGCCCACTTGGACCTAAAGAGACAAAGACAGAATGAAATTAAAGGAGAATGGACTTCCAGCATTCTACACACAGGAAACAGTTGGCTGAGAAAACACTAGCTATCTTTCATGAAAAAGTAAGGATGACTCAGAGCAGATTCCAGCCCAGAAAGCAGGGCTGCAGCACAGTGGTCCGACCCCACACCACAGATGGCTTTCCCTAGGCCTTGATGTGTAATGGAGTTTGCTGGGCTGGGTTTCAAAATTTCATGAAAACGGTGGCCCCTTCTTTCTTCCTATTTTTTTTTCTCCATTTGAAACAGAATATAAAAGTATTATCGTAGGTCTGTCCCACCACTGTATTTTAGGAGCAAGTAACTTGTTTTCTCATTTCGTAGGTGCACAGATGGAGAGGAATTGTGCCCCAGGATGGGTTATACGCAGAGCCTCACTCATTCCTGATTTAGATAATTTAGATGATGTGATATGAATGTTTGAGCTAAGGATGAGATTTAGATTTTAACTTGATACTATGATAGGATGAGACCTTTTGGGACCCTGGGCTGGGTTGAATGTATTTTGCATGTCAGACAGATGTGAATCTTTGGGGGTCAGATTGGCAGACTGGTAGAATGTTTCTCCCAAAGAGGCCCATGACCTAACTTCCAGAACCTGTATATAGTGTTACCTTACATGGTAAAAGGGACTTGGCAGATCTGATTAAAGTTGCAGGCCTTGTGGTGAGCTGATTATCCTGTATTACCCAGGTGAACCCAGTTTAATTCCATGAATCCTTAAAAGTGGAGAACCTTTCATAGCTATAGGAAGATGTGAAGACAAGAAAAGTCAGGGATATGGCAGTGTGAAAAGGATTTGATGCCCCGTTGCTGTGTGAGACATAGGAGGGCTATGTGCCAGGAAGGGAGAGGGGCTTCTGGGAGGTAAGGGTGACACCCAACTGACAGGCAGCAGGAAGCAGAGACCACAGACCTTATACCACATGCAACTGAATTCTGCCAATGTCACAGATAAGCAGAAATATGATTCTCTCCAGGGCCTCCAGAAAGGGCCATAGCCTGCCGACTCCTTGACTTTAGTCCACTGAGACCTTCTGGACTTCTGACCGATGGAATAGTAAGATGATAAATTTGTGGGTATTTTTTAAAGCAACTAGGTTGGTGGCAATTTGTTAAGCAGAATTAGAAAACTAATACGGATGAGAAACAGGGAAATTAATGGCAATTCTATAAGTATAATTCAGACTTGAAGTCCTGAGGACCCAGACTCTGCACATTGTAACTCCTATACAGACTTCCTAAGTGAGTTCTGTAGCTTTTTATTCACCTTGTCCCTTCTGAATCTGTAATCCTTTCACTTTTTGGTTCCTTAGTTCCTGATTCTTTTCCATTTTACCTATTTCTCTGTAATATAAAGTTATATTTGAAATATTTTAAGCTACTTTATTAATCATATTCATTACGTACCCTTATTTCCTGATCACATTTTCTTTCTCAAAGCAAGGTGATAGGACACTTTGTTCTTGTGATTTCTGTTAGCATGGGTGACTAGGCTTGAAAACCTTACTTATCGTGAGTTTTTAAAGGATTTTTATTTCATGTAAAAGTACAAAGATTCATAAGTGAAGATTCCATTATGGCATTTTTTTGGAGAACTGGGCATTTTATTACCAGTTAGAAAGATAACAAAAACCAAGAGAGTGTTTTGAAACAACTCACCTTCTTTACGTGAAAAACATTGACTGGGTGCATTTGTGACTTCTTCAATAAATACCTGCTGGAGATGGTCTTACTTTTCCAGAACAAAGTGTAAACTACCCCAGAAACCAGATTTTAATGAGTGTTAGAAAAAGACTGTGGCGGTTGTGTGGAATGGAATCATAAAGTCACTGTCTCATTAATCTGAGATCACCTTTGTTTTGATTTTTTTTCTCTAAGTATAGGATTATTCTCCAAAGGTCACAAAACCCAGAGATGTATTAACACTTTTTACACAATAAACAATAGCTCCTATATCTTCGACAAAAAGTTCATTTATGAAGATACTTCCTCTGAGCTTTGAACATGTTTCTTTACAGTAAAACCCTACTCTTAAATTTGTACATTAGAGGTTCACCATAATGTAATTAATTCAGTTTCATCACAAAGAAGCCAAATAAGAGAGGAAACTTGATTGTAAAGTATGTGGAAAATCATTCTCTCAGTTTGCTGTATACTGGAATAAAATACTGAATGTAATCACATCCTTTCCTTAGCACTCAGAATTATCTCATACATGACACAGAGAAAACCTGTGAAAAGTAATGAATATCACATGCTTGAGGATAAAATCCCTCATTTGTCAGAGTGACTCATGGGCCCATAGAAACCCAAGTACCACTTAGGGAACCACCTCCCAAGTGGAAGAACCCGGACTGTCCTAAGGGTAATTGGACTGAGAGGCAAGCCTAGGTGGGAGCAGGTTAGACCTGCTCAAGTGGGAGATGGACTCTCTGGAGCAGTCTTGCAGAAGAGGAACAGACAGGGCCCCACTGTCTGGGGAGATGGGGAAAGTGCCTCAGGGCCAATGAGAGGATGCTATTATGTAGGCAAATAAAACTATGCTAGTTTATTCACCATCGCATTTTAAGAAATGGGTCAGCTTCTGTGTCTTTAATGCTTTCTGTTTGTGCCTGAGTTATATCCTCTGTCCTTACCCTGCAGTCATATTCATTATCTTTAATTTTTTGAGAATCATTTCTTGCTGTTCTTTGGATGTTGATAACATTTTAAAACCATTAAACAATACATTTAAAAGTTTTATATGCCTTGAATCCTTTTGCATAAATGTTTCAAAGTTTATGTTTTCTTCTGGACCCTGTACTTAATGACGAAGATTAGACTTCCAAGATTCTTCCAGGTTAGTCAAGTAATCCAACAGTGTTTTTCCAAGAACAACAGAAAATAAACTAAAAAATGCAAATCATCCTGTAGAGTAGTTCTGGAGGTTCTGGAGGTAACTTATTTATGTTGAATTTTATTTCTCTTTTTAATGACAACTTTTAGAGTTGTATCCATGGATTATTTGGAAGTATCAACAATCTAGGATTGGAAAATTGGCCTTTTATTTGATGTGAAATTATCAGGAAGAGATTTTGAAGAATATGACCCAGCAAAAAACCACTGAGTGGTGTAGATGGATGAGATCTGCAATGATGAAATGTGGTTCAAATGGGACAGGAGGGAGTGGAAATCCTGTTGGGGAGATCCTGCTGGGGATCTGTGGGAAAGCCTAAAGTGTGTAGTCCCAGTATGACCAAGAAGGCTATATCTCACTTAAGGAGAGCCAGGGCCTTTTTCATCACAGGTGAACTAATTCAGGCAGGTTGTCAGTAGGATATATTACTGGACAATTTGGATCATTTCCTCTGATAAAGTGGCATCCCACTTTTGGGCAGAGGCCTAGATCTTTCCATCAGAATACTGATGTCTTCAGATTGGGACATTTTCATTCTCTGGGTTCCATTTTTTCCTCTGTGAGGCAATGATTTCATATATTTCATTCCATGTTTTCAGTTCAAAATCTTTGGTATTTGCATCCTGCTCTTGAATGTGTCTTCGGTAATTTTTCCAGAAGCTCAGGAGTGACCACTGGAATACAGTCCTCTGTTGTCCCTGACACTGAACACTGAGGTGTTGACAGGCAGCACCCTTGATCACAGCAGTGGTTTCAGTCCTTGAAGCAGCCAGCCCCACCCAAGCTACCTAGACCACACGATTTTCCAGGTGACCAGAGGAGCATCTGCACTTAAGGATGGAGCTGCATGAGTTAGATGAGGGCTGGACAAAGTAGCCCCATCCCTGGGTTGAAACTGATGGACAGTGGGGGCAGGGGGTGGACGGTTGGGAAGCAGGTGCCTGGGACTCTGCCTGAGATGCAGGAGAGGGTTCCTGGTAATAGTGGACTCCTTAGCAGAGTCAGCATTGAAGGGCAGCCTGAAGGAGGGGCCTCCTGGGAGCCGCAGAAGCAGGAGAATCTCCTCAGTGGGCCCAGACTGTACAGTTTGGACCATGGAAAATCAGGCGTTTTTCCTTGCACTTTGCCTTCCTGGTCAAATCCAGGTGGAGGCATCCCACCCATCACAATGGAACTCTTGTGTCATCCCCCCTCATCTGCTGTGAATCACTGCAGGGAGGAGAGAGACTCCCCTGTCTCCACACTTTACTCTCATGATGGCCCTTCCAAAGCAGCACCCAGCACCTGCTGCCTGTAGTTTCCCTGGTGACCATGAACAGGCATCAGTGCTGCCTTGCCACAACAGCCACAAGTAAAGTGATAACAGTTGACAGTGAAGATGTGTGTATTTACTCAACTGGATCATTGAAAAATGGAGCCCATTGGCATCCAGGTTTTGGGAGGCTTTGCTGGGTATTTAGGACATGAGGATCTGGGGCTCTGTGGCTAGGGTCTACAAACATCAGGAACAGGCAGCAGTAACTGGGAGAACCTGTAGTCTGGGTCTAAGGGAGAAAATATGGAAAGGAGCCATTCAGGTGGCTCCAGGCTGCAGAGTTGAGGGAAACACCAAGACACACAAGACATCCTTGCAGCAATTTTCAGCAACAAGCAGGCAGCTTGTACAGAACCCACTCTCCCAGACAAGTAGGAGCAGTAGCCTGAGTGCTCCTGAGAGCACTGGTGTTTAGTTTTTCCTGTGTTTTCCGGGAATCCACAGCAGCGTCTTACACCTGGCAGGGCAACAGTTAGAGGAATGTGGGATACGACAGCCTCAACCCTAGAGGGACATGGGTAGACAAGGTGGGGGATGGCAGATGAGGGATATAAACCCCAAGAGCTGAATCTGTGCATTAAACTCTGAAGAGGAAACACGATCAGAGTGGACATCTTAGCAGAGGCAGCATTAAATGGCCTTAGGATGGAAAGGACCAGCAGAAGGAGCAGGAAGTAGAAAGCTTTTGGATGCCCTGACACTGTTCCCTATCAGGCCCTGGTGACCTGGATTTTACTACACGCTCACCACCACCCCTTATGGCATACCGAGTTGAGGCTCCGGGCACATCAGATTGCACTGTTGTGTTCCTTGTCCTCGTCTCCCCAAGTGACTCCATCTACTGAAGGCGCTCTCGATCTGCTAGGTCCTATACTCCCTTCCCAGCATGACTCATCACATGGCAGTTCTTCCTGTCTCCCTCTCTTCCAATCCTGCCTGCTGTGGATTCCAAGAAGCCCAGGGCCCAGAGACAAGCTCAAATCTGGGATGCCCAGCAGAAGGGCTGCTTGGAGTCACTGTGCGAGTTGGGAGACATCCTCCTGCTGGGCTTAGTACTGATGATTCGCCTTCCTAAGCAGGACCCACGGTTTGCTGCCTGGGGTTTCTGTGGTGATGGTAAATAAACAAACTTCAGTGCTGCCTTAGCTTCAACAACCTCAGGTAAGGTGAAAAAATGACAGCACAGGTACCCATATTTTTATTAACTGGAACACAGAGAAACGGAGCCCAATTGGGGGCCAGGAGACAGGGACTATAGGCTTTGTGGTGAGGTTCTTCCAGCATCAGAGACAGGCGTATCTAATGGGGCCCTGTCCACCAGTCCTCAAACATGCCCAATCCTGTCCTTCCTTAGTTCAACCTATATGCCCTCACATTTTCTCTCTCTCCCTCATTATTTTCACTGCCACATTTTAAGAAATTTGTGGCATACCTCCCCCACCCACCACATCCTAGACCTAATTCCCAGGAATGTGGCTTTAACATAATGCTCAAAAGCAAATCAGTGTTTCCAAGGTTTGGTCTGGGAGGAGTGACTTTCATTTGGTAACAGGTGCAGAGAAAATAACTTTCTCCTGAATTTGCCATGAAGTTGGGATGATTTAGTGTGCACTGCAGTAAGGTACTCCAGGTAAGGTTCAACCCTGGGGTCTTGAGGGAGCAGGGAGGGTGAGGTGGGGGTGAAGGACTGGTATGCTGTTGGGTGATGGGTGATGCTTGGTTACCTGGTTCCCACTGAGCTCCAGGTAGCATCTACATGGAATGATGTTCTTAGGGGCAAGCCTGGATTCGGACAATTCCAGGTCATAGAACTGCTTCCCTGTAGTGGAGCAGAAATGGTCACTCTGAAACATCAGCCCTCACTCTCCCGGGGGACACACACCTAATTCCCCCTTTTAAGCCTCATCTCTATTTCCCCCTGTGCTCTAGCATGATTCAGATGGAGAAGGTTATCTATCTGTTGCACTCTAGCTGAAGGAGGGTTCCTAACCTCAAGGGTCCAAGGACATTGTCTGAGGTGCCAGGTGGCCACCTCCAGGAAAAGCCAAGTTTCCCAGACTACTGAGTGGTGACTCATTGCATTAAGCCATAACTCTAGGGAGTTGCAGAAGTCCTTGGCTAAACCTGTTTGATGGATTGCATCTGTTCTGTACGACTCTGGTTCTTAGTGGTCTGGATCAGAAAGGAGAAGCTTAAAATGCCCTCCATATACATTCATTATCTTTTTGATTGTAAGGTATGAGTTAAAAGTTCCCCAATTTAAAATTCCAGTTTACAGCCATCTCCCAGTATTTAATCATATATTAAAATGCCTCTGATGTACCTCATTTTTCTATTAACATTTATAAAGGTGCAACAACTATCAGCAACTGCAGATACTGCAATACCCGGTTAAATTCAATTTGATTAACTACCCAGAGTTAGGCAGACTCAGCAGGTTAAGAGCAGTGCTCTACAAGATGGCCTTTCAGACACCAGTCTTTAGATTCAGGGCACTCGCACTTCCCACAAACTGGCTCCAAATTCGGGGTTTCTCACCATCTTCTGGGGTTTGGTCATTCTCCGGTAAAACTCAGAACTCACAGAAACTGGGCGCTTGTCCTTCGAGGAGGTGCGCGGGCCAGCACCCCTCCTGCAGCGCCGCGGACTGTCCCAGCCGCCTTGGCGGGGCGCCTGCCTTAGCCTTGGAGACGGGGAGGGGCGCCCCCAGGTCGCGGGCTGCGGAACCCGCACTGCGTCCCCCCGAGGGCTGTGCGAGCCCCCGCGTCGGAGGCGGACGGCGGGCCGGTGACAGTCCGGCTTCCTCGGGGGAGCCCGGGCGGCGGTGCGCTCGGCCGGGGCGGTTTCCCAGGGGTGCTCGGACGCGGAGGCCAGCTCCGTGCCTTTGTGGGAGCTGAAATAGGCCTCGCCTGGGCCCTCGGGATACACTGAGGCCCTCCCGCCCCGGCCGGCTCTCCCCACCAGCCTCTGGGCCAAGGCGGCACCGGTGGACGCGGCGCAGGTGAGCGGAGGGTGCCTGCACCTTAACAGCTCGGACCCCAGTCCCATGGCCCTGCCCCTCGGTATAGGGCATGGCGTTCTCCTGGGATCATTCATCTTCCCTACTGCCCGGCACTGGGTTTGGGGTGCATGGGAAGAGGGAGTGGAAGGCCTTTTCCGGCCCAGGCTTCTGAATCCAAGGCCAGGGATAAGTGGGAAGGGCTCCATTTCTGGGAACCAATGGAATGCGGTGTGGAAGGGTGAAAAGTGATTTCTTGGGATCCCCGTAACCCCTGCTTTCTGCATGGACAGACCTGGAGGAAGGAGCTGTGGTTCTAGCCATGCCCGTTCAGGAGACTGTCACCTTGAGCAAGGACCTTCGCTGCCCTTGACCCGGTTTCTTCACATCTGCAATGGGAGCATTAATAATTCCTTCACCTAGTTTGAGGGGACTTGGGAGGGCATATGCTGGGTATGTCCCCAGTATACAGCAGGGCCATGGGAACATCTCTGGATGCTTTTTGCAGAAAAGGGTGCCTCTGGGCCGGTGGTGATCTTAGGCACTTTTCCTAGGCGTCTTCTGATCCACTTCACATAGTATCACTTCATTACAGATTCTCTCCTGTGTCACCTCCAGTGAAAGGCTTTCCACAATTCCCATTTCTGATTTTGCTGCTGATTTTTCTGGTCTTCTCACTCTATTTGTTGTCTTCAGAACCCTGAGGCCCATCTATCATCTTCCTCACTTATTTAATTCCTTCTTAGGGATCTGCCTCTGGCCCTGGAACATGATCTCCTGTTTCCCACTCTACTCCCCACATCTAGAAGAGTGTGGGGCCTGTACCTGGTGCTCAGTAGGTGGTTGAAGAATGAATGATTTTCCCCTCTGGTGCTCCCTACACACTTTGAATGAATTCGAGCCCACTGGCATGGCCTGCAAGGCCCTGCCCGATTATCTCCGGCCAATCCCTTTTGAACTTCTGCTTCCTTCCCTTGCTCACTGCCCCCAACCAAGCTGGCCTGAACATGCTAGCCTTTGCACTTGCAGTTTCCTCTATATCAATTCTTGATCCCATCCTCCTCAGATTAATTTCTTTTCTCATCCTGCTTTACAGAAGAGGAATTTATTGCTCAAAGTTTAGGTTAACTGCCCAAATCACAAAGCTCTGGGAGAAGCAGACACCTCTACAATAATAGTTGGAGACGTCAATACACCACTCTCATCAACAGATAGAACATCTAGATAGAGGATCAATAAAGAAACAGAGATTTTCAATAGTATGGTAAACGAGCTAAACTTAACGAACGTTTACAGAACATTTCACCCCACCACAGTAGAATACACATTTTTCTCAAGTGCTCTTGGATCATTCTCTAGGATGGTCCACATGTTGGGTCACAAAGAAAGTCTCAATAAACTTAAAAAAAATCAAAGTTATACAAAACACTTTCTCAGATCATAATGGAATGAAGGCGGAAGGCTGGAAATTTCACAAATATATGGAGGCTAAACAACACATTCTTAAACAACCAGTGGTCAAGGCAGAAATTATAAGAGAAATCAGTAAATATCTTGAGGAAAATGAGAACACAACATGTAAAAACTTATCAGTTGCAGCAAAGGCAGTCCTGAGAGGGAACTTTATTGCCCTGAACACTGATATTTAAAAAAGAAGAAAGAGCAAAAATTGAGGAATTACCTGCTTACCTGGAAGAACTAGAGAAAGAACAGCAAACGAACCCCAAAGCAAACAGGAGAGGAATAACAAAGATTTGAGGAGAAATAAGTGAAATTGAGAAGATGAAAACAATAGAGAGAATCAACAAAACCATAAGGTTTTTCTTTGAGGAAATCAGTAAAGTCTATGGACCTTTTGCTAGGCTGACAGAGAGAGAGAGAAAGAGAGAGACGGGGGGAGGGAGAGAGAGAGAGTGGGAAGGGAGACATGGCTACTGACCCCACAGAAATAAAGGAAATAATGAGAGGATTGTCAAACTAGATAACTTAGACGAAATGGAAAATTTCCTTGAAAGGCATGAACAATCAACACTGACTTGAGAAGAAAAAGAAAAGCTAAACAAATCAATAACAAGTAAAGAGACTGAGTCAGTCATCAGAAACCTCCCAAAAATGAAAAGTCCAGGACTAGATGGCTTCACATGTGAATTCTACCAAGCATTGGAAGAATTAGTACTAATCCTGCTCAAACTTTTCAAAAAAATTGAAGAGGAGGGAAAGCTGCCTAACATTCTATGATACCAACATCACCCTAATACCAAAGGCAGTTAAAGATACTACAAGGAAATAAAATTACAGACCAATCTTTTAATGAATATAGATGCAAAAGTCCTCAACAAAATACTTGCAAATTGAATCCACCAAGCACATTAAAAGAAGTATACACCATGACCAAGTGGGTTTTATTCTAGGTATGCAAGAATGGTTTAACACAAGAAAATCAATTGATGTAATACACCACATCAATAAATCAAAGCAGAAGAACCACATGATCATCTCAATTGATGCAGAAAAGGCATTTGACAAAATTCAACATCCTTTCCTGATGAAAACACTTCAAAGGATAGGAATAGAAGGGAACTTTTTCAATATGATAAAGGCAATATATGAAAAACCCACAGCTAACATCACACTCAATGGGGAGAGACTGAAAGCTTTTCCTCTAAGATCAGGAACAAGACAGGGATGCCCACTCTCACCACTGTTATTCGACATTGTGCTGCAAGTTCTAGCTAGAGCAGTTAGGCAAGAAAAGAAAAAAAAATTCAAATTGGAATAAAAAAAGTAAAACTTTCAGGTGAAATCACTGCCCTCCCCCCTACATGGGATCAGACACCCAGGGGAGTGAATCTCCCTGGCAACGTGGAATATGACTCCCGGGGAGGAATGTAGACCTGGCATCGTGGGACGGAGAACATCTTCTTGACCAAAAGGGGGATGTGAAAGGAAATGAAATAAGCTTCAGTGGCAGAGAGATTCCAAAAGGAGCCGAGAGGTCACTCTGGTGGGCACTCTTACGCACACTTTAGACAACTCTTTTTAGGTTCCAAAGAATTGGGGTAGCTGGTGGTGGATACCTGAAACTATCAAACTACAACCCAGAACCCATGAATCTCGAAGACAGTTGTATAAAAATGTAGCTTATGAGGGGTGACAATGGGATTGGGAAAGCCATAAGGACCACACTCCACTTTGTCTAGTTTATGAATGGATGAGTAGAAAAATAGGGGAAGGAAACAAACAGACAAAGGTACCCAGTGTTCTTTTTTACTTCAATTGTTCTTTTTCACTTTAATTATTATTCTTGTTATTTTTGTGTGTGTGCTAATGAAGGTGTCAGGGATTGATTTAGGTGAAGAATGTACAACTATGTAATGGTACTGTAAACAATCGAAAGTACGATTTGTTTTGTATGACTGCGTGGTATGTGAATATATCTCAATAAAATGAAGATAAAAAAAAAAAAGTAAAACTTTCACTGTTTGTAGATGACATGATCTTAAATATAGAAAATCCCAAAAAATCTCTAGCAAAGCTACTAGAGCTAAGTGGCAGGATACAGAATAAACATGGAAAAAACAGTAGTGTTTCTATGCACAAGTAATGAGCAATCTGAGGAGAAATCAAGGAAAAAATTTCATTTATAATAGCAACCAAAAGAATCAATTATTTAGTAATAAATGTAACCAAGGACATAAAAGACCTATATACAGAAAACTACAAGAAATTGCTAAATCAAGGAAGACCTACATAAATGAAAGGAAATACTCCTCTGAAGGGATGATCTGGGGAGAGAGTGAGCAAGGGCTGGAAGTTGGTCACGACAAGGGAAACATGTATTCCTCCTGTTGTGATGCACTGAGAAAAACATAATACCACTTCTGTGGTTTTCCTGCCCCCCCCCCCAAAAAAAAGCAAATGCTTGATCACTAGGAAATATCAGAGAAATTTTATAAAATGGTTGGCCTGTAATACTCTAAAATAATGAGTACAAAGGACTCAATGAAATGGAGGCACTGACTCAGGAGTATAAAACAACCTGACAGCTAATTGTGATGCAGGATTTTATATTTGTTCATTGACTTAAAACCTCAGATTCGTCGACCACCCTTCAACATTAAACTATATAAGTATTTAGTGCATTGTGACTGGAAAAAATATGTAAATTAATTCCACTCTATTCCAGACAGAATTTTGATGAACTTAATATTTATTTAAAAATGTATACAGAACCAAAAATTTTCATTTTTGTTCAGCTGCTTCAGGGATGTCCAACATCCTTCCCCAGACACCCCCATCATGGACTTGCTGAAGTTTTCTCTCTTGTGACCCTAATTTAACATACTGTTAATTAAAATAAAATGGCCACCTGCCTTAGGTGTTGAGGGGAAGAGATCTCTTTCTCAGAAAGGATTTTCCAAAAGACAAAAATAATTGACCTGCAGGTGCTTACAGCGAAAATGGAATGGAACCTTCAAAACTTCAGCTAAGCATCCCTTGGTGATAAATCAGTTTCTGTCCAGTCGAGATTATCAAAATGGACAAGCATACCGTACACATCAATGTATATCTGCTCCCCACTCTGAAAGACGTCCCCCCACGACAGGTAAAATGGAAACATTCCTCGCTTGCTTCCGAGTTCAGTTTGTATAGCGTCCCCTTTCCACTCCGTGGGTGGAGTTCCCCTCCACTTTCTGAATGGGATGTGGCCCCTACTCAGGAATCACTCAATAAAGCTGTGGGATCCTAAATGGTATGAAAACTTTTTTTTCTTTTAGCAATACTGAAACTCACAAAATGGACCATTAAGCTTCTGTCTTTGAAGAACAGATACAGCTATGGTGAACACACTTTGTGTCTGAGTGATACTATGACATCATGTGCCAACTTGTTCCACTGGGAGCGTCTGAAATATGTTGCAGACAACACAACCTGGAAATGTGGATATGCTTTCTCTAAGGATATCCGCTGACGTTTCACAACAGTCTTTGGACACCAATTCCCAGCGCTCTTCTCGGTGCCGCCTGGCCCTGGCCGGGCCGGATGCCCAGAAACTACATTTCCCAGAAGGCTGTGCTCCGTGGGCCGGCGATAAGCGCTGGACCAATGACGGCAAAAGAAGGGGACGTTTCTTGCGGGATGCGTTGGACAGGGCGGGACTTCCGGCGCCGCCAGGGTGGGCGTTTTGTTTGGGACTCCGGGGGATTGTCCGCAGCGCGGTGGGCGCCGGGGGGCTGCCCCGCTCGCCGCAGGGGACGGCGGCCAGGAGGATGGGGCCCACCCCCGCGCCCTCGTAGGACCTGGCGGGGTTTCTGCCCGGCCCGCGACAGCCCCGCCGCCGCCTCTCCGGCCTGGTGCGATGGCCGCGGCCGCGCTGCTGGGCCCGGCGCAGGTGAGTGGCGGGGTTCGCGGCCTCGCTGGGACCCCACCCGCGTGGTCCGGGCGCCCCGATGTGGGGGGTGGCGGGGCCTTCGCAGCGCCCTGCCGTTGCTCTCGGGGCCTGGGATGGGGTCCGGAATGCAGTTCACCGCTTCTGAGCGAGGTTCCCATTCCTGGCTGCCGGGGGAGGCGGTGTGGAAGGGTGGCTGTGACTCCTGCGGTCCTCCAGCCCCGCGCCGTCCTCTGGTACCGACCCGCAGGGAGGAGTGCGGGCGGCGGAGTCCGGGGACCGCTGGCGGTGCTCCCTTCCGCGGGGATGATCTTGAGCGAGGCCCCTCGCGCCCGTGGCCTCCATTTCTCCGGGTGTCAAACGGGAATGTGAACAATCCTTGCCCCTGTGTTAAGCGATCTAGAGAGGGCTCGGGTGTGAAGTGCGTGCCCGGGGGTCGGCCACCGCCCACGGAGCCTGGCTCTGAGCCGTGTTTCCGTGCTGGTGCTTTCCTGGGCTTGGGTTGTTCCGATGGCTCCCTCCCTCACTTCATTTCAGATTTGCTTTGGCGTCCCCCCTAAGGGCGGCCTTCCCCTGTGGCCCCATATGCAGACGCCTGTAATCTCTGGTTTCTTTACACTTTAGAATCCATTAGGCCATCTGACATTGTCTTGCTTTTTTATTCACTTGCTTGTGCTCATTGGGGATCTCTCTCTAACCCTGCAACGTGCTTGTCCACTGCTGGGCCTGTAAAAGGCACTGCCTACATGGTGGATGAATGAATGGGTCTCTCCTCCAGGCTCCCATCACTTAAAATAAATCCAAACCCTGCCTACTGGATCTGCCCCAGTCTGCTAGCTGCCCTGAGTCTCAGGGCTGGCAATGACATGGAGGTGATGATGGTGTTTATCTCATGGGCTGTGGAAGAATTTTTAAAGCCACAGAGACACAGCACGCACTTTAATGCTCCAGGCACTCTCGTGTTTGCTTTGCAAATATTTTCCTCTTAGTTCTCACAACTGCCCGTGAAGTGGGCATGAATATTGTACCGATGTGGAAATCAAGGCTCAGAGACATGATGTGATGCCCTCCCCTGGGCACACAGCTGGCAAGAGCCAGATTCAGGAGGCCTGATTCTGGCTCCAGAGCTGGGGACTTTTCACTTCTTTAACGAAAAGAGAGAGGCCTGCAGCACGAGGTTGGCACACAGTGAGGCCACCGAGGCTCAGTCTCTGCCAGCATTATTGGTATTATCTTCCTCATTAGAATCATGTTTCCCCGTTCCTTTTACTGTTCCAGAACACTTACTGTCTACCTCTCCATTCCACCTGGGGTTGTCATGTGTCTCTCTAGTGACTTCTCCCATTGAAGGTTTTTCTCTCAGACACGGTTGCGTGATCTCCAAAGGCAGCATCTTCCTGTCCCCTGAGCCTGGCACAAGAGTTTGGCCCTCGGGGACTTCGGCGATCCCAGCCTTGTGTGTCTTCACCAACGACCGAGTGACAGGCTAATCCCATCCAACAAAACCAACGCCAATGTGCTGCCTTTGTTTGACTTACCAGGTGCTGGTGACCTTTAAGGACGTGGCCGTGACCTTCACCCAGGAGGAGTGGGGACTGCTGGACCTGGCCCAGAGGACCCTGTACCGGGAGGTGATGCTGGAGTCCTGCAGGCTCCTGGCCTCGCTAGGTAAGGCTGCCCTTCTCTCCCACGTGAGGGACTGAGCCTCCTTCTTGATTCCTGGCTGGTCAAGAAGGCCACGGGGGCCGCCTTCCCTCCTGACAGCCCCTACAGTTTTCTGGTCCCATCTCCTGCCTGGTCTCCCTGTGCCTGCATCAGGTATTGATGGGCAAGAAACAAAGTCCTTCCAAACACACCCTCACCCAGTGTCCAGCACACTCTGGCCTCAGCCTGAGGTCCTTATTCCAGACTCCACCAGAAGGAAGCAGATTTGCTCAGTCTGGCAAGCGTCCCTCAGCCCAGTGAGCAAGGCCAGGAGTGGTGGGCTGAGCTCCTAGAAGTGGCTGAGTCAGGCAGATACCCAGGGGGCATTTGTCATCAGCGTCCCCTAAACAACACAATCAAGGTGAAAGATGCCCGGTGTCTGCATGATCATCACTCGTTTCCTACGGCAGGGCCACGAGCCTCCCTTGGTATGGGAGATGCTTTTAGAGGGTGCCCAGAAATGTTGTCAAGGGGTATGGGTGGGCACCCCCAAAAAGTGTTCCTTTCCCCTTCTCTTTCCAGCATGCTGATTATTGTCAAGAGAAAGTCTCATTTCAGTGCTGTCTCTTGAAAGTCCCTCAGCATGAGTCATTTCCCTTTTCAGCAGAGGGGGTAGTCCCCAACTCACAGCCCCGAGCAGGCTTCGTGAGTCTGCTGGGACTTAATTGCATTATTGTGACTTCATTGTTGTGTTTTGAGGGTAACCTTCCGTTTATGGCAAGTGAAATTGGTTTTCTCATTTGCCAGAGCAATGCCAGATTCCCTTTTAGGTTAAAACTGTTTAAATAAAATAAAAATGGGTCAGTTTAAGGAGAAGCCTGTCAGTCCCAGTGGTCACAGCTTATTGCCCCTGAGCACTAAACCCGTGTCAGGCCTGTTCCAGGCACTGTTCATGCTCCAGTCGTTTAATGCTCACGACATCCCACCCTTGGCAGAGTAGGGCAAGTATGGCCAGTGCACTGAGTCCCTCATCAAGCTCAACTTACTCAGTTTAGGAGACATGCCTGTGTTTGAGATGCCATCCTCTACCTTCTTTGGTTGTAAAAGTCAGTTCTTTTGTGAAGTGTGGGCAAGAATGGATGATATTTGATGTCTCTGAAATATCTTCATTGGAACAAATCAGAGTGTGGATTTTTTTATTTTAATTTTGTTTACTGGTTTGTCAGATTCATCTGGGAATCATCAAGTTGTCCACTCCCACAGGCCCCTCTTCTCTAAGTGTTAAATCTCCTGTTCACGTCCCCCTCGCCTTCATGGCCCACTTTCTTCAAGGCTGTTGGGCCAACACAGCAGCTGGGAGCTGTGTCCTAGTGCAGTGCTCAGGAGCCTGGGGTGGACCACCTGGTGTCGAGCCCTGGCTCTGCTGCTTACCAGCTGTGTGGCCCTGGGTATGTTACTGAACCTCTTTGTGCCTCAGTTTCTTCCTTGGTAACATGGGATGATGTGGTTGTTGTGAGGGTAAATTAGTAATGTGTGAAAAGGGCACAGAACAGAGCCTGGTGTGCCCTGACTGTGAGGGTCAGTGGTTATAATCCCTGCTGTTATCACTGCTGTTGTTGATGCCGTCACCATCATCGTTGTCGTGAGCTGAGACGGGAAGATGGAGGTGGAGTTAGATGGGGGAGGTATGGAGGGGAGCAGTGTTCCATGTAGAGGAACCACCAGGTGCAAAGGTCCTGCGGGGACAGAGAGCTCAGCTTCCTGACAGGGCTGGAGGATCGCCCTGTCTGGCACCCCCCTCCCCGAGTCCTGCTGCTCATGGTTGCAGGATGTCATTTGCCAATTGATTTCTACCCTTGTTGAGCACCAGAATCTCCTGGGGAGCTTTCAAAGTACTGATGCCCAGGCTCAGGAGATTTTGATTCATTTGGTTTGAGGTTAGAATTAGGCATCCCTAGGGGGTTCTGAAGCACAGGATGTTTGAGAACCAGTGACTTAGATTCATTAGAAAATGCCTTCTGGAAGGAGGTGCTCATCCTCCTGGTGTCCCGTGGCTGCCTGTGAAAGCCTGAACAAGGCCGGGCTCTACCGATAGAAGCCACGGGGAACAAGGATTATACTGACAGCCAGGACTACCCTCTGTAGTAGTTGGGGCCCAAGGAAGGTGTTTGTGCTCTTGGTTTCCAGGTCACAAATTAGTATTTTGTTTACCTTGTTGGGAGTAGCTTTATTCTTAGTCTTCTCTGTCTTGAAGTCCCAGACATGATTGACAGATTTCATTCTTACCTAAATACCTGTGTCCTGTTTCTCTCTCCACAGGGCATCTGGTTCCCAGACCAGACTTGATCCATCTCTTGGAGCATGGCCAAGAACTATGGATGGTGAAGAGACACGTCTCCCAAAGCACCTGTCCAGGTAGGTCCAGGAAGGCATCCAGGAGCTGCTCAGGTGGTCATGGCCACCTTCAGACTGCAGGGGATTGCTGCCTCTGAACTTCTCTGTGAAACCCCTCATGAACTTTCCAGGGGTCGGGTTGTTTCTCGCTGACATCGGGGTATGGTGCACATCCGCGGTGGCGCTCTATACAACACACTTATTCAGAGATGCAGGTGCCTTCTGACATCAGAATGAAGCTTTAAGTTTGCCCTGGTGTAATCCAGCTGGGGGAGGGGAAACAGAGGAGAGGCAGAAGCCGTACACACTTACACAGACTCACACATCACTCCCACTCACATTCCTTTGACAAAAACTAGGCCTTTGGCCACACCTAGGTGCTCAGGACTTGGAGTTGTGGTTTAGCTGTGTGACCAAGGAGAGCAAATGGATGTGCTGTACATCAACTCAGGCTGCGATACTCAGCCTGCTCTTTAAATATCCAAGTGATGAGTGACGGAGTCATGAATGATATAGAAACCATTTTCTATGTCTTTGGGTTGTTTGAGGATATAATTAGATAATGTGGGAAACTTCTTAGTACAGTGCCTGACCCATAGTAAGGGTCAACAGAAGTATTAGCCATGTAGTAACATTAATCATAGTGGATAATAATATCGTCTTGTTACTTCCTTCTGGACTCAGAGGTAAAGGGATCTTCCCCTTGAAATGACTATCTACACTGTGCCATGTATCCCGTCCTTTCCCAACTTTTCCATCTATTCATCCATCCTGTTTGTCCACCAGATCCTGAAAACAGCCCCTTGCAGTCTATCTCTCTGTCCCTCTTGTCATGAAAAACACCAAGGTGACATTGGCCTTGCCTGCCCCACATCTGTGCTGGGGAGGGCAGATGAGCCCATCCACCACGTCAGTTGGCATGACCCCGTGGAATCATGGTTTCCCCACTGGTTGGCTCTCAGGCTTCTCAGCCACCTAGTTCACACCCTAACAGGCAGCCTGTAAAATTATTCAAACAAGCTGATGACACCCTCCTGCAGGAAGCAGGGGGCACCCCACCCTCCTGTCACTGCTAAGCCTGTCTCCCGTACCCCCTGCTGATACACTCTGCTCCCAAGTGCCACCCCCTGTGGCATGTGGTGACCGCCTTTCCCAGGCTGTGAGTGTATGTGACTAACAAACCGCTGTCACACTCATTTGTCCAGTGCCAGGTCTCATGTGTTTGGGCATCTTGTCCTGTTTTGGGGTGGGGCAGCGGGATCTCTCCTTCATTAGCAGGTTGAATAGGAGGTGGCCAGAACACCTGTTTCTTCCATCTGCAGAGAATGGTCCTGCCGTTCCATCAGGTCAGCAGGCCGGAAATTATCTCAGATAGTCCCTCAACACTTCTGTCTCCGTCAAAGCCGATATCCATCCATCCCCAAGTCCTACCCATTTTACATTCTTGTATCTCCCGAATTCATCGCCTCTGCCACCTTGGTTGCCTCCACCAGCAACATCCTGGTTTAAGCTCTCATTTTTTGCCTGGATGATGCCAGAGATTCCTGTCAGGTTTCCCCACATCATTCGGTGCCTCTGGTCAGTTCTTTTTTCTGCATCAGCTCTTGTAGCCACACCAGCATTGTTATAAATCTTCACCACCTCCCCAGCTGCTGCTGTCTTCGCATGTATGCAACTCTACTTTCCCCTCAGTCTTTAAAGACCTATCTGCATTTTTTTTTTATACCTGTGGCTTCCTTTCTTATCCTTTGCAAAGGAGGTCTTGCCTCTGACTAATGCCAGTTCCTCCACCAGAGTCTACATTTTACCTTCTGTTGCCTTCTCAGAGAACTCACCTCTTCAGTTCACTTCTTTCCTGTCTCTTCTGCATCTTCATCCTCTCTCTACTCAATGTAAAAATGTGCCCAAGTTGTTTACACTTGGGGAAAAATTAAACAAACACAAAATGCTTTTTGGTCTATAATGGCCTTTAACTTGTGTTGGCTTTACTTGTAAAACCAAGGACCTTTAAGGATTTTTTGTCATTTTTGAGAGAGATGTATGTACTTGGCTTCCATACCTTCTGTTTAAAATTTATTTCTTCTGTTTTCTTTCCTTGAAGTCTGTAGTGATATGCACAAATGTTGGTGTTCAGCATAAATTTTTACATGCATGTGAACTCAAGTGTCTTCCACCAGGTCAAGATTTAGACTATTTTCAGTACCCTTTGGAGTCTACTGATGCCCCATTCTTTCCAATACCTCCTCTTACGATGGTAACCACTATTTAGACTATATCACCATGGATTCATTTTGACTATACTTGAATGGATTTGAATGAATCCCCAAAGTATTTTCTCTTTTGTGTATTTTTTTTGATCATCATTATGTGCATGAAATTGGTTCATTTTATATACTGTTCGTGTTATAACAATGTATGGAAATATCACGATGTATTCTTTCTCCTGTTGATGGGTATTTGTATTGTTTATGTTGTTCAGATACTATGAAGTACACCTCTGTGACTATTCCAGTTCATAGCAGTTGGTGGATATAAGCTCTCCGTCCTGTTGAGTGTGTTCTCAGGGGAGGAATGGCCGAGCCATGGGGTAGGTCTCTGTTCAACTTTAGGACAAGCTTAGAAATGGAGTCCAGACCAACTGCACCATTTCACAGTCCCACCAGCCATGTGCTGTTGCACCAGATTCTCAGCACTTGGTTTTGACAGCTTTAATCTTTGATTCCACAGAGTGACCACATTGGGATTTTCTTGCTGATGTCATTGCTGTCATTCCTAATTGCCAGTGGAACAATGAGAATAATAAGGATAATGACCCACAATTTAGTGAACCCATGCCATGTTGAGACTGTGGCGAGTGCTTTGTGGGCATTTTTGTCATTTAACTCTCATGACAGCCTGAGAGACTGAGAGTCTCCTTGTTTCTCAGATGAAGAAGTTGAGACTTGGGAAAAAAAGAAGTTTTTCATCTATGATCTGCTAACTTGATAGTGGCAGGATTTGAACTGAGGCTTCAGAGCCCTCATTCATAACCTGCTTGCGATTTGCCTCTTCACACAGGAGAAGCTTATTAAATCTTATCGAGCTTCAACTTTTGTACCATTTGTGCCTCTACCCTTCTATGGCTGAGAACTTCATTCTCTTTCTTAGTTTCTTTACTGTAATCGTCCCTTCAGTGTTAGCGTCACCATCATCTGTGGTCTTTTCTTCTTTTAACTCTTAGTTTCTCTTCCAGGGTGAATCTACTAATGCCTTCTCCTTCTACGTCAACCCAATACATCTTTCCACCTCCTTTATCTGACAACTGTTTATCCATTAGGACCCAGCTCAAGGGGCATCCCCTCTAAGAGCCTTCCATGATTGCTTTCTCTGCCCCTTCCAGTCAGGTGCCACTCTCCTATACTCTTTCAGTACCAAGAGATGCCAGTTCTAAGAGCAAATGCCTACACACAGTGCCATTATTACTCTGGGCTTCCTCCCCTACTCTGGAATGTAAGATGGAGTCTCTTCTCCATCTCTGTCCTCTTTCCCCTATCCCATCCCCTCCTCCAGTTTTCCCTTTAATGGTGGCAAGGGTACAAGGACCTTAAAATAAAGTAATTGTAAAACCTGGCTTTCAGAGTTATCAAAACACAGCAGGCACCAGAGGTAACTATTTTCATCCTCATTTTCCTGGTGAAGTGATGATTTTGTTTCTTTTGTGTCACATCACTAATAGACCACTTTGTGTACTGGATTCCCCTCAGGTGAAAGAGAAAAACATCAGACCGGAGAACCAGCCCCTTCTCAGTTGGTCTTGTCAAAGGGAGCCATGTTCCAGGGAAGCCTAACTCAGGAATCTTCAAGGATCTCCAGGTTGGGGCAAGCCAGGGGTCGGGAAGGACTTTGGGAAATGCAGAAAAGGCACTTAAAGCCAGAGACAGACTCCCACGAGGATACTCTTCCTGGGAAAATGAGCTGTGAGGACGATGGTTTGGGAAGAGATGATACTCTGCTCCCCAGGGTATTACAGGAGCGAGTCCCTCCAGGAGATGTTCTCCATGCCTGTGACTCATACGGACCAGGAAAAGACTCCGTGATCCGTGAAGGGAAGAGCCCCTATGAATGCAAGGAATGCAGGAAAGGTTTTAACAGGAAGTGGAACCTTGTTCGACACCAGCGGATTCACACTGGAACGAAGCCCTATGAATGCAATGAGTGTGGGAAGGTCTTTAGCCAAAGCTCAACCCTCATTCGGCACTATGTTATTCATACCGGAGAGAAGCCATACAAGTGCACCGAGTGTGGGAAGACCTTCAAACGCAGGTCATACCTCATGCAGCACCTTCCGGTTCACACCGGTGAGAAGCCCTATGAGTGCAGTGAATGCAAAATGGCCTTCGCCCATCGCTCTACTTTTATTCGGCATAATAGGACCCACACCGGAGAAAAACCCTTCGAATGCAAAGAATGTGAGAAAGCTTTTAGCAACAGGGAATACCTAATTCAGCACTACATCATCCACACTGGAGAAAAGCCTTACGACTGCGGGGAGTGTGGGAAGGCCTTCAGATGCAGTTCGGAACTCATGCAGCACCAGCGGATTCACACTGGAGAGAAGCCCTATGAATGCATCCAGTGTGGGAAAGCCTTTCACCGGAGTGCAAACCTCATTCAACACTCTGTCATCCATACCGGGGAGACGCCTTACAAGTGCATTGAGTGTGGGAAGGCCTTCAGGCGCAGGTCACACCTCATACAGCACCGTCAGGTTCACACTTGAGAAGAGCCCTGTGAGTGCAGTAATGTGGAAACACCCTCACCTGCCACTCTGCTTTGGTCTTCCAGAATAGGCTTCACACTGGGCCCAACCCTTTTGAGTGCAGAGAATGTGGGAAAGCCTTTTGCCACAGCTCTTTCTCAACTGACCATTGAGGATTCACACTGCAAAGATGTGAATGTGAGATAACCTCCAGCCTCAGTTCAGCCCTCAAGGAACTTCGGAAGACTCATACTGGAGAGAAATGTGGGGAGGTCCTTTACCAGTCGGCCAACTTCGGTCAACATCAGTGAATTCATACTGAGGAAATTTCTGAATATAACTGCTGAGGACAACCTATAGCCAGAAGAAAAATCTTATTTGCCATCTGAGAATTCATATTGAAGAGTCATGAATGTCATCTCTGTAAGAAAGCCTTCTGTGATCATGACTTGTCATCTGAAGAGTCATATTAGAATCTGACCCCACTTGGGCTTTGTTCTACCTGTGAGAAAGCATACAGAGACATACCCCCTGGTTATTATGAACTCATAAACACCTCCAGCCACTGATCTCTCCTTGGTTTATACTGGAAAGCCAACTCAGGAATATTTTTTAAAAAGAGAGAGAGAGGACGCAGTGATAGTATAGAAGAAAAAAAGTAAAATAAATGCTGTCATGAAGGATTCTCAACACCTTTGTTTGACTTTTATATACCTTCACTCCTACTCTGTCAGGGGAGTTGGACAGCTCAACTTTCAACATTTGTTGAAAGTCTTCTTTGTTCCAAACATCATTAACCACAAGGAGCACAGTTCTTTGTGAGAGATATGAAGACTTGAGTCATGAAGTATTTGAACCCATAAGAAAGTAGAGTACTGAAAATGCCATCATGTGACACTTAGCTCCTATTTTATATCTAAGTAGAGAGGATCCACCTATGGATGGTCAGATTTTACTGTGCCACTTAAGATTGTTTAAGGCTTGGTTTTTATTAAAAACAAACCACAAAATACTTTCTTCATGTGGTATCAAATGTGCAATGCTCTCACATTTTCTTGAATCCCATTCTGCCTGTTAGTTTATTCTGTGGCATGGGGATGATTGTGCCACTGTGCCTCCTTCCCAGGTGAATCCTAATTCTTTCCCTGATGCTTCTCAGGTTCTTCAATCCTCTGCTGAGGGGCATTTCCAAGTCCTCGGCAGTTTTCTAGGGGTTGAATTGTAGCTTAAAAAAAGAAGTAAAATACACAGCTCAGGAAAAGTCATATTAAACTCAAAAAACAAACATTGAGGAGGAATCTCCATGAGATAACCTTGTGTGTTTTCTGCAAGATAAAATCCTGGGGTTTTACCAAGCACATCAGATACATACATGCAGGATTTTTACTTGGGTTTCACTGTGACCACCATGGGCTTAGTCCCTTGGTGCCATCATTGGATGCACATCTCGACATTTCTGGAATTGTCCTTCAGTCTAGATTTCAAGCCATATGAGATACATCAGGTTAAAACATTTATTTCACAGAAAAACATAAAAGCAATGACATACTCTTTTTGAGCCTTCCTCAGCTGTTTAAACGGCCACATATTGACTTCGCCATAACGGGCATGTACCTCTTTGAGGTGCTTTGTCTACATATTATCATGGATGCTCTTCGCAGTGAGTCAGGAGGGGCTTTATAATGCTTCTGAGGACAGTGTATATAGTGCTCTGTTGTTGGGGAAGTGAGTTGCTTCTTGAAGGCAGCACCCTCCTCTGTCCTCTCTGTGGCTGTACCTTAGCTGAGCCCCTGGGTCCAGGAGAGTTGTAGAAACCCCTCTCAAAACACTTTGGCTCTCAGCTGAGTGTGCTGCTTTCTATGCCTATGTTGTCTGTTTTTTTCCCAAACCATGAGAGACATGCTCTGCAGAGGATGAAGCGCTCCAGAGCATTCATTCCCTTGTCATCCAGCTCTTTTCCATACAGTTTTCACTTATGTGGTTAAGTCAGAGGAGTCAGCTGTTTGTGCTCTGACGGGCAAGACTCCTGAGGCCCCATCCTTTATCCACACATTGGCACCTTGTCTCCTGGGTAGAGTGAACACAGGGGTGACTAAGACATGGGCCTCACCTGTGAGCAGGGAGTGAGCTCACCATCTAATGTGGAAAACACACCTGAAAACAGGTGCACTAATAAAACTCTGCTGCTTTGACAGAAATGTGTCTGGGGACCCCAGGAGTACAAGTGGAAGAAGGGTCAAAACTTGGAATTGGGTGGGCTTATATGGAGGCAGCTAAGAGCTTGGTTCTGGGGCTAGAGTGGGATTCCAGCGCATCTGAGCTGTGCTCATTACCAGTCAAGTGACCTTAGATATTTCCATTCTCCTCTCTTAGCCTTATTGTTCCTAGCTGTAAAATTGGGAAGGTGGGCAATAAGGTGTAAAGTACAGGGAAGGGAAAGACAGTAAATGAAATAAAATGCAGGCTCCTAAATGCAGAAACCTTAGGCAAGTTCAATGGTGGGCAAGAGCTCTTCCAGCAAAAGGAACACCATGTGGAGAGACACTAAGGCAGGCAAGATCTTTGCCTGATAAAGGAGCCAGGAGGAGACCAGTGTATCTGGAGGGGAAATAGCGGCAGCAGTGATGTGGATTGGGGGCAGGGCCAGATGCACAGAGCTTTGTAGGCCATGATGAGAAATGGGAAATTCTAGCTGCTCTGGGAGACTGAAAAGAGACTTAACGAGGGTGAAATGATCTTACTCATTTTTAAATTTCTTTGTTATGTGGAGGACAGACTGAGGTGGGGCCAGAATTGATGTGGTGAGACAGGGAGGAAGCCGCTGTGTTCTCCAGGAGTGTGATGTTGGAGGTGATGGGAAGATGATTGATACAGTACATACTTGGGTCTGAGCCAACAAGATGTGTGGCTATTTGGAATGATGGGGTGTGGTGGTCTGGAACTGTGTGTACCCCAGGAAAACATGTTCTTAAAGTTAATCCATTCCTGTGGGTGTGAACCCATTGTCAGTCAGACCTTTTGGTGAGGATACTTCAATTAAGGTGAATTTTGGTGTCTGAGAGGTGAAGAGGCTGGCCTAGTTAGGCACTGGCAGGAACATCAAGGAAAGGGTCTCCTATTAGAGACCTCTGAGGGTGAGTTCTTTGCCAAAGGTGGCCCCAGAAATCAGGGCGCAGCCCCTTTAGGAGGAAGCAAAGCGCCTCCCCGTCTTTGGAACATTGGCACATTATCTCCCAGCGCTAGCCGCGGTGCTGCCTGGCCACCTTCCCGGAGCACCGGAAGGGCCTCTCTCATGCTGGGCGAGTAATAGAAACTACGATACCCAGAAGGCTGTGCCCTGCGTCCACAACCGGCACTGGGCCAATGATGGCCCAGAAGAGGACTGCTTCCTGGGGTCCCCTGCGGAGAGGGCGGGACTTCCGGCGACGCCGTAGTGGCAGTTGGTTTGGTTGGGGTGGGTGGGTTCGCCCTGGTGGTGGTGCGTCCTGGGCGGCTCCTCCGGACCCAGCAGGGAAGGCTGGGGACGGGAATGCGCCTCCCTCTCGAGCCCCTGTGCAATCCGTAGAATACTCGTGACGAGGGCGTCCCTTAGAGGCGCACAGGGGCACGGGCTTCCCGGGGCCTCGGCCCCCGCCCTCCTTCCCCGGGTCTCCGGAAGTGGCGCCCGGGCTTCCTGCGCCTTTCACGCGGGGGAGACTGAGGCGCGCAGTGCGATCGGCCGAAGTCACGCCCCGACCACAGAAGGACAAGGTGGCGAGTCGGCTGAAGCCGCGGGACCTGCCCGGGTCACCCGCATTTCACCGCCCCGCTCCCCACACAGGGTTCGATGGCGGTGGTGCTGATGGCCCCGGCAGATGAGGGAGGCGGCTTCAGGCCTTCACCCGCTGGAATCCCTGCCCTCCTGTTCTCGGCACTCTGAAATAAAGGATGGTGTTATCCTCGGATCTTTAGCCTTTCCTGCTCTATGCCTTTTAGTCTGGAGCGTCTACAGCGAAGTCATTTTCTGCCAAAGATCCTGAATCCGTGCCGGAGATGATACGAAGTCCTTCTCATTTCTGGAATCCAGTGGGTTGAAGTGAGGGAGGGTTTCACAGGCCCTGGATCTAGCACATTCAAATCTCTGGGAATGGTACTGAACTGAGAGTGCTCAGGGGACTTCAGGTCTCATGTGATCAGAGAGGTGGTGGGCAGAAGTCAGCCCTGGAATGACAGGCTAAATAGCTGTTCCTCTAATCCACGGTTGATGGAGGCCTTGGAAGTTTAGAGGGAAGGAGGGAGGTGATCTGACCATGTTCTTGCAGGGGCCTTCTGCCTGTGGGGATGAGGGGTGGCAAGGAGACCAGGGAGTAGCCTCCTGCTGTAGTCCTGGTGAGTGGTGATGGTGGCTGGACCAGGTTTGTGGCTGTGGAGGTAGAAGTGACTGGATTCTGGATCTATTTGTTTCTTGTTTGTTTTTGTTTTCTAATTGGCTGACCAGACTTTATTATGTGCAAAAGAAGAGGAAGAAACAAGGACAACTGCAAGATTTTTGGCTTTAGCAGCTGGTGGTGCCACCAACTGACCTAGGGAAGTTGGTTATGGGAGGAATTCTCAATGGAAGTATCAGAAGTAGGTTTTGACCATGTATTTATCTGATTTTCCAGGTACCCCCAAATGGAGGTGATGAGTGGGCAATTAGACTCACAGTTATGAGGTCTTGGGGAGGCAGGCAAGTTACAGACATCCACAGTGTGATGTCTGGAGTGTGGAGCAAGGTGGAACTGTAGGTCAGGTTTAGGTGAGTGAATCTTCAGCATGTGCTGGCAATGCCATTAGGGAGAAAGCAATGGAAGGGTCGGCCTTGAGGCTGGATATATTGCTTGGGCACCTTTTTGGGGGTGGTAGGTCACAGAAAGACAAATAAGGAAGAGTAATGTCTGCTGTGGAACTGAGGCTGTTTGTGGGGAGAATAGGGTGTTGCCTGTGGCAGTTTTTCTGGGGGGAGTAGATAGAGATGGATGCTGAGTCTAGAGCAGTAATAGAGGGAAGAGTACAATAAGGCCTATGCGATGCTTATTCACACCTGTAAGTTCCTACCAGGCCTCTGTGGTGACCCATGGTGGGGCCTGGAGATTTTCAGTCAGGCTGGTGGATTAGCTCAGGGCAAATGGGATCAGCTTGAGAGTTGCTAGGACTGGGGTGGGTGGGAGGAGAGGGTCAGAGGATTTATTTGGTTTTTGAATAAATGTGACTGATGAAAGAGTAAAGTGTTGTTGGGCAAATATAACTAATAACAAAATTTCCTACCAAACCAGAAAGCTTCCACAAATTAGAAGAGAAAGAAAAGTTGTATTATTGAGGAGGCATTAAACCAGAATCGCATTGTAGGCAGTCAGCTAAAGAGATTGCAAAGACTGAAAGAAATCTTACTCTTTATATAGCCAAGCAGATATAACCCATTACGTATATATTCTCAAGATAAATCATAGGTAGTCCTCAATATAACTTGACAGCACCGTTTCGTACACATAATTATCCTAAATTCACCTGGTAATTGGGGGTGGAGGTGGCCATCTGTGTAAGCTAATCTTTTTTATCCAAAGGAAAGTAAACTCATATTTTTATGGCAGGAGGTGGTTTTGCAATTTGGAGTCAGGTGCCTGCCAAAGTTAGGCTCTTCCTCTCCAGTGGAAACTGGGATATGGGGGCAGGATCGTCATTTCTGAGTACATTTAAAAGAGATGGCCCTCAGGTCTTTGAGAATGACATTCCTTCTACCAAAGTTGACCTGAATTTCACCAGCATTTTCTGCTTTTAGGTTTTTGGGGTGGAACAGATAGTGATGAGTCACCTTCTGAGCATAGTGTTTTTGTGGGAATCCCAGGGCACTTCTGTCCACCCAGAAAGCCTACCCAGTGACATGTATATGTGGCCTACTCTTGAAAGACATTTTGTACCTGGCTGAATACCAAGCAGCATATCCCAGGTAGAATCTGTACATGTTTGGGGCACGTGGAAAGAGGTTCCGGTTCAGTGCAAACCTTCACCATCAACAGATGCATCAGAGTGGAGAGAAGAATAATAAAAAGACAGGAGAGCAGGACCTGTTTATAAAAGATTGCCTTTCAAATGCAGGGAGGGTGGAAAAGACTTCCTGAACAAAGCAGGCTTTTTCCAGCATCATGTCACTCACCAGGGGGAAGTCACAGAAAAGCCACAGACAGTGCAAAGGATTACCAGCATGGTGAATATGGGAAAGCCTTCAGCCCACGTGACCATGTCATTTGGCACCAAACATTTCACACAAGAGAAAGGCCTTAGGAGTGCAGCAAATGTAAAGACATGAGCTCTGAGTTAGCACCTGAGACTGCACAACCCAGGAAAGCCTTGTGAGTGCAACATGTGATTGAAAGTCTTCAGTGACAACTCCAACCTCATTACACGTTGGAAATTTCATCCTGGTAAATGGACTTGAAGGTGCAGCAAATGTGGGAAGGCTTTTAGCCCGAGGCTAGAGATTTGTTACAGGTTTGTTCCCCACCACCACCCCGAACTATTTCTGTCTTTGTTTTGAATAACCACAGAATTATTATTAATAACTTTCAGTAATTTAAACAGTTCACAGTTCTGTAACCATTAGAAATCTCAACTCCAAGTGGAGACTTGGCCATTTGTAAGGGTAGATACATATTGGGGGGAAAAATTCACTGGTGCACTAAGGGAAAGAGACTATTCCTCTCTATCCCCTCACTTATAGCATTTAGTCTTTTTCTGACCTTTTGAGATGTATAGAAATATTTTTAAAAGCTAAATAGGTCTCGTAACCACCTTTACAACTCAGGAATGTCTTTTGCAAAGATCCGGGAGCCATCCCTTTGAAACGCATTCATTAGCAAGCATAGCGCCCCTGTCTCCTAGTTTCTCTGGTAGGGAAGGAACCTAACTTTGGTAGCAGCCAGGCTCCAAATTGCAAAATCACCTCCTGTCGTAAAGATAGGAGAAGTTGATTTTTCCTTTGGATGAAGGCAATTAGCTTACATTGATGGCTACCACAATTAGCAGGTGAATTTAGGATGAACTATATGTGACAAATGGTAATGTCAAGATTTCTTACTTGAGGACTAGTGATTGTTTGTCTTAAGAACAAGTCTGCAGGTATTGCCTGGCTATATAAAGGGGTCAGATTTCTTTCTGATTTTGCAGTCTCTTTAGTGTGTTGCCTATGATACATCACATCCTAATGCAATACTTATTCAATTATAAAACTATCTTTCTCTTCTAGTTTTGTGGAGAGATTTTCTGGGTTGGCAGTTTTTGTTTCTAATTGTATTTCCCCAACAAATCTGATGAGGATGGGATAAGTTGGGCAGTTCCTGAATTGAGTGGATCAGCTGAACATCTTATGACTACCCAATAGTCAGGTAAGAGACCCCGAATTATAAAAAAGTCTCCCAGCTAGCTCTCTGCTCTCTTGGAATACTAGCCAAACTACCCTCTCCAAGTCAGTATTTTACTATTGAATAAGCCTGGCTAATATGGGCTCTAAAATCCCAACAGGATTATCATTGGCTTTGATGGTGGGAAAATATGGGAAGGCAGGTATTTTGCCTGCAGATCTTTCTCTTAAAGGGTTAATGCCTCTCTCTCATATTAGGAATGGGTGTATGAAAATCCAGTCTTGGAGTTGCTTGAAATTGGCTCTTTGGATTTGGATAAATGAACCTCCTTCCTTGGTTCTTAGACCCCTTTTTCATTCTAAGCAAATAGGATGAGTTTAATTTTAAGGAAAAAATTAAAAAATGATTTGGATAGCCAGAGGAAAAGATTGAGAAAAATAGAGGAGGAAATAAAAGAATTAAAGACACTTTCTCTTTCTTAGAACCCTCCTGCTTTCTCTGCTGTCTGTGCTCCTTTCCTTCCCCTGCATTTCTTTATCCCTTCCTCACTCAAATAGACTCCAGGAAGAGGGTGGAGATGACCTTGTAGAGGGTGGTTCGCTTCATTAGCTGGATTTCCCTCCCAAGAGGGCTGGGGGCACAAATTCTTCAGTCGTGGATGAATTCCTGATAGATTTAAGGACCTACCCCTGAGTCCACTTTGTTTCTTAGCCCAGTTTCCACCTCCGAAATCTTTTACCACCCACACACCAGGTAGATAGAGAAGTGTGTTATGATAAAGAGAGCTTGGATAAAGACCGTGTCCCCATAGGAGGGCTACAGGAAGGTGAGTAGCTGCACCAGTCACTGGGAAAAACGACAACAGAAATAGCTGATGACTGTCAACATGGTAGGGGATGTCCAGTGCCCTATCTTTTACAGCCCTCCAACAGCCCGGGGGCCGGTCCCGGTTTTGCACACGGAGGCCATCTGGTTCCCTCTGGTCCCTCTAAGGATCCTTCCTGCGCCCTGTAGACCCTTCCTCCCTGGGTGCTGACTCGGATCTTATCTGAGAGAGCAAAGCTGGAGGGGCTGTCTGTAAATGGCCCCCTTAATCTCCCCAGACCATCCAGGGCTGGGGAACGATTAGGCCGGCAGTTTCAGGAGTGATTCCCACCAGGGCCCCCGCTGTCCAGCAGTCCAGCCCAGCTCTCTCCTGCCCTCCCACGACTGGCACTGGGGGACCTGGGTCCGGCCTCACAGGCACCCCCAGCCCCAGCAGCGGGCTGAGCCCCAGCCAGTCCTCTCACCCTGCCTGGAAGCTGCACCCTGGGGCCCTCCCTCGCCCACGGTGTGAATCGCTTTCCCCCAAAACTCACTTCCATCTCTCCGCAGCCGGGCACTCCCGACAGGGTGGCGGTGTCACTGCAGACTGCCACAGGCAGTCATTTGTCCCCTGGGTGCTATGGGTTCCTCCTAAAGGGCACCGCGGGGTGCCCCCAGCTCGGTGCCCCGCAGTTCTCACCGCCGCTGCAGTGGCCGCGGTGAGCGAGGCTGAAGGGCTGACAGTGCCCGCGGTGGCCCTCCCGGTCCCGGCTCTGCTCGAGTTCAGCCCCCTGTGCCCTCCCTCCCCGCCCGGCCCGCAGCTGTCAGCCCGCGGGCCCCTGTGCCTCCCGGCCTGTCCCGCGCGCCCCCGGCCGGTGTCACGGCGCCGCTCGCCACCTCGGCTCCTCCACGATCGCCGCTCGGGCACTGCGGAGGCCTGGGCGCCGGGCCGGGGGAGACTCTGCTCCACGACGTCCGCGCACGCAGCTCCCCGCGGCCGCGACCCACGGGGCCAGGGCGGTGCCAGGGTTGGGGCCAGGGACAGTGTTGGGTGGGGTGGATCACGGACGCCGTCCCTGAGGAAAGGACCCGGGAGGAGCCCGGAGGGGCCCTCAGGGACCCGAGGCGAGGGGCGCGGGCGAGCTGGGGACTGAGGGCGAGTGACGTCGTCCCATGAAGATTTTACCAGAATCCCTGGATGCGGGGCCGGGGAGAGAGGAGAGGACCCGAGATGGGCAGAGGGGCCGGGAGCCACCAGCGCCGCCCGGGGAGCCGAGGTGACTCCGCGCTGGGCTGTCGGGTGTCCCGGGCGGCGCGGGCATCTTGGGGTCGGGATGAGGGCGAGGGCGAGAGGGGCTCCGCGTCGGCCCTCGGGCTCAGCTGCCGCGCCCCCGGGAACCCCGGGTCCCCGGCGTGGGGCTCGCGATCTGCACCCCAGCTCCACGGCCACCTCCTGACCCGGCGCCGGGCGCCCTAGCGCGTGACCTGAGGGTGGTTATGGCCACAGCCCCTCCTCGGCGGGTTGTGAGCGGTAAATGGGTCAATCCCTGCGAAGCACCTGGATCTCCTGCGCGGCGGCCTCCCGCGGCCACCACCCGGCCGCCCCGCCGTGGACACGTCACCTCCAGCGAGGAGCCCGCGGGGCCCGCCAGGCCCGGAGAGAGGGCGCCCCGGCCGCACAGCCCGCAGATCACAAAGAGGTGGTGACGGCGCCCCGGAGCACCCCGGATCCCCGTCGTGACCCCCGGCGATGTGCAGGGTTGGGGACTGGCCAAGCCAGGCTGCGCCGTGGGGACGCTGTGGGCGCGGGTGTTGGCGTGGAGAACGCTGCCTGCTTTGCGCGCCTGTCTCTCTGCCCTGCTGTGGTGTGACGGGACAGTTTGAGGGTTTCTTCAAGAGTAAAACCTAGCCCTACCCTGTGAGGAAAGCACTGCCCTCCCAGGCATTTACACTAGAGAAATAAAACACGTATCCATGTGAAGACCTGTACTTTCACCTGTGTAGCAGCGTAATAACCCCGAACAAAGAGAAGTACATTAAACTGGAGTCAAGAAAAGTCTACCACACATAAAGCAAAATGAATAACCCAACTTAAAAGTAAATTAAGGATTATAGTCAATATATTTCAAGTATTAGAAGACTGAGAATAAAGCAATAACCTCAGTACAATCTTTAATTTCTTTTTCCTTCATAAAGCCCACCTAGATGAAAATCTTGGAGGGAATATTCAAATAAGAAAAGGAATCAAGTTGGAATATTTTGGAATATATATGGAAAGTAAAGGTAACAAAATATCCTTGTATGTTTTAATATAGTCTAACCAAAAAGAAATCAAGCCGAACAGCTTAGAAGTTATTTAAATCCACTAATTTGTTAAAGATTGAGTATATAAATGCTAAATAAATCTAATGAATAAGCCCTACAAACTAAAGAAAGAGTGCAAAACTCTTGTATAGACACTTTAAAAAAGAAAAGAAAAAAGCATAAACTTACTGTTTTAGGAAAATGCAAGTTAAAACAAAACTCATTACACTGGCAAAACCTAGGAAGTTTGACACTTTAGAAATTCGTAAATATCATTAAACTACTAGTAGGTGTCTAGATTGGAAAAATCATTTTGAAGAACAGTTTGGCATTATGCATTAAATTTAAACTTGTGCCTACTTGTGGAAAAAAAATTCCCATCCTTGATATATACTTAGGAAGATATGTTTTTATATACATCAGAACATGACAAGTATGTCTAAAGTAGCAATGCTTACAATTGCCCAAAACACAGGTAAAGAACAACAAAAGCCTTCAACAGAACAATGTATACACAAATTCATAGCATGGAATACCATATAAAATTGAAAATGATGATGTACATGTGAAACATGAGTAAAATCACAAGCATACAAATGAAGTAAGACACATACTGTGATGGTTAGGGTCATATGTCAACTTGGCCAGGTGATGGTGCCCAGTTGTCTGGTCAAGCAAGCACTGGCCTAACCATTACTGCAAGGACATTTGTGGCTGGTTAATAAACCAGAAGACTGGTTTATTAAATCATCCGTCAATTGATTGCATCCTTGGCTGATTACATCAACAAAGGGCGTGTCTTCCACAATGAGAGAATTCAACCAGCTGGATTTAACCCAATCAGTTGAAGACTTGTAAGGGAGAGGAGAGAGAACTTTCATTTCTTCAACCATCCAGACTCTCCTGGGGAGTTCATCAGAGACCTTTGTGGGAGTTGCCAAGTCACGGTCTGCCCTATGGAATTTGGACTCATGCATACCCACAGTTGCGTGAGACACTTTTATAAAATCTTGTATTTATAGATACCTCGTATTGATTTTGTTTCCCTAGAGAACCCTAACTAATACAGGCATTGAGAATTGTTACTTTTTGTGCAAAGGCCAGAAGACCTGTTGGAAACAGCCTCAATGCCCATCTCCAGGGGACCGGATGAATGAATGAGGGCTCAACAGATTCCTCCTGCTCGGACGATGAGGGAGATCAAAGTACAGACTTTGGTTTTTGTTTGTTTGTTTGTTTGTTTTTTTTTTTTTGGCTTTTATAAAAGGGTGTTTATTAGGTTATTCAGTTACAGTCTTTTTTTTTTTTTAATCATCATTTTATTGAGATATATTCACATACCACGCAGTCATACAAAACAAATTGTACTTTCGATTGTTTACAGTACCATTACATAGTTGTACATTCATCACCTAAATCAATCCCTGACACCTTCATTAGCACACACACAAAAATAACAAGAATAATAATTAGAGTGAAAAAGAGCAATTGAAGTAAAAAAGAACACTGGGTACCTTTGTCTGTTTGTTTCCTTCCCCTACTTTTCTACACATCCATCCATAAACTAGACAAAGTGGAGTTTGGTCCTTATGGCTTTCCCAATCCCATTGTCACCCCTCATAAGCTACATTTTTATACAACTGTCTTCGAGATTCATGGGTTCTGGGTTGTAGTTTGATAGTTTCAGGTATCCACCACCAGCTACCCCAATTCTTTAGAACCCAAAAAGGGTTGTCTAAAGTGTGCATAAGAGTGCCCACCAGAGTGACCTCCCGGCTCGTTTTGGAATCTCCCTGCCACTGAAGCTCACTTCATTTCCTTTCACATCCCCCTTTTGGTCAAGAAGATGTTCTCTGTCCCACGATGCCGGGTCTACATTCCTCCCCGGGAATCATATTCCACGCCGCCAGGGAGATTCACTCCCCCGGGTGTCTGATCCCACGTAGGGGGGAGGGCAGTGACTCCACCTTTCAAGTTGGCTTAGCCAGAGAGAGAGGGCCACACAGATTTCGCTGATCTCAGCAGTTCGACATTTTCATGAGTGTTGTATGAAGTATGCCCAAAGACAGATTGCTCTGTGGTGTCCAGTCCACGCAGTTCCTGGCTTTTTACCTACTTTCCTGGAGGAGTAACTAAAACTTACAGCTCACCAGTCTGCCATCTTGCCCCGCCTCCTTCCCAGACTTTGGTTTTGCTTTAACATTTGCATGGGTTTTTTTTTTAAACTTTTTATTTCAAAATATTTCAAAATATACACAAATATTAGAATGTAATGATCCCATCTCCAACCATGATTAACTCATTGCCTCCCCCATTCTCATCAGCCCCTTTCTCAGCCTAACCCTGGTCCTTCATCCCAAAACCCATTCTGTGGATTCATTTCTGGGGATGCCAGACACATATTAGTCAAGGGGCTGCCTCCTCCCACGAAATTCTCCATATTCTTCACCAGTAATTCTCTGCTTTCAGGTTGTTGCCGTGGAGTGGAAGCTGAGAAGCCAGGAAGCTACCTTCAAAGCAGAATGTTTCTGTGGAAAGAGTGTCTCAGGGCAGGACTACAAAGCCAGGTCCATCTGCCAGGAGGTTCATCCCTGTGAGATGTGTTCTTGCCTGGAAAGACGTTTTCTACCTGGCTGAACACCAGAGAATAAATCTGTTCCAGTTTGCTAATGCTGCCATTAAGCAAAATACTGGATATGGATTGGCTTTTATAATAGGGCTTTATTTGATTACAAATTTACAGTCTGAAGGCCATAAAAATGTCCAAATTAAGGCATCAACAGGAGTATACCTTCACCAAAGGAAGGCCAATGGTGTCTGGAAAAGCTCTGTTAGCTGGGAAAGCATGTGGCTGGCATCTGCTGATCCCAGATTGTGTTCCAGCTCCTCTCTCAGCTCCTGTGCTTTCTCAAAATGTTTCTCTTGGGGTGTTTTGTCCTCTCTTCTCTAGAGCAAACACTGGACTAGAATCTCCAAAGTGTCAGCAAAAGTCTGCTTTGAGTTGCCATCTCCAAAATGTCCCTCTCAGCTGCTCTGAGGTCCTTCTGTTTGTGAGCTCTTTTATAGGGCCGCAGTGATTAAATCAAGATCCACCCTGAATGGGCGGGGTCCATATCTCCATGAAGTAATTCAATCAAACTATTCACCCACAGTTGATTGAGTCATGTCTCCATGGAAACAGTCAATCAAAGGATTCCAACCTAATCAACACTCATACATCTGCCCCCACAATATTACATTAAGGAACATGACATTTTGGGGGACAAAATACATCCAAGTCGGCACATTGCTTTTTAAATGCAATTTTACTGAGCTATAGTCACAAACCATATAATCCATCCAAAGTATTCAGTCCATGGCTCACAGTATCATCACATAATTTTGCATTAATCACCACAATCAATTTTAGAATGTTTTCATTACTCCAAAAAGAAAATAAAATATAAAAGAAAACCCAAAACATCCCATATCCCTTATTCCCCCTAACTGTTGACCCTTAGTATTGGAGTGGGTATTTTTCACATGAAAAATGTTATATAAGCAAAGGGAAAAAAATTCTTTGTTGTGATTATTTGCATCCATGGCTATGCTAAACTGTTAAAAAGTAAGGCATTTACAGACAGACAGAGTGGGGGGGGGAGGGAGAGAGATGTGACAGATAGACATGGCAAATGTGGCAAAATGTCCCAATTGGTGGATCTGGATTTGGGGAGACAGGGGTATGTTGGAATTCTGCATATGGGATTTGTATTATTTTTGTAACTATACTGTAAATTTGAAAGTATTTCAAAATAAAAAGTTTTTTTTTTTAAGTAAGACATTTAGATATTAGGAAATCTCTGATAGTAAATGGAAGCACAGCATTTCTTCTTATAGTAGATTTCATCCGAATACTTAAAAGTTGCTTGTAATTTTGGAATGAGAAGATACTTTGGTAGTAGTAGGTTTGGAGCCATTTGAGCTGGTGTGACGGATAGATCTGGAACTCTGCCCCAGTGGGAGAAGGGGACGTCTCCACCCCGGCCAGGAGCTCACGGGAACAGATGCTCTGGACCTCCCGGCCGGCCCTGGAGGCTTCAGCGATTCTGCAGAAGCCTCTTCCAGGGTTGCGCGCAGTTCCTCAGACGCTCCGTGATGGCGGGCCTCAAACCCGAGCTGCAGAACATCTGGCCCAAATAGAGAGGCCTCCTGGGGTTGGTGGACAAGCTCCGGGTGGGGGGACAACAAGAGAAAGCCTGGGATTTGGCTCTCCAGGCCGGGATCTTGGAGTCCAATCTGGGTGTGTTTTCCAGATTTAGGACAAAATAAGGAATGCCCAGATAAATGTGAATTTGAGGTCAACAGTGATTTTTATTTTTAGTTCAAGTTAAGGGAAAAACTTACATTAAAAAAACTCGTTATTTTTTATTTGCAATTTAACTGAATGTCCAGTATTTAATCTGATAAAAGTATTTAAAGGTGAATTGATCAGTATGAACTGCAGAAACAGGTGAGGGCTGAAGGGCCGCTGGGAGAGGGGAGCTTGCACATCACACCTGGTCTCTGCCAAAGTGAGTCCCCTTCCCCGCCAAACCTCTTCACCCCGGCCTGGCCTTTCCCACGCTCCGACTCCCACTTGCTCTGCGTGAGCGCCTTCCTCGCACGGCTCCCCTGGCCTTTCCCGCTGGCTTCTCTCTTTCCTCTCCTCCCAGGCTCTCTGTTCTCTCCCCCAGGGCCCGACGGTGGCCCCAACGACGGGACAAGGGGGCCCCCGCCTGCGGGTCCTGCCCATCTGCCCCTTCCTCCAGCACGTCCTCGGGGCTGAGGACGGACAGGGCTGGTGTGACCGCCCGAGGGCAGCGGGGTAGTGTGAACCGCTTTGCTGAAAACCACCGCCCTGAAAAGACCGTTGGTTCCCGCCCCGGGCGCGGTGCAGGGACGGCTCCGGGGCGAGTCCGGTGGCCTCGGCCCCTCGCGCCCGGCTGGGTCCAGCCTCGACGGCCCCGGGTTGCTGGAATCGGTTCCCTCTGGTTTCTCTCGGTGGCTTTGGGGCGTCGCCAGCAGCGTTTTCTGGGGTCATCGGTTCAGCAGGACCCTGAAGCTATCTCGAAGCTTCCACTCATTCAGTCTCTCACGCATTTAAAGGCATTTGCCAAGTGCCGGCTTCTGAGTAACTGCTGGGGATCCAGTGGGGAGTAAAACACAAAAATCCCTGACTCTGAGTTGGTTACTTCTGTGGGAGTGACAGACAATAAACCAGACACGTAGATAGGACACAGAGCTTGTCCAGTGGTGCTACGTGCTCAGGAGAAACAAAGCAGAGAAAGTGAAGAGGGACTCGGGGGGTTTGGGGGGTTGGGGCGCATTGTGGAGGGGTCTCCACGGCAGGCCCCGCTGAGAAGGAGCCATCTCAGCCGAGACCTGGGGGAATGCAGGGAGGGGTCCCCAGCAGACGGAGGGGGCCAAGGCCAGGGGCGGGAGCGAGGCTGCCGGTTCCGGAGCAGGGGGCGGGCAGGGGCCGGGGGGAGGCGCCCGCAGCCCCGCAGCGATCTACCGGGTCCCCGGGCCCGTCGGGGAGGCGGCCGGTGCCTTCAGTCTCTGCTGCTGCGTCTGCTGAATGTGTTGATACAAAAAGGCCTTGCATTTTCCCGTTAGCTTCATGCTTCTATTAATCCGCTTTTACTGCATTTTGGGAAAGTGTGAGTTTTGAGAGACTGGGGGTGGGGAAGGGGGCGCGGAAGGACTCTCACCAGAGGCAGTTGGATTCCTGAAGCGGTTGAGAAGCTGCCAGCAGAGAAGGGACAGTCAGACCTAACGGGGTCCCCCCGGGCGGCGGGAACGGAGGGGAGGCCGGTTAGAAGCCCCCCGCCCTGGAAACCCAGGGAGGAGCTGGCGGCGGCCGGGGTGGGGGCCCTAGCAGTGGACGTGGTGGAAAATGATGCGATTATGATAAAACCGGGAAGTGGATGACAGGGTTGCGGTTGGCTGCTGTGCGCACCCCTTCCCTCCTGAAACAGAGCCCCTCCGCTCCCCGGCTCCCGCCGTCCACCAGCTCGGCCGCGCACCCCACAGGGAGCAGGAAACGCCTCTTCCCCTCCCAGCTGCCGCCCCCTCCTCAGTGAGGACCCCCCACCGCCAATCTGGGGTTCGAACCCGAAGCCTCCTTTCTCCCCCCAGCGGATCCCTCAGACGCGGAGGTCTCCCCCCGCCCCGGCCCCGCGCGCCTCCGCTGTCAGGGACCCCCGGGCCTGGGGAGGACCCGCGGTGTTAGCTTTGACGCTTGAAATCCATGACGTTCAGAAAATTAATTTTAAAGTATTTTGTTTTCTAATTGTGTACGTCCCTTTTGATAAAACTTGACCAGACTTCATGTGAAACTAGTGATAACCTTCATGTACGGTGAAGGCCGCGCGGGCGCAGGGCGGGGACCCGCGGGACTGGCGCGTGAGCACGCGGAGGGTCCCGGCGCCACTGCCCGGCCAGGCCCTTGATTTAAGCAGCGGGCGGGTCCCTCCACCGCGTCATTAACCCAATCACTCGATCCGACCCTATAAAAGGGACGGGCTGTGGGGAGTCCCGTCAGAGGAACCCGGACTCTGCCCAGCGTCCAGGCCGAGGTCCCAGTTTGGAGCGTCAGCCCAGGAAGCGGTGAGTCTCCAGCACGCGAGGAAACCTCCGCTTTGGGGTGTGCGGGATGTGTGCGTGCCCTCTGGGAGACAGGGGCTTCCCGGGAACCGGGGTTCCTCGGGGGTGACAGCTGCTCTCGGGCGCGGAAGGGCTTCATGTGTGGATCCCTTAATCTGTGCCAAGGCCCGGCTTGATTGGAAGACACTTCCCCTGGGAAATTCCATTGGAACTGAATTATTTTTCCCACTCGGAACTGAGATTTAAAGACCCTTCACTGCTTACCATGTGCCAGCAACTGCTCTAAATTCTTCACATCTGTGGGCTCGTTTAACTCCCCTGACAAAGTTTGAGGAGTTGGACGCATTACAGCCCCGTGACACGGTCGCGGCCTGATGGGAACCGCCCCTGGGGACACACAGCCGGTCCGGGTGGGATCCGGATCGGAGTCCCGGGCCTGCCTGGGATGGAACGCGCACCTGGGGAGTCCAGGAAGAGGGAGCTTGTGGGGAGGCCCAGAGAGAGGAGAGGGTGTAGGTTCCAAAGAAAAGTAAAAGGAGGCCATTGTCCCTGGCCACAGAGCCGCCCCACACCTAACATGGGGCTGGGTGGGGGGTGAGAAGCTGCCCAGGCAAGGCCTTGGTCCGCTCCTCAGGGCAGGGGGTGCCGTGGGGGAGGAAGGAGGGTGCGCTCTGAGCAGATTAGCCTTTTATAAAGTTGCCTGGAAGCTTTGTGAGAAATGGATTAGGAAAAGGCAAGAATGTGTTCAATTTTCTCCTATGGGCTCCTCAGGACTCCTCTTGGCTTCATTTCTTGATGGGATCTGGGCGGTTAATCTGATCGCACAGCCAGGTGAGGATGGCACTATGAAATTCCATCAACTGAAAAAAATCGATTAGGATTTGCATGCCCACTAACCTGCTCACCAAACACCCACATTTTCTGACTTTGTGGCATGAAATTTGCTTTTTAAAAAATGCAAATCCTTGAAATGTTAATCGTCTATAAAATAGGAAAAGGACACAAAGGTAGATAAGGACATAGAAAAGTGATTAAATCTTCTTTTCCCCATTTGATCTTCTGAATTGTATGCCTCTAGTTGCCGGGTAATGTGGCTGGCAGTCAGAAATCCATTCTGAGTAATGTAAACTCAATTTCATGTTTACTGGATCCTAGACTCCAGTGGGAAAGGACAGGGGTTAGAAACCCAGATAAACATACAGTTTTAGGTTCGGTAAGAGCAGCGAAGTAGAGACAGATGTTTGCGAGCAAGGGAAATTGTTGGGGGACACTCAGCATCCTCAGTCCATATGATTTTAGTCATTCTGGTGGGTGTTTTGTTAGCATCTCTTTGTGGCTTTAATTTTATTTCTGAATACTAATGAGGTTGGTCCTCCTTCCATATTGTTTTAGACACTGAGATAACCACTTTTGGTTGGTTCCTTTGGCTAGGTTTCTATTAGTATCTACCTGTAGTTTGAAGGAGTTCTTTATATATAAAAAACGTTTTGTGTATTTATTGCAAGTATCTTCTCCTAGTCTCTGTACGTAACCTTTCCGAAGTCTTAATTATTTAATTTAGGAATAAAGTTCTCCTTTTAATGTAGTCCAATGTATCAATCTTTTCCTTTGTACCATGTGCTTTTTCATGTAAGATTAAAGATATCTTTTCCTACAACAAGATTTAAACATATTATTCCATGTAATCTTCTAGAAGCTTTATTGTTTTACATTTCACATATTTTTGAAAACCCACCCAGAATTAAATTTTAGTAAATGGTGTAATGTGGGGTCATTTTTTTTCCCCATTTGAAATTCAGTTTTCCCAGCACCAATTATTGAGACAAAATCCTTTACCCACTGTACTTCAGTGTTATCTTTTTTACAAATCAAATGGCTCGATAGGTTTTTTTCTGTGTAGGGACACTTTGCTTTTCCATTGCTCTATTTCTTTATCTTTGTGCCACTACTGCTGTCGTGTAGTCTTATAATCAAATGATGTTATCTGGTTGCATAAATCTGTCTACGTTTTTTCTTCAGAATTGTCTTTGCTGTTTTGGCCCTTTGATGTCCATATAATTTTAGAATCAGTTTTTCAATTTTCACTCTCACGTGCACACTCACAACTTACTGAATTTTCCTTAGAATTGCATTGAATGTATAAAGAAATTTGAGGAGAACTGACATTTTTATAATATTGACCCTTGCAAACCAAGAACATGGCTTATCCCTTATTTTCCCTAAATAAGTTGTAGTTCTCAGTGTTCTCTTGGCCATCTTTCATTAGACTTGTTCTTAGATATTTGATATTTAATGCTATTGATAAGCAGTGAAGTTTTCTTAAATTTAATTTAATTTTTGGCTACTTTTTTGATATGGTACAATTAAGATGCTTTTTGCACATTGGCCTTGTTAAATTCACCTAGTCTTCCAAAAGGAGCCTAGAGGTCACTCTGGTGGGCACTCATACACACAATATAGACAACCCTTTTTAGGTTCTAATGAATCGGAGTAGCTAGCAGTAAATACCTGAAACTATCAAACCACAACCCAGAACCCTTGAACCTTGAAGACGATTGTAGAAAAATGTAGCTCATGTGGGATGACAATGTACTTGAAAAAGCCATATGGACCACATTCCCCTTTGTAAAGTGTATGCATGGATGAGTAGAAAAATGGGGACAAAAAAAAAAAAAAGGCACCCAGTGTTCTTTTTTACTTTAATTGTTCTTTTTCGCTTTAAATTTTATTCTTATTATTTTTGTGTGTGTGGTAATGAAAATGTTCAAAATTTAATTTTGATGATGAACACACAACTATATAATGGTACTGTGAGCAACTGAATGTACACTTTGTATGACTGCATGGTATGTGAAGATATCTCAATAAAATTGAATTAAAAAAATAAAAAAAATTCACCTAGTCTAATATTTACAGAATATTTTGGTGTTTTTTTTCTGTAAATCCAATCATATCTATAAATAATGCCATTTGATAACTTTCTTAACTCACTGTATAGAAACCACTCCAATGTTGCATAGAGATGAAAGTGGGAATCCACCTACCTCTTAATCTTAAAGAGAAAAGTTTTAAGAATAATTTTTACTGTAGCAATTTTTGAATTGCTTTATCACATTAAGGAAATTTTCTTCTGTTTATAGATTACTAACTGTCTTTTTCATGAACGAGTACTGACTTGTATTCACTATTTCAAATGTATCTACTGAAATGATTAAACCAAGTTTTTTTCTATGTTCTACTAATGTGGTAAATTACTGTGCAACTTTTTAAATTTTAAGCCAATTTTGCCTTTACAAAATAAAACCCAGTTGGTTGTGATATGCTATTCTCCTTATATTTGCAAATATTTTGTTTAGGATTTTCTCACCTATATTCGTGAGAGATAGTGGTCTGTATTGTTTCTTTATTTAATGTACTTGTCAGATTTTGCTGTCAGGGAGGTAATGTACGAGTGTGGTCTCCCTTTGTCTAGGCTCATTTGTATTTGATTTGTTTTCTTTCTTAAATAACTGGTAAAATTGACACATGAAGCCACCTGGACCTGAAATTTGTGTGTGTTTGTTTGTAGTAATGGCAGTGTTATAATTAATTACCTATCTTTTATATTTCTAGCTTTCGGTCTTGAAGTTTGCTGATACAGTTGCTGAGAAGATTCCAGAGATACAAGTCAGCAGAGCCTGAATCCTCAAAGCTGCATTTCTGAGAAGTCTTGCAAAGCATGGCTTTAGACCTCAGAACCTGCTTTCAACGTGACACATCCAGGAGTGATCCTGGGTCAGAAAATCTAGAATCTGAACCCAGCCAAGGTCCTGGTGTCCAGGAGGGAGAGGGAACCTCTGAGTTCCAGGGCCCTCAGCTCAGCTTGTATCGAACCAGCAATGGCTCGTTTGCAAGGCAGGAATTACAAAGACTCCGTAAGGTGTTTCATTTGTGGCTACAGCCAGAAAAACGCAGCAAGGAAGAAATGATTTCTCAATTGATCCTGGAACAGTTTGTGATGACCGGACACTGCAGAAACAAGTCCACTTTGATAGAGAGATGGAATTCAAGTGGAAGAAACCTGGAGAAACTCATGGAAGATCTCACCGATGATTGCGTGAGGTCACCTAGCCTTGTGAGTAGTGGGTCCTGACCTGGGGTACGGGGCAGAGGGGAGTAAGAAACAAGTACAGTCAGGTGGAGTTGCCTGGAAGTGGAGAAAGAAGAGATTATTGACCCATTTAAAAAATGTGTAAACAAAGGTACAGGCAATTTAGTTAAATGTGTCAAGTTCATTCGTTAATGCCAGAGATAAGAGACTAGTGGGTCTGTCCCCCCAAACTTTAACCCAGCTCAGAGAGAGACGGACAAAGTCTCTGCCTAGATGGCAGAAACGGGGTGAAGGACATTGAGCAGGTGTTTACTGGACACTTACTGTCTGCCGAGAGGTTTGCAGCACGTGTGCTTGGGGGGCTAGTAAGACGAGTGAGGCAGATGGAAAGGAAATGAGTGAGCCACGCAGAAACAGGAGGATTTCAGAATGTAAAGTGCCAGGAGGAAACAGACCTGGTGGTCAGTGGGAATCTCCAAGGGAGTCGTTCTAGCTGGTGAGGTGAGCAAGGGAAGGAGGACTCGAAGAAATGGACATTGGAGCTGAATTCTCGAGTGTGAGGCATAAAGGCCTTGGTAAGTGCTGGCTCTTCCTTCAGGAGAGACATACCGAGGCCAGCAGGAGCTGGAGGCGCGAGAGCCCACAGCCGAGGAGTCTGGTGAAATCTGACGAGGGCGGGTGTCCCCACCCCCCAAGGCTTCGGCCACCAGCAGCTCCAGAGAGGAAACCGGTCGCTCTTTGTTCCAGGTCCACGTCCACATGCAGGGGCAGGAGGGCCTCTTCTCGGAGAACATGCCCTTAAGAGAAGTCGTTTTCCATCTCATGGAACAAATACCAGCAGGAACCCCAAGAGGAGAGAGCATGAGGGCACCCTTTCGGGGTCCCCAAGGTACTCCCCTTCAAACAGGACAAGGTGGGTGAAGGGGCCTGGGCACCAGAGGGGTGTTTCCTGTGGACGCCTTCCGGACTTCAGCTTCAGTAAGTCCTCTCTGTATTTTCACAGGAGATGGATGTAGAGTCGGCAGCAACATTTCCGTGAAAACCAACCAAGTAAATGACAGCATCACTAGTCGAAGCAATCGAGTACCTTCCCTAGTTATTCCTCAGGAAGAGGATAGCCATGAACCTGAAGATATGCAGAACTCCGGAAGAGCGGGGTTTGGCTCCTCCAGATCCCAGGAAGGATCGCCGGGAGGCCCCTCTTATGAAGATGTCCCTATGGAAGTGGATCCACAGTTTCTCCCCAGGCCAGACCAGGCCACTCCTGAACCTGTCCCTCCCCAAGCTACCCCCAAGCCTGTCCCTACTGACCAAAGCACTGATGTAACATCCAGGTGTGGGGCAAATCAAGAAAGAGTCCACGGTTCTCCCAAGCCATACAGATGTGAGGACTGCTCCAGGGTCTTTAGGTATCCCTCTCAGCTGGACGCCCACCAGAGAAGACACAGGAACGAGAGGCCATTTGTTTGTGCCGAGTGTCACAGAGGTTTCTTCCAGATATCAGACCTACATGTGCACCAGAAGATTCACGCAGTGGAGAAGCCCTTCAAGTGCAGCACATGTGAAAAGTCCTTCAGCCACAAAACCAACCTGCGGGCTCACGAGAGAATCCACACCGGAGAGAAGCCCTACATGTGCTCCCTTTGCAAGAGAAGCTACCGCCAGTCATCCACGTACCACCGCCACGTGCGGAACCACCAGAAGATTAATCTCAAAAGTGATCCTGCCACATCAGAAGCTACTGTCCCCGCATAAGATGTATTTTATAATTATCTGGTGTGCCTAATATTTCTTACAAAGTGGTAATTATTTTAGTTATGAGATCAGATAGAATTATTTTGTTCTCCACCTTCCTTTATTGTGTGATACCCTTATTCAAAGATTAAATTTTACTGAGGAAGACTTCAGATAGAAAGAGAAATAAAATGAAGCAAATCAAACTTGTGTTTTTCCTTTTTATTTTCCTCTTTTCAATGTGTTGTTTTGCTGTTTTACCATTAACCAAATGTATGAGTATTTTATTTTAGTAGTATTAAAAACATAGGACTTTTACTCTTTTAATCCATTGCAAATATTATTTTGCTGCTGAAAATGTTTCTCTCTTGACCATTGAGACCCTTCATATTAGCACTTGTTTTCTGTTGGCATTACCCCAGTGGATTTTCATGGCTCCATTGCTTTCTGCATAATAAGTGATTCTGAGTTTTTGTTCTGTCACTTCTGCCCTGAATATGGATTTAACAATTTCTTTTAGAAGCCCTGTTTTCTTTTGGTATTTGGGGATGACCCCAACCCAGACTCCGCCCATCAGGCAGGGCAGCTGTAGCACATGAAATAATGGGAGGCAGTTCAACATTTAAAAGAAGGAGATGGCTTCAGGGGTACCAGTCATGGATAAGGAGGAACTGGGCATATAATGAGGTGGCAGCTTTAGGTTGTCCACAATATATTGAGAAAAGCAAACTGAAGATTGGTATGAAATTTATAGTTGTGTTTTTATTAAGAAAAAGCATCTTGCATAGAATATGTTTGAATAGATGCAAGCACATTGTGATGGTTAGGTTCATGTGTCAACTTGGTCAGGTGAAGGTGCCCAGTTGTCTGGTCAGGCAAGCACTGGCCTGTTACTACAAGGACATTTTGTAGCTGGTTATTAAACCAGAAGGCTGGTTTATTAAATCATCAGTCAATTGTTTGCATCTGTGGCTGATTACATCTATGATCAACTAAGGAAGTGTCTTCCACAATGAGGGAATCCAATCAGCTGGATTTATCCCATCATTTGAAGGCTTTTAAGCCAGCCTCTCCTGGGGAGTTCATCGAGGACCTTCATCAGAGTTGCCAGCTTGCTGCCTGCCCTGCGGAATTTGGACTTGGTGTATCCTGCCCTAAAGAATATGGACTCATGCATCTCCACAGTTGCGTGAGACACTTATATAAAATCTCATATTTGCACAGAATTGTATGTTTGCATGTGGTTAAAATAATCAAATTTGAAGGCAAAACCCTTAGAATGGCCAAAATTTGAGCATAGTCACATGTTCAGCTTAATTCTTTCTCTTCTCAGACGTGTGTCTTCTGCTCAAACTTGGCTGAGATTTTTTTTTTCACCTTTCACTGATGTTTCTCCAGAGGTTTTCCTGCCACTACCTTTGAATTACTACATAATCATTATTGACTTTTGTAATTTACATTCCACAACTATTTCTGTGAGATAATCTCAACAGAGATTACCCTCTTAGTAAAAGAACAGTAGAAATGATAATCGCAGTCCATCAAAGAAATGAGATTTGGTGTTCAAAACCTTTTTCTCTGGGTTCAGTTGTCTCCTTTGCTCACCTGCTTTGATCATGAGCATTTGTGGATACTGTCCTGTCCCAGAATGGCATTTGACATTCAAAATAATTGTCAGTTCCCTAAAAAGAATTAAGTGTATGTTCAGGACCCAAAGTAAGAAATATTATAGGAATAAAACAGCGTTGACTGTGTAGGATACAATCACTGACTCTACAGGCAGGAAAGACATTTTCTGAGGGAACCAGAAGCAGCGTGCCATCCTTGCCCAGCTGGTGTGCAGGGCGGCCCCATTTCCCTCCTCTAGCCTCATGGTATGGCCCTCTCTGGGGTCTTTTTCTCTGTTCAGGCTACAAGCATTTGAAGAGCAATAACATAATGTTTATTAGCTTCCAGCTACGAGGGGAAACATCTTGTGGCAAAATACCCGGTGGAACGGTATGTCCATTTGGATTTGTAGCCTACGAAGGTAGATAATACGTTTAGCCTCTGAGAGGAAGCCGGGTGTCATACAGTCTGAAACAATGTCTCTAAGGACTTCACTCAGCAGTTGAAGACAACTCTCCCCAGAAACCCGGGAGCTGCCCTTCGAGGAAGGAACGAGCCCCTCACACTCTGGTGCTGTGGTCCTCAGATCACCGCGGGAGATCAGAGAAGAAGTTGTAGTTTATGGAGAGATGGGAACTACATTACCCAGTGGGCACTGCGCCGAGCGGCCGCGGCGATGGGCCAATGAACGCCCAGGGTGGGGCATTTCCGTACTTGCGCTTCGCGACTGGCGGGACTTCCGGTGGCCCTGTCGTGGCGGTCATTTTAGCTTGTCTTGGGCGGTCCCGCCGCGTCAGAGGTGCTGGGTTCGCTGGTTCCCGGCCCAGGTGATCGAGGTGACGGGATCCGGGAGGCCAAGGGGAGCCGTCGTCCCCACCGCACAGAGGCGGGCCCCGGGGCTGGCGGCGCCGTCCGGGTCGGGCTCGGGAAGCCGGTGCCCGAGCCCCCGGCCCGCCCCGCCCTCAGCCTGCCATGGCGGCCGCGCCCACGACCCCGGCCCAGGTAAGCGCTGCTTCCTCCAGGCCCTCACCCGCCCTCTCCCCTCCTCGCCCGCGCCGGAGGGGCTCCTGCTCCGGGCGCGGCAGCCCAGGCCGCGGCGTCCAGACGGTGAGGTGCTCGTCGTTGGGTCCGTGATTCTGACAGCCGGTGTGATGAGGTGTAGGGGCTGTTAGAAGTGAAGACTTGGAAATGTGACTGAGCCGGGAGCATTCGGGAAACCTGGGTCCATCTCGTCTCTGCAGGAAGCAGATTGTGAGGCGGGGTCGCTCCTGGAAGGGCAGGCTGAGGAGTTCTGCTTTCATTTTCAGGGTTCTGGTATCCATGGAGAGTTTTGAACAAAGGAGGGAAACGATCAGAGTTGATTTCAGAAGTTTCCATTAGCTGTTCAAAGGAAGTACTGACTGGAGGGAGTAATAAGGCCACTGAGGCCCAGGGAGGTTGAATCCTTGTGCAGGGCCACACAGCTGGTAAGAGGCAGCCCGGAGGAGGGAGACGCAGGTGGTTGGACAGTCAACAAGGTCACCTAACTGCAGAGCTGAGCCCATGTGCTTCTGACATGGTCGCCTGTCTCCATGGCTTTGTTCCCGGGGGTTTGCAGAGCTGCAGAAACACGTATGGAACTTGCGCGGGGAAATGGAGGGTATCATAGTGCCTCACTCATCCTGACTCCCACCCACATGTTCTTTGCTTTTGTGGTCATCTGAGAGTCACTGGGCCTGGAATGGTATCTGGGGCATATCTTGCAGCTCTTCACCCACCCTTCTCCCAGCCCTTAGCTCTGGGGACCCTGGAGAAGGGCCTGAGTCCACACTGTGGATCATATGTAGGGGCTCCCATTTCTGACCACTAGTGGAAAGAGGGGTGGAAGGTTGTTCCTGCAACAGATACCCGTACATACAGATGGTTTGAGGTGAGGTTGAGCTGGAAGTAGTGGCTGTCTCCTTTCTTTCTGGTGGGAACAAAGAGCAGGGGCAGGAGTCAGGCCTGGAATGGCTGCCTGAGCGGTTGGACCTATATTCTGGTGATAATGGGAAGTTTGGATTAGAGGTGCAAGGTCTTTTACCCAGGTTTGTTTTTTTACCCAGGTCTTCATAGGCTCAGTGTGACTGCAGAGGGTAGAACAGACTGGGGTTGGGGGGATAGGGAGGAGGCAGGCAGACCAGGGAGAGGGCAATGCAATAGTCCACGTGAATGTTGATGGATCAGAGTAGTGGATGTGGGAAAAGTGGTTGGATTCTGAATCTCCTGGATTTTGGATCCATTTTTTAGGAAGGGTCAACTGGATTCTCTGATATAATGGGTGAGGGAAGAAAGGGAGGAGTCAGGGGTGACCCCGGGAGATTTGGTCTCAGCAGCTGGAATGCTGGAAGCTCCGTTCACTGATACGGGGAAGTGAGTAGTAGGAGTAATTTTAAGTGGGACTATTAGGAGCTTTGTTTTGGAAATGTTAAGTGTCTGAGATATTTTGGAGAACACTGAGTAGAGACATAAGTGGGCAGCTGAACACACAACTCTGGAAGTCTGGAGAGGGGTTCAGGATGGAGACATCTAAAAAGTGGTGGCTAGTGTGTGAACCTGGGTGGAGCTGAGAGTCACTTTGAGAAGGGGGGATCTTCAGGTCTTGGTGATAATGCTGTCAGTGGGCTGGGAAGAAGAGGGTGGGGGCTGAGGGCTGGGTCTCTTGCATGAGCGTCTGGTTGGGAGTGATGGGGCGTCACAAACAGATGAAGGAGAGAAGTGGCCATGAAGAGGGGTGTGCAGGAGAGGGTGGTCCAGCAGGTGGCCAAGACTTTCAGTGGAAAGAGTAGCGATGCAATGGATGCAGAGACACGGGAGTAGTTAAAACAAGGTGGTATGGAGTCTGGGACTAGTGCATATTCACGGCACTACTGAGTCACCAGGAATTTGAGGTGACCTTTGGTGAGCCTGCGATGTTTCAGTCCGATCAGTGCATCAGGTCAGGGGCAAATGTGGTCATCTGAGTGTCACTAGGCCTGGGATGTCATCTGGGGCACTGGGGCTGGGCTTTGAATGATGGTTATGTGGAGGGAGGGAGATTGTTACAAAGAGACAGCAAGTATCACACAGAACCGGAAGAGTATAGTGTTTGTTTATTTTTTATAACAGTTTTATTCACATGCCATACAGTCCATCCTAAGTGTTCAGTCAGTGGCTCTTGGTATGATCACATTCATTCACTACTACAGACAATATGAGAACCCCATACCCTTTATATCCCCCTATTTTATGGACATTTAGCTTTGGTATAGTGTCTTTGTTACTATTAATGAAACAGATTGTTAACTATAGACTTTAGCTTACATTAATTGTTTTTTTCCCCATATAACACCCTATTATTAACACCTTGTAATAGTGACATATGTTTGTTCTAGTTCATGTAAAAACTTTCTTTTATTTGTACAATTAACCACCATCATTGTCCATTCTAGGTTTTGCTAAATTATACAGTCTCAGTTTTTATCCTTTATATTGCCTTTTGATGACATACATGCGCCAGCCTTCCTCCTTCAACCATACTCAGACTCAGCTTTGTTCATTATACTTACAGTATTGTGTTAGCATCATACAGTATTGTGCTATCCATTTCGGAACCTTTACAGTCAATTTTGTTAAGCATTCTTACTCCTTAAGCATCAAATGCCCTATCTCTCCCCTCTTTCTTTCTCCTGATAACCTGTGTTCTCAAATTTAACTCTCAGAGTTTGCTCATTATAGTTAGTTTATATTAGTGAGACCATACAGTATTTGTCCTTTTGTCTCTGGCTTATTTCGCTCAGCATAATGTCCTCAAGGATCATCTACACTGTTGCATGCATTGTGACTTTATTCTGTCTTAGAGCTGCATAATATTCCATCTTATTATGGAAACACAGTTTGTTTCTCTACTCATTAGTTGATGGACATTTGGGTTGTTTCCATCTATTGGCAATCTTGAATAATGCCACTGTAAACATCAATGTGTAAATGTCTGTTCGTGTCTCTGCTTTCAGTTCTTCTGAGTATATGCCTAGTAATGAGATTGCTGGATCATATGGCAATTGTATCCTTAGCTTCCTGAGGAACCCCAAACTGCCTTCCAGAGCAGCTGCACCATTCTGCATTTCTACTGAAATAAGTGTACCTGTTTCCCCACATCCTCTCCAACACTTGTAGTTTTCTGTTTTTTTTTAAATTATTATTATTTTTTTATAATGACCATTCTGGTAGGTGTAAGGTAGTATCTCGTTGTGGTTTTGATTTGCATTTCCCTAACAGCTAATAAAGTTGAGCATCTTTTCTTATGCTTTTGAGCCATTGTGTTTCCTCTTTGAAAGAGTGTCTGTCCATGTCTTTTGCCCATTTTTAAATTGGGTTGTCTTTTTGTTGTTGAGTTGTAGGATCTCTTTATATATTCTGGATAGTAAACACTTATTGGATATGTGGTTTCCGAATATTGTCTCCCATTGAGTAGGCTGCCTTTTTATTTTCTTGACAAAGTCCTCTGACATGCAAAAGTATTCAGTTTTGAGGAGACTCTGTTTATTTATTTCTTCTTTCGTTGCTTGCACTTTGGGTATAAGGTCTAGGAAACCATTTCCTACCTCAAGATCTTTAAGATATTTCCCTACATTTTCTTCTAAGAGTTTTATGGTCTTAGCTCTAACGTTTAAGTCTTTGATCCATTCTGATGGATTCTTAAATTTTTGTATAAGGTGTAAGATAGGGATCCTCTTTCATTCTTTTGCATATGGATATCCCGTTCTCCAAGCGCCATTTGTTGAAGAGGCTGCTCTGTCCCAGTTGAGTGGATTTGGCTGCCTTCTCAAAAATCAACTGTCTTTAGATGTGAGGGTCTATTTCTGAACTCTCAGTTCGATTCCATTGGTCAGTATAGCTATCTTTATGCCAGTGTCACGCTTTTTTGACCACTGTTGCTTTGGAATATGCCTTAAAATCAGAAAGTGTGGACCTTCAACTTCATTTTTCTTTCTCAAGATGTTTTCAGCTATTTGGGGCAGCCTGCCCTTCCAAATAAATTTGATTATTGGTTTTTCTATTTGTGCCAAGTAAGTCGTTGGGATTTTGATTGGTATTGTGTTGAATCTGTAAATCATTTTAGGTAGAATTGACATCTTAACTATATTTAGTCTTCCAATTCATGAAAACAGTATGTCCTTCCATTTATTTAGGTCTTCCTTTATTTCTTTTAGCAATGTTTTGTAGTTTTCTGCCAAGGACTGTCTTGATGCCATGTGACAACAAGTGGGGAATCAGGGAAGTGCCTGTGGTATGCGGCAGGGAGTTGATGGTGTCTGTGGGGGTGCGGCCGTGGGGTCCAGAGATGTGGGAGAGGCGCAATCTAAAGAATGATGTGCATGTGGAGAAGGAATATGAACTGATGGTCCCAGGACCCTGGTTTTGGGGATTTAAGAGTGGAGGATGAATCCAAGTTTGGTTGTATGTGGAGAAAACCAGGGGAAATGCTTGGCAGGAAGTGATGGAACCCTGTTTGTCAGGCCCAAAACTTAAACGATGTCTTTCTGCCTATTGCCTGTTGTTGCTGGGGCTGGACCCAGGGATTGATGGGGCCATGAGGAAGGAGCAGCACCCATGGCCCCAGGACCTGAGTCAGGGAGCTGGGGAGGACCATGGGGTAGATATGTGGGGAGATGGACTGTGGGTCCTCAGGAGAGAGGCTGTTCGTGGTTTCATTTGTCCCCATCATGGCAGGGCAGCGTGACTTTTGAGGATGTGGCTGTGTACTTCTCCTGGGAAGAGTGGGGGCTCCTTGATGAGGCTCAGAGACGCCTGTACCACGATGTGATGCAGGAGAACCTTGCACTTGTGGCCTCACCAGGTAAGGCCCTGACACCCCACTCCACTGTCCTGGGCTAAGCTTGCCTTTCCCCTGTTTTAGGCAGCTCTGTCCGTCTCACATCATGTCCATGGGCACATCTTCCTTCCCCAGTTCCCTGGAGTCGGTGCAGTTTTTGCCAGGGTTTGACTGAATGCACTGCCCTCTTCTTTCCTCTTGAAGCCCCAACCATTGTGGGGAAGGATTTGGGGTCAGGAGTTTTGACAGCCTAACCGTTCCCTTCTGGCTTGCCCTCTCCCTGGCCAGGTGACTGTGTCCAGATCTATAGCTCCTCTGACCCCAGCTTCTGCCCCCTTCCTGTACCTGACTGTCACTCATGACTGCTCTGCCAGGAATTGCAGGCACTGACATGGTCACTACTTATATGGACCATGGGCTGTTCCCGAAAGACCCTCCTCTGCAGTTAGTTCTTGTAATGTTAATTTTCTTCCTGTGGTCTGTTGTGTGCAGAGTTGTTGTCAGCCAGTGCTGGCCTCTCACCTGTCTGTCTTTCCTTTTAGATTTGCATTATCCAGGTCCTATGTTGTTGTCAGCTGGGGGTGGGAATAGATTCTAGTTCCTTCAGAGGACAGACACAGTTCTAGCCATGGCAAGATGGGCTCAGAAGGGGCCTGGTGAATGTCAGCTGGGGGATGATGTCAGGGCTGTGTTCAGATCGTTACTGGGAACCTGTCCTGTTCAACCACTGTTCTGGAGCAGTGGCTATACGTTATTTCTACCTTTCCTTCCCATTCTTGACACTTTGCTGGCTTGTCATTTCTGCTATTTATATTCTGCTCTAACCTCCAGCCTAGGGCTAATCCCCATTTCTTTGGATGCCACGCCTTACTCTTCCTCCTCTGCTCCCTCCGCAGTGCTCTCCAGCATTGCTGTGTCATGAGGGGTGCACATATCCTTAAATGGTCCTTGAACATCAGCTGCTGTAATCAGATTTTATTGGCCCCGGAGAAACCCTTCTGCGCAGCATGGTATATCACCAGCAGGTAGGTCCTGCTGAAAGCCACTGGCAGAGGAGTGAGCTGTAGACCCTGCCTTCCCTCCCTGAGCCAAACTTTCTCCCTGTGTCCTTTGCCTGGTGAGGCCTTCCCCATTATGTGACCTTAGGGGCCAGCACTACACAGCAGCCACTTCCTCAATCTGACCCCAACTCCCTTGCCCTTAAAATAATCCCATGGACTCACCTCTTGATCTCCAAGATGCACATTTGTGATGTAATTGCCCCTACCAATAAAGTCAGTACGTACTTCACCATCACTTCTTTGCTTTCAGGTGGCTGGCATGGAGCAGAGGATGAGGAAGTGTCTGAAGAGAGTGTGTTTGTAGAAGGAGTATCACAGGTCAGGACTCCCCAGGAAGATCTTTATACTCAGAAAACACAACCCTGTGACATGTGTGTCCCACTATTGAAAGACATTTTGCACTTGGCTGAGCACCAAGGAACTTATCCCAGAGAGAAATCGTTCATGTGTGGGGCATGTGGCAAACAATTTCACTTAAGTGCAAACTTTTACCAGCAGCAGAACCAGCACATTGCAGAGAAACCCTTCAGAACTTATGTGGACAGGACCTTGTTTGAGAAGAACTGTGAATTCCATGAGTCAGAGAAGCCCATTACCTGCAGGGAGGTAGGGAAGAGCTTCTTGACTAGTTCGGGACTTCTTCAGCAACAGGCCAGCCACACCAGGGAGAACCCAAACTATGGCACCGAGTGTGGAGTGGCCTTTCATGGCGGAGAAAGTGATTGCAGGTATACAGAGTACAAGAAAGCCTTCAGCCACGAACATGCACTTGTTCAGCATCAGAGAGTCCATGCTGGAGACAGGCTCTATGAGTGCAGCAAATGTGGGAAAACCTGCAAACGAAGATCTAACCTCATTCAGCACCAGAAAATCCACACTGGAGAAAGGCCTTTTGAATGCAATGAATGTGGAAAATTCTTTACCCACAACTCCCGGTTCATTCAACACCAGAGAGTTCATACTGGCGCAAGGCCTTATAGGTGCAGCAAATGTGGGAAATCCTTTAGCCAGAGCTCTGGCCTCATTCATCATAGGACAGTTCATACTAATGAAAGGCCTTATGAGTGCAGTGAATGTGGGAAATCCTTTAGCCAAAGCTCTGGCCTCATCACACATTGGAGAGTTCACAGTGGAGCAAGGCCTTATGAGTGCGGTCAATGTGGGAAATCCTTTTGCCAAAGCTCTGGTCTAATTCAACACCGGAGAGTTCACACAGGAGCAAGGCCTTATGAATGCAGTGAGTGTGGGAAATCCTTCAGTCGCAAATCACACCTCATTCAACACCAGACAGTTCACACTGGAGCAAGGCCTTTTGAGTGTGGTGAATGTGGGAAATCTTTCAGCCAAAGTTCTAGTCTCATTCAACATCGGAGGGCTCACACTGGGGAAAGGCCTTATGCCTGCAGGGAATGTGGGAAGGCCTTCAGTCGAAGGTCTTACCTCACTGGGCACCAGAAACTTCACACAGGAGAAAGGCTTTAGATGTTTGGGGACTGTCCTATTTATTCATTATAACGTTGGAAGAGAATCTTTGTGACGGAATCATCTGTCTGAATTTAATGTCATAGGGAAACACTCACAGTGGGGAGATCCCCCAGAAGCTCCAGGTCCATGGGAAGCTTCAAGGAGCTGTGTTGCACTCTAACCTGCCCAGGGCCCTTGTCTTTTGATTTCTGTCGCTGCCGTTTGCTGTGGCAGCAGCCTTTTCACTTCTGTCTCCCTAACGTGATCAGGAAAGCAGGCTTCTGTGCTCTATCTCAATCACTGGAGGAAATCATGAGTAGCCTGAGCCCTTAAGGAATCTTGTTTCTTTCCCTGTGACAAGGTGGGGCATAGATTTCACTCACTTTTGGCTTAGAGGACCTGATCTTTGTTCTGCTGGTGCCTGCAGAGAAGGACAACCATTTTCAGGGACATTGATGGTCTCAAGTGATGCTTGTGATGGAATTTTCCAGCCTCCAAGTGATCAATGTGGGAAATACCTACCTCACCTCACTCTGGTTTGCTTAAGCCACCTTTAATCTTGAGGGTTTTATTCATTGTGTGGGTTGGGTTGAAGACAGAATTGTATTCTGTCGGCTTGAAGGAGTGCGTGGTTTCTGTGCACATCCCAAAGTGCCTCAGGGGACAGTAGGAGGGCAGGAAATGCCTCTCCAGTTGGGCCTGGTTTGCATTGCTGCCCTAGGCCTCCTAGGAAAGACTGCAGGGCTTTGTGGCTCTAATTTGTGGCCTGGTTGCCAGATTTGTTGTGCACTCAGAGGCCACCCTGAGGAGTGGCAATTGTGTGTCCAGTGCTTCTGGGAGCAGCCTGACTGGGATATCACGTAATGCCCAGCATTGCTGAGGGAACTCTTACCCCGTAGGTCCTTCAGTGGAGCCACGTGCCCTGACGTCCAGAACTGAGTAAGCTAGTGTCCCTGGTTGTGAAGTTAGAGAGGCAGGGGAACTGCAATTGGTGCAGAAACACTGGATTATGAGAGAGTAGAGGAGACTGCAGCATAGTTGGGATGTGCCTTTTCTAAAAGTGCATCCACAAATATGCCAGTGAGGTGTGCGGGATGAGTGTATATGAATTCTCAGGACCCCCAGGTCTGTGGGTCTTTCTAGCTAAGGTCTTTGTCAGAGAAAGAGAGAGGAGAGAGACGGCGCAGTCCGGGGTGTGGCTCCTGTGCCCCAGCCGCGTTCCCGGTGGCCCAGGTGGAAATGGCCTTCACTGTTTGGCAATATTTTCTGCTCCTAAGGCAAGGCTGCCCCTCCCGTGAGGGGAGAGATGGCAGAGTCAATATGGAGTTTTCAAACCTGTATTTCCAGAGAGTGGGAGAGCTAATTTAAAGCTTTATTAGGGTGTAACTGACATGCAATAAACTACACTATTCGAAGTGTACAATTTAAGTTTTGACACAGGTGTAAACCTGTGAAACCATCGTAATCCTGATAATGAATATATCTGTCGCCCCTATATTTGCCTCATGCTCTGTTTTAATCTTTATTTCTTTACAATAGATGAGTGTCCATTTTCCAGAATTTTATGTAATTGTAATCCTTTACTCTTACTTCTGGTTCTTCTCATACTGCATAATTATTTTGAGATTCATCAATGGTGCTTATATGAGTAATTCATTCTTTTTACCTTGCTGTATAGTATGCTGTTGTATGCATAAACCTTTATTTGTTTACCCATTCATCTATGGATATTTGGGTGGTTTCCAGTTATTGGCTATAGCAAATAAAGCTCCTACAAACATTTGTGTACAATTCTTTCCATTGATACATATTCCATATATCTGGTGCTATTACCTCAGAGTGCAATGCTGACTCACAAGGTAGGTGTATGTTTAACTTTTTAAGAAACTACCAAACTGCTATCTAAAATGGTTGTTCCCTTTTGCATTCCCTTCAGCAATGCAATCCCTCATCCTTGCCAGCACTTGGTATTGTAGCCATTTTAACAAGTGTGGAGCAGTATCTCACTGGAGTTTTAATTGCATTTCCCTAATGATTCATGACATTGAGCTGTTTTGTGTGTTTATTTGCTACTTGTATACCTTTTTAATTAAAAAATGTTTATATATTTTTCCTTTTTAAAATGAATTTTGTCTGATTATCCCTTTTTGTTAACAGGTAAGACAGACATCTGTGGGAGCTTCCCTCATGTGTCAGTATTTGGCGTGTGGAATAGCTGTTTTTGAATACTGGAGAGTACGTGCAGTGTACTGCCCACAGACACCATGCACTTTTAAGTTTAATCTGCATTATTTTAACATTCACCATCACTTTCTTAAGGGTAGATATTTAATAATACAATAAATCAAGCTCTGGTTTGTAGTTTTGTTAATTTCCTTCATGTAAATATTCTCACTGTGGCAAATTTCAAAATGAAGTCACTGAACACAGAGCTGGGGAGATTGTCAGGAGCACGCAATTCTATTTCTACCAGACTGATGCAGTAGCTGCAAATTATCACAAGAACACAGAAGTGTAGTGAAACAATTAGGAAATGACAAGTTTTGAGTAGTTAGCTGTTTTTCTTTAAGTTTAATTGATGCATAATTGACTTAAACCGCAAATATTTAAAATTTACATTGTGATGTTTTGATACTGCTGACGCCCCTGAAACAAAAGTTGCATGTCCTTAATTCATGCAACTCAGTATATAAAAGAACAGATTCTACCTATTGTAGTGGCTCTTTCCACTTACATAAAATACTGGAAAAGACTTGTTATGAAGCCCCATGAGTTCTTCCTGAATCTTCCATCATTGATATGGCCATTCTTGTTTCGTCTCTCCCTGTGCACATTTACTGGGTTTTCCTTTGAAAGCTTGACCTTATGTTTTTTATGCACAAACTTCTCTTCAGAATGCATTTCTAAAGCGGAGGGGCTCTTTCGTAACTCCAATGACAAAATATTGTAAAATGATAAATATGTTAATCCTCAATTTTCTCAAGTGCCTCAAAAATATGTTCTTTCAGGCAGATTCATTCGCAATCAGTGTCGAAAGTGTATCCTTTAGGCTCTTCATGGGTGTATTTTGTAAATCTGTTAATGTATCGGTACTGTTGGCCTCTTTAAATTTTTATTACTTGAAGTTGCTAAGCCATTTTTTCCATTCAAATTTGCCGCATTTTAGATTTGACTTACTGCATCTCCCTGATGCTGTTTAGCTGCTCACTCTTCCCCCATATTTCCTGAACTCTGGATATTGATAAGATGTGTGATTGGAGTCTGGTCCTAGTGACAAGTGTGTGATGATGACACATCCGGAAACTGACTGTTTGGCTAGCACACCGCAATGCAGCCTGGAAACAAACATTACAAGAATTGTGGATGCCAAATGTGTGATGATGACACTGCAGCACAGCCCAGAGACATGCACAGGTGTATGTATCATAGTGACACAACTCAGCACAGTCAGGACACACACACACACCACAGCCACAACAGAAGAGATGTGTCACATGGGGCCGACAATTTGTGTATGCAAAGTACATCAAGATCTTTGAGACAGAAGTGAGTTAGTGACGTACCACAGCAGGTGTGACAGGACAGGCATGTAATAGGGACGCCCAAGGCCTGGTGTTGGGCCCCATATATACACAGTCATGGTCCTGGTGGACTAAAAATGAGGAGGCAGGCCCCTCCTGGCTTGGCAAGAACACCCCTTCTGCCACCCTGCAGGTTTGAGGAGGCCCTGATGGGAGTCAGGACAGGGAGCCAGGTGCTCAGCGTTGGAGATGTACCTGTGAGCAGCTGTCTGACCAGAGCAGGGGGCAGACTGTTTACCTGCTTTACAGGAGAGGTGAGCCCATGTGCCACCAGTTTAGGATAAGATTGGCCAGGTGTGACTCCCAGAAAACGGACTTGTTTCTGGAGATTAGCAGTCAGCGGCACTCACTGATTTGCATTTTCCCTACAGGGCTGAGGGGACAGTGGGTTAGTCACCTGCTAGAGGAGATGGGGTGGAGGAGCCACAGGGACCGGACATGCGAGGTCACTGTGAAGAGTCGCACCACCCACAGTAGCGCCAGTGAGCACACTGAGCAGTGCTGAGGGAGACCAGCAGGCCCTTGGGATGAGTCAGTGCACGTGGCAGCAAGGGCAGGGCTGACGGCCTGGATGACACTGAGGACCCTGTCCGGATGCCTAGGCAGTGGGGATGCTGTCCACGCTGGGGGTCTTAGCTCAGGGCCGGGGAGCTGCGGGAGAGCTCTGGAGCAGGGCTTGAGGCCCCTGCTGGAGTTGTTGAGGTGTTGGGGTGTGATAAATTGAAGGTCTGGTGTTCAGGAGACGGTCTGGAGAGGAGGAATCTGGCAGTCCCCCTTCACGAAGGACAGGAGGGAACAGGCAAGCCAATTTAGGACACTGTAGAGCTCCCAGCTCAAGTGCTGGGCAGCTGTGTGCCCTTGTGGAAGTCATTAACCCTCTCTGAGCCACTGATTACTTTTTTGAGAAATGGGAATAATGGTTCCTCTGCAGTGGTTGTTTTGGGAATATTAAATCAGCTAACACTGCTGGGCAACCTACTTCTACTGAGAAAGGAGGCTCAAAGTGATGTGCATGTTTCCAGATCAATGCCCTTTCAAATGAGAAATCTGCTGAGACTGGGAATTCGACTGTCCTTGTAATTCAGCAATGCGTACAATTACCACTTACATTTAATTTTCTCACAGTATTGACTCTGAAGTTGCAGTCTACAAGTTTTAGAAGAGCTGTAAGATTGTTAACTTGCAACTACGAGTGGACGCTCGTGGTGTCTTTGAGTCGTTATGGTGTGATTTGGATGTGCAGACTTTTAGGAGCGTCTGAAATAATAGGTCCACAATTCTATGGTAGGTTGCCGACCATACTGCATGAAAATCTGTGCGCTGGCCCTTTAAGAAGAAGCGAAGCCCCGCCCCCTTCCTTGACGCCTCGGGAGGACCACTCCAAAAGGTCTGTTGTCCACGTGACGGTCGAACCGGAAGGATACCCGTCGCCTGGCGGATGCAGGACCGAAACTACATTACCCAGAAGGCCGTGGACGGAGCGCGTTCCTGAGCCGAGGTAGGCGGGCGAGACCTCCGGCGTCGGCGCCTTAGAGCGTCACGTGGCTGCGGCTCGGTCCGCACCTGCTCTGAGGTGAGCGCGGAGCGGCGGCGTCTCTCCGGGCGGCTCTCCGGGACCGAGCAGGGCGGGACAGGAGGCAGGACGGGACCCGCCTCCGCGCCTGGGTGGGTCCTGGGGGAGGATTCGGCCGAGCCCACGGGACCCCCCGCCGCCCGCCTCGTGCGACCCGCGCCGTCAGGGACCCGGTGCAGTAGGTGGAGGGACCCTCGTCGTCACCCGCTGGGACCCCCTCCCCGCCCCCACACACCACACGGGCCCGAAGCCCCGATACGGGGGATGGCGGTGTCCCGGGACTCTGCGTTCCCTTCTCCCTGCTGTGGGGCCTGCGAATCCGTGGGGGTGGCGGCCACACCAGGGGTCACACGCGGAGCTGCGCGGGGCGCGGGGCGGGAGCGTGACCTCCGGCGTCCCGGAACCCGCCTCACGCCGCGCGGCCCGCAAGGAACCGTGAGGAGCCGTCCGCGGGGAGAGCCGGAGCTGCAGAGGCGGGAGACCTCCGCGTGCCTGCCAGCTGTGCCCCTTCCTGGGCTGTGACCCTGAGCAAGTGCTGTCTCGGCACTTGGCCTGCATTTTCCTGGACATAAAATGGGAACTTTAATAGTTCCTCCCCCGGGCTGAGGGTACCAGGAGAGGGCACACCCCGGGGAGCATCTGTCTGGAGCTGTTTCCGGGGAGGTTCCATCCTAAGCGCTCACCTGGTCTGACGTCCAGCCACGGGCCCTGTGCCGAGCTGCGGCTCTGTTCAGGTGAGCGCCCGGGGACAAAGGCCGGCAGGAGGTTTGTAGAATTGCTGCTCTCCTGCTAGGATGGAGTGGGCCTCCTGGGCAGGCTGGAAGCCAAGAAGTTCACTGGATTCGTCTTTGCATTTGCCATCTGTTTACTGCAAGTGGAGCTGGCAGTGAATTCATTGACTTGTTTAACATTTATTAGTATTTGAAATTTGAGTCCAATAAGATATCCAGTAATAATAGTGTGTAAGAGCCCGGTGTCCCTTTGTATGCAAAAGCACAGCAGGTCCTGGGTTTTCCTCTATCTAGCACATCACCCTGTTTACACTCATTGTCTTATTTATTCATTTGCTGCCACGTAGCACCCTCCATGGCTTCATTCCATTCTTGCTCCAGTGTCCCCTCCTGAGACGAGCCCTCTCTGATTGCCCCATCTAGTAATCCCCAAACTGCTGGTTCTCCTCACTCTATAGTGTGTTGCCTTTAGAAGCCTACCCTACAGCCCCAAGGTTGCGGCCGCCTCTGACATTCCAGGCATCAGTCATCTTTTAAGGACGTGGCCGTGACCTTTACCCAGGAGGAGTGGGGACAGCCGGACCTGGCCCAGAGGACCCTGTACTGGGAGGTGATGCTGGAGACCTGTGGGCTCCTGGTGTGACTGGCTAAGGCCTCACCTCTCTCGTGTAAAGGACCTGCAGACTCCCTCTTGGCCCCAGCCTCTCCCTCGAGGCCTGGCTGGTGGCGGCGGCCTTTGGAACCGGCTCTCCCTCGTCCCTGTGGCTCCTGTCTTGTTCCAGTCTCACCTCTTCCTGCTTCCTCTCCCTTTGTCTCTATCAGGTTTCACTGGGCACGAAACATAGTCCTTCTTGTAACGCTCAGACCCAGGTGAAGGGAATGTGTTGCACGGAAATGGGGGTGCCTCGCAGGGCCCAAGGGTAGGACGTCCAGCCATGCCCCATGAGCAGTTGACCCTAGGATGTGTGTGGAAGCACAGTTGTGTCCTACCTTTTCCATCTCTTGTCCTGATTTCTCTCTTTCTCTGGGTCTGCGTGTATCACTGTCTTTTCATCAGGGCATTTCTGTCTCAGTTCATAGTAGGAAGTGGCTGCTCCAGTCCTTATTCTCTGAGACCCCCAGATTCCTCTCTTCTTGTCTGTGTAGGTGATTCATCTCTCTCTCTCTCCCTTCAGCCAGCATTTTCCGCTGGGCTTCCTTGTGGCAGGAGATGGCTACTTGAGCCCACCCTTCCCGGGACCACTCACCCCAGCACCGAGCCTGGCTGTAGCCTGAGGTCCTCATTCTGGTTCCCACCAGAGGGAAGCTGACGAGCTGAGCTTAGTTGGCTCAGGTGTCCCCACAATCTCAGTTAAAAGGTTTCTTTGGCCCTTGGTGCCTACGCGATGGTCCCTTGTTTCCCAAGGCCCAGGCCACACTTCTCTGCTGGTGAGGGAGGTGACCAGCATGGGTGGGTCCCTGGGAAAGCTGTTCCTTTCTCCTCTTCCCTGTCCTGCCTCCTGACTGTCATCAGGAAAAGGTCCAGGTTTACTGCCATTTTTCACCCATCCCTCCCAGACTACTAATTTTTCTTTTCCACAAAGGGAGCAACCTGCCACCCCAGCCCTGAGCAGGCAGCATGAGCTTGCTGTGATCCTGTTATTTGCATTGCATTGTAGCATTTTGTTGGTAACCATCAATTTGTAGCAAGTGGAACTTGTTTTCCCATTTAGTGGAATGATACAAGACTCCTGTTTGAGGAAACTCATTTAAGTAAACAATATGGGTGAATTTGAAGGAACAGTAGTTTATAATAATGGTCACACCTGACTTCCCCTGAGCACTGACTCCTCATCAGGTCTTTTCCAGGCACCGCCCTGCTCGGCTCACTTAGCCCTCACCACCCCCCTGTGGTTTTTCCCCTGCGTAGGTGCCTGGCTCTGAATCCAGGTCTCACCCCTCTAGGAGGCTGCTATCCAAAGACAACATCATCCTCTTGGAGCAACAGTCTTTCTTTTTTCATTTGCTTGCTCACTGAGATATAACTAATGTTTAGTAAGGTGCAATCTCTAGTACCCAACTTGGTGCATGTTTTACCTGTGTCCCCGCTTGTTTGACTCCACCTGGACCAATGCCTGGAGCATCCTCAGCCCCCCACAGGCCCCACCCGCCCTCTCCCCATCAGTGCCTCCCAGAGGCACCGCTCTCCTGCGTTCCCCACCCATGGACTGGATCGGCCCCTTGAACATCCATTAAGCGGAATCAACCGCTGTGCACTGCTTTGTGCCCGGTGGCCTTCGTGCAACATCATGTTTGTGAGGTTCCCGGTGCAAGGATCAATTTCTGTCCCAAGCCTAGCTTAGCTTATACAGGTTACCTTTACCTCAGTTTGCACCTTCACAGATCGAAGCTGCATGAGGAATCATGAGACAGTTTATAAACACTGGTCTTTGATTAGCACGCGCCAGTGAAGCCCTGTTCGCCAGTCGCCAGCAGAATAAGGCAAACAGGGCCATTGCAATGAGTTTCTCAAGAAGCTAAATTAGCTGACTTTTGAAGATGCGCCTTCATTGCATAGTGCTTTCCTCTGCCTTCCTTGGTGGTAGAAGCCTGGGAATCAGTGATAGCTGATGTCTGTGTAAATGTCCTCATTTATCCCAGTCACGGTGTGGGTTTCCTAAAATGCACAAGTCTGAGGATCCATGGCTGTGTGTGAAAGGGGTGTACACTCACACAGTGTTGGGTTTTGTAGGACAGAGTTGAAGGGCAACGGCACTGTGTGGGCAGGCAGCACTGCCCGCTGTGCCTGGGGCCCAGGAATTGTTTGTGCTCTTGGTTCCCGGGTTACAGGGCAGCACCTGCCTTGCGTGCATGGGAACAGCATCACCCTGAAACCTTACTCCTTCCAAATACCGTCCTCCAGAGAGAGGTTCTTCTTTGTCTTCACCAGAACACTCATGTCCTCTTTCTCTGTGAACACGGTGCCTGAACTGACCTACCTGCTGGGGCACAGGCAAGAGCTTGGTTGGTGAAGAGCAGCCTCTCCCCAAGCACCTGGCCAGGTGGGTGGCCGAGAGCCAGGCAGGTGGGGGTCACTGCAGATCAGGAGGGAGCACCGCCTCTGGAATTCCAGGGAAGCTTCTTGTTGTGACCTCCCTGGTGGCCGTGGAGCCCTTCAACCTCTGATCCCTCCGTCCTCCCATCCCATCACCTGCCTCACTGCTACTAAGGTGTGATCACCTGGCTTTTCTTCTCTCCACCTTGGGACCCTGGGGAAGTTGCATGATCTTGTGCCTCTGTGTTTAAGATAGGCTGGGTTAATGCCAGCTGCTGTGGCAGGTTGTCGCAGCCCAAGAGGGCCATGCCAGTCCAGAGGCCAAAGAACACCGCAAGCATTTTCTGATACATGAACTTTTATTCAGGGCTTACTTACAGGGTGAGAAGTCGTGTAGAGATCATGACAGTTCTCTCAGGCTGGGCAGGCATCGCATTCGCAGGGAAGACGACCGAGTGATGCAAAGCGGATAGAAGGACTTTTATAAGGCTTAAGACAAAGACGTTCCTAAGGGTGGGGGAGCACAGATGCAGGAACAGGTCACTCTGACCTGGGGGGTGGTGCAGGAAGGACTAGAATAACACTTGAACAATTACATTTTGCTCTTTTTGTGAGACTAAGAGCTCTCACTTCCTGCCTCTTGCATAAAGTTACATTTTAAGGTCAATTTTACCCTTTTGTCTTTACTGGCTTAGAAAGACAATAGGTTAAACATTTAGCTCCTAGGTCATGCAGTCTGCTGTGCACCAAGGATCTGCAGGCCTGTTTTGCTCAGGCCATGGGTTGCCACAGTCCATCCCTGCACAACAGTTTGCATTGACCATAGGACAGACTTTACATCCATAATTCACAACAACAATACAATAAACAACATAGTAATAATACACTGGTACAGAGAGATAATAAACCTATTAGCAAGTGGTGCTGTGGCTCGGTTAATGAGTTTTACCATTTAGCACAAGTACTGCCTGGGCTAAAATAGCTAAAGGATAATGCTACCAGGCATTTTGCTTTATTCTATATCTAGTTTTTACCATTTTTTTCAACCTTGGTCACAGAAATAAATTTCCCTTTCCACCAACTTTCTGCAACTTTCTATATTCGTTCAGGTTTTGTTCCATATCCCCTATTTTTTTATTCTGGTACAACCAGTTATTTAGGAAAAAAAGGCTTCCCTTTCCTTCAATGATAAAAAAAAGACATCCCTCATACCCTCTACATTCAAGTTATCAAAATAATTTTGGAAATTGTTCTTAAGGATTTCACAACATATTACAAATAATATTACACTTGTTAGGCTAAATGTTGAAAAATATTTTAGTCAATGCATTATTGAAATAGTAACACATTTTTTAAATAAGAATTAACAACACATGTAAGCACTAAATTGGACAGCTGAGAGGTTTTAACTATATATATATATATATATATATATATATATATAAACTGAGTCGTCATAGTAGATAGAAGGGTTCCAGGTGAGGGGGTTTTAAATACCATATTTCTTCCCCTTGCAGGTAGCCCTTCAGTGTCAGAACTCCCCTATGTGATTCTGATAACCATGGGCTTAGGAGTCTCCACCAGCGTGGCTGCATGGGCCAGAACCAGAGCAAACTGACCTTATTTTCCCCAATTTCTAGTGTTTGTGGCATAGACAAGAGAGAGTTATTATCATTGCCCTGTTGTGGCTTGAAGGTAGCCGGCCCCTTTACCTGGAGTTATTGCTGATATAGTCCTCGAGTCCATTGTTTCTATCATCCTTTAAGTGTTGAGCCGTATCCACAGCGGTGAAGGCACATTTTGTCCCTTTGGACAGAGGAAAGGGGCCAATATAGTTTATTTGCCACCAGGTGACAGGAATCTGGTGTCCTTGGTGCCCAGTCTTCCAGCACAGCCATTCAGCCACTTCATGCATCATTGGTGTTAGGCTGTGGAATTTCGCTAGGGCGTCCGCTTCTATGTTACCTGGTAATGAATTGGTGTTATGGGCAGAGACATGAAAAACGGTTACCTTGCATTTGTGGCAGGCAGTCCAGATGTCTTCCCACCAGACGGTGTCAGCGCTGGGCTGGACAGTCACGGCTGCCCAGGGAGCAGGTTGCCCATGTGCCAGTCCATGCAGTCAGGTGTATTTCCTTGTCTGTCATGGTGGGCATGGGAGGAGCCACCCCAGGAGGATAAACAGGAAATGACATGCTGCTCTCTCACATAGGAGGCTGGCCCTAAGATTTCATGCATCTCTGTTTTTAAAGAGCTGTTGGCAAGGATGCCACGTCGTAGGAGGTAGACTTTCCATTTTGTCAGTGTGCTCACCTGAGCACTCCCCAAACAGGGCTCATTTATAGTGTCCCGTATCTGCATACCTGTATGGGTATGGTTTTCTGTAAGGTCACCGGGCACCTGAGTTAGACCTTCAACACTCACAACAGAGGATTACAAACTGTGCACAACTGCTCTTCTAAAGGGCTCTATCTGAGTTCTGTGCCCTTCCGTAGTTGGGACCAGAATCTAACAGGTACACATTTTGCTTGTTGCCTTTGCCACAGACCCCACCCAAAGCCAATATTGGCACTGGCCACATCGAAATCACAGGGTATATCGGGGTCCACCCCCCTTAAAGCCTGTGCTTGCATAATAGTTCACTTAGTCTTTTTAAACACAGCCTGCTGTGGAAAATCCCATTCCCACACCTCTCCTTTTCTAATTAGGGTATACAAAGGTTTTAAAATTCGTACTACATAGAGCATAAACACTTCCCAATAACTTAACAAACCAGGAAAAGCCATCAACTGTTCAGAAGTAGGTAATGTGGGATAACTTTGCATTTTAACAACAACAGCTGAAGAAATAGCCTTAGTTTTATCCAACCACACAAAACCCAAGAACTTGATAGAGTAATCAGGCTCTTCTGGAGGTTTCCACATTTGAAGGTATCCTTGTGGAAGCACAGCAAATGTCCATTGTGGTTTTCCCCATGTGAAGCCTAACAGAGGTTGACTGGAAAAAATCTAAAAATACTATAAATAACATATTAGCAAGATTTAACACAAAATGAAACAGGAGCAACCAGTTTGATAATGGCTCTTTAGGTTTTTGTCAGTATTGGTTACTAATATCTTTTTTTTTTTCATTTTTATTGAGATTGTTCAGATACCATACAATTATCCAAAGATCCAAAGTGTACAATCACTTGCCCCTGGGTACCCTCATACAGCTGTGCATCCATCACACTTAATTTTTGTTCAATTTTTAGAAACTTTTCATTACTCCAGACAAGAAATAAAGTGAAAGATGAAAAGAGAAAAAAAGGGAAACTCTAATCCTCCCCTATCCCTAACCAACCCGCCTCAATTGTTGACTCGTAGTATTGGTATAGTACATTTGTTACGGTTTATCAAAAAATGTTGACATACTATTAACTGTAGTATATAATTTGTAATAGGTATATATTTCTTCCCTATGTGCCCCTCTAATATTAACTTCTAATTGTATTGTCATACATTTGTTTTGGTTCATGGAAGTGATTTCTAGTATTTGTACAGTTGATCATGGACATTGCCCACCATAGGATTCAGTTTTATACATTCCCATCTTTTGACCTCCAACTTTCCTTCTGGTGACATATATGACTCTCAGCTTCCCCTTTCCACCTCATTCACACACCATTCGGCACTGTTAGTTATTCTCACATCTTGCTACCAACACCCCTGTTCATTTCCAAACATTTAAGTTCATCCTAATTGAACATTCTGCTCGTACTAAGCAACCACTCCCCATTCTTAAGCCTCGTCTTGTATCTTGGTACCTTATATTTCATGTCTATGAGTTTACATATTATAATTAGTTCCTATAAGTGAGCCCCTGCCATAATTGTCCTTATGTGTCTGGCTTATTTCACTCAGTATATTGCCCTCGAGGTTTTGTCATCAACCCATTTTTTTTTTTTTTAATATGGTTTTGTTCACTCACCATACATTCCATCCCAAGTAAATAATCGATGGTTCTCTGCATGGTCATACATTTATGTGTTCACCACCTTCACCACTATCTATATAAGAGCATCTACATTTCTTCCACAAGGCAGGAGGGAGAGTCAAAGAAGGTAGAGAAGCAAAAGAAAGAGGAAAAAAAAATGACAGCTAGGAAGCAGCAAAAGGAAAAATAACCTTAAATTAAAGTAGAATAAAGAATCAGACAACACCACCAATGTCAAGTGTCTAACATGCCTTCCCTGTCCCCCACTCTTATCTGCATTCACCTTGGTATATCACCTTTGTTACATTAAAGGAAGCATAATACAATGATTCTGTTAGTTACAGTCTCTAGTTTATGCTGATTGCATCCCTCCCCCAATGCCTCCCCATTTTAACACCTTGCAAGGTTGACATTTGCTTGTTCTCCCTCGTAAAACAACATATTTGTACATTTTATCACAATTGTTGGATACTCTAGATTTCACCAAGTTACACAGTCCCAGTCTTTATCTTTCCTCCTTTCTTGTGGTGTCTCACATGCTCCCCACCTTCCTCTCTCAACCGTATTCATAGTTACCTTTGTTCAGTGTACTTACATTGTTGTGCTACCATCTCCCAAAATTGTGTTCCAAACCATGCACTCCTGTCTTCTATCACCCTGTAGTGCTCCCTTTAGTATTTCCTGTAGGGCAGGTGTCTTGTTCACAAAGTCTCTCATTGTCTGTTTGTTGGAAAATATTTTGAGCTCTCCCTCATATTTGAAGGACAGCTTTGCTGGATACAGGATTCTTGGTTGGTGGTTTTTCTCTTTCAGTATCTTAAATATATCACACCACTTCCTTCTTGCCTCCATGGTTTCTGCCGAGAGATCCGCACATAGTCTTATTAAGCTTCCTTTGTATGTAATGGATCGCTTTTCTCTTGCTGCTTTCAGGATTCTCTCTTTGTCTTTGACATTTGATAATCTGATTATTAAGTGTCTTGGCGTAGGCCTATTCATATCTCTTCTGTTTGGAGTACGCTGCGCTTCTTGGATCTGTAATTTTATGTCTTTCATAAGAGATGGGAAATTTTCATTAATTATTTCCTCTATTATTGCTTCTGCCCTCTTTCCCTTCTCTTCTCCTTCTGGGACACCAATGATACGTACATTATTGTACTTTGTTTCATCCTTGAGTTCCCGGAGACGTTGCTCATATTTTTTCATTCTTTTCTCCATCTGCTCCTTTGCGTGTAGGCTTTCAGGTGTTTTGTTCTCCAGTTCCTGAGTGTTTTCTTCTGCCTCTTGAGATCTGCTGTTGTATGTTTCCATTGTGTTTTTCATCTCTTGTGTTGTGCCTTTCATTTCCATAGATTCTACTAGTTGTTTTTTTGAACTTTTGATTTCTGCCGTATATATGTCTAGTGCTTCCTTTACAGCCTCTATCTCTTTTGCAATATCTTCTCTAAACTTTTTGAATTGATTTAGCATTAGTTGTTTAAATTCCTGTATCTCAGTTGAAGTGTACGTTTGTTCCTTTGACTGGGCCGTAACTCTGTTTTTCTTAGTGTAGGTTGTAATTTTCTGTTGTCTAGGCATGGTTTCCTTGGTTATCCAAATCAGGTTTTCTCAGACCAGAACAGGCTCAGGTCCCAGAGGGAAGAAATATTCAGTATCTGGTTTCCCTGCAAGTGCGTCTTAGAAAATTGCTCCACCCTTTGATGCCTCAGGTCACTGTGCTTTTCTGCCCAGCAGGTGATGCCTGTTAGCCTGTAATTCTTGACTGGTGTGAGGAGGTATGGCCGTGTTCCCCCAGGCTCTGGGGTCTGGTTCTGAATGGAAAGGGCCCCACCCCTTTCCTCCTAGAGAAGAGAGACCCCCCAGGTGGAGGTCATTAGCATTTCAATGGTCTCTCTCTCTGCTTGTGCTGTCTCCGCCCTTCCCCGAGTCACAGCCCTGGAAACTTAAAATGACTGGGGCTTTCTCCACTGAGCTGAAAAAGAAACAGATAGTCCCCTTCAGACCCAGTCCAAGGCGACCCTCCGTCTCTCCAAGGTCAGTCGTCACCCAAAGCCTCTGTCTGTTTTTTGGGGATGTGTACCTGTAGTGAGCAGTTCACACTCACTACTTAAAACCCCAGTTGGAGCTCAGCTGAGCTGTATTCGCTTGCTGGGAGAGAACTTCTCTCTGGCACCAGGAGGCTTTGCAGCTCGGGCTGTGGGGGAGGGGGTCTCCCGACCTGGTTCCACAGGTTTTACTTACAGATTTTATGCTGTGTTCTCGGGCATTCCTCCCAATTCAGGTTGGTGTATGATGAGTGGATGTCTCGTTTGTCCCCCCGCAGTTATTCTGGATTATTTACTACTTGTTTCTGGTTTTTTGTAGTTGTTTCAGGGGGACTGCTTAGCTTCCACTCCGCTCTATGTCGCCATCTTGCCCCTCCCATCTATTTCTTCTTGAGTTAATGTTGGTTGTTTATGCTTTTCTAGGAAGTTGTCCGTTTCATCTAAGTTGTCTAGTTTATTAGCATATAGTTGCTCATAGTATCTTCTCATTATCTCCTTAATTTCTGCAGGGTCGGTAGTTATATTTCCTTTCCCATTTCTGATTGCATTTATTTGCATCTGCTCTCTCTCTTTTTTTTGTTAGCCTAGCCAGTGGTCCATCGATTTTATTGAAGCTACATTTTTATACAATTGTCTTCGAGATTCATGGGTTCTGGGTTGTAGTTTGATAGTTTCAGGTATCCACCACCAGCTACCCCAATTCTTTAGAACGTAAAAAGGGTTGTCTAAATCGTGCATAAGAGTGCCCACCAGAGTGACCTCTTGGCTCCTTTTGGAATCTCTCTGCCACTGAAGCTTATTTCATTTCGTTTCACATCCCCCTTTTGGTCAAGAAGATGTTCTCCGTCCCACGATGCCAGGTCTACATTCCTCCCCAGGAGTCATATTCCACATTGCCAGGGAGATTCACTCCCCTGGGTGACTGATCCCACGTAGGGGGTGTATTTTTTAATTTATTTTATTTTTATTTAATGTATTTTTAAAAATGTTACAGATTGTATTCAAAGCATTGAATTTTTAAATTAAAAAACATATGGTCAGAAATCATTTTATATCTTACATGTGGCTAATGGACAGAAAGGTTTATGGACATAGTTTATTTCTTTTAAAAGCTAACTTCCCATTATCAAATAAAGAGTATATGCAAAAAGAAAGTGAAAAATTATTTTCCTAAAGTATTATGCATTATTAAATAATGTCCATGATGGATACACATTTTCCTCAAGATTAATATATAGATTGGCTTTGTTTAATACCTAGGCATGCAACACCAGGGTCACATGGTTGGTGAATGTCTAACTTAAACTGTCAGACTGTTCTAACGAGTTGGTACCATCTTCCGTTCCCAGCAGCAGAGCCTTGGTATGCCAGCTTCTCCACATCCTGGCCAACACTGGTAAGATCAGTCTTTAAACAGGTATGTCGTGGAATGTCATTGGGTTCATATAGTTTCACACTGTTATTAGGTAAATAAACATTTAATAAGGTTATGTCTTCTTAATTGGTTGATCCCTTTATCATGATGAAATGACCTCTTTATTTCTGGTAATATCCTTTGCTCTGAAAGCTACCTCATATGATACTAGTATAGCGATTCTAGGTTTCTTTTGCTTAGTGTTGGTATGGTATATTTATTTTCCATATTTTGACTTTTAACCTATATGGGTTTTTATGTTTAAAATGAGTTTCTTGTAGGTAGCATATTTGTGGATTTTTTATTTTTAATGCAATCTGACAATCTTTGCTTTTTAATTAGAGTGGTTATACCAATTATATTTAATGTAATTATTGATATGTTTGGGTTTAAACTTTTTAAAAATTTTTGTTTTTATTTGTTTTCTGTTTATCCAATATATCACCTCCTGTTTAAGAATCTTACAACAGTGTACTTCTTTTTTACCTCCAGACCGTTGTACTATTGTTTTGCATTTTTCTTTCTTTAAATCCCATAGTACACTGTTACTATTTTTCTTTAATTGATTATCTTATAATAATTTAAATAATGAAAAGGTACTTGCCCATATATTTATCACTTCTCTTGCTCTTCATTTCTTTGTATAAATCCATTTTTCCATTTAGTGTGATTTAACTTCTACTTGGAGAACTTCCTTTTATACTTCTTACAGTGCACATCTTCTGGTTATGAATTCTTTCAGCCTTTGTATGTCTGAAAAGTGTTTGGTTTGTTTGCAGTCATTTAAATTGAAATTTTATTTGGAGGTAATGGTTGATTCACATGCATTTGTAAGACAATACAGAGAGAATGTTTGAACCCTTTATTCGGTTTCCCCCAATGGTAGCATCTAGTAAAGCTGTAGTATGTGATGTGTGACTGAAAGGAGATCACCCTTTCAGAGGAGTTTTGACTACAACCCACCCAGGACTTTATGGGATAGCTGGGCCAATAGCATTACAGCACAGAGATGTGTACTGTAAAGGTTCATTCATATCATGGGTTGTCCAGAGAAAACGGGCTTCATACCACTTGGTGGAGGAGGATGAAAGGAGAGCAAGCAGTTCACAGAAGCAGGAGTTTTTATGCAGTTAGTGGGGGGTGGGAGTGGTGGGGCACAACCTGATTGGTTTATTTAAAACAGGAAGATTGCAGGCTCAGGTGGGTTTACGGAACTGAAAGTTAGGGACAGATGTCATAACATGCCACAAGGATCACCCAGTTAGAAGCCACTCATGAAGGCCTGGGGTGAGTGGGTGATGTGATCAGGGGAGGGTTTAGGGGAACACAAGTGGGTGTCTGACAAGGAGGGTGAAAGGCAGGAGGGCCTGCTGACCAAACTAGCATGGAGTCATTTGCAGATGAAGTCACTAAGGAGTTAGTTGTCTTCCTTACAGTCACTATCACTAGAATCTTTTTTTTAATTCAGTTTATTGAGATATATTCACATACCCTACAGTCATCCACAGTGTTCAATCAGTTGTTCACAGTACCGTCATATAGTTGCACATTCACCACCAAAATCAATTTTTTAACATTTTCATTACTCCAAAAAACAAAAAATAAAAATAGGAATAAAAACACAACCAAAGAAGAACACCCAAAACATTACATCTCCCCATTATTCATTTAATTTTTGTTCCTATTTTTCTGTTCATCTGACTATACATTGGATAGAAGGAATGTGAGCCACAAGGTTTTTGAAATCACACAGTCATACTGTGTAAGCTACATAGCTACACAGTC